>NC_056743.1:316170330-316470330 GCF_019279795.1 Protopterus annectens | reverse complement strand
CAAGACCCCCCCCCTCGCAACAACTAGACAAAAAAACTTCCCCAAGGCCAATTGCAACCTCTTCCGTGACAGCATAAATAGTTTCATAACCCCTCCCCCCACTGATGGAATAGACACCTATGCTAAGTTATACACCAATACTTCATGCAAGCACCTGTGCAATAGTATTGACTCTGCCATACCTGATAGAACCAAAGCAAGATCTTCAAGAAAAAACAAACCTGCCTGGTGGACAACTGCCATTAATAGGCTATACAATAGGAGAATGAAATTGCAGTCTAAGAGTAAGAAGGAATGGTCTCAAAACTAGAAACACTCCCTCCTCAACTTAAACAAGCAAATAAGACTCCTAGTGAAGTTCTCTAAAGCTAACTACGAATCCAAATTAGCTACCCTAACTAAGCATAACCACAAGGCCTTCTTTAAGGGAAGGCCTAGATTTGCACTGAACTCGTAGTTAATGGTACTACATATATAGAACCTGTGGATATAGCAAACCTGCTGGCTGACAGGTTCATTGAAAACTTCACTTCCCTATCCCCACCACATATACCCCAAAGCATCCCTGACATCTATCCCAAACTTAATATCTTCTAGGAGCAGGTCTTAAATGCTCTGTCCAAGGTCAAAAACACAGCCTTTATGGGACCAGACAACATCCTGGGCAGTGTTCTACATGGGTTAAAACAGGAATTAGAATCACCATTGAGCACTCTTTTCTATCACAGCCTAAGCACTGGCTTTGTCCCAGCAGAATGGGAAACAGCTACTGTCATCCCTTTGCACAAAGGGAGTGCATCCATGGACATCAGGAACTACAGACCCATTAGCCTGATCTGCAAGGCCATGGAATGAATCATAATGGACATTATTAACAAAGATATAGAAAATCTCCAAATGTTCGACCCCACCCAGTTTGGCTTTGTCAAGGGAAGATCATACCTGTTAAACTTAGTGGTCTTCTTTGAGACAGTCACCAAAGCCCTAGACAAGGGCAAATCTGTGCATACTGCCTACCTAGACTTAGCCGAGGCCTTTTACACAATCTCCCAGTCAGACATCACTGATTATCTCACCCATCTGGGTATCAACCCATATACTGTCAGGTGGGTTGCAAACTAGCTCACTGATGGAACTCATAGTCAAAATAGGGGACTCCACCTCTTCCAGCAGACCTGTAACCAGTGGTGTTTCACAGGGATCGGTTCTGGGACCCCTACTGTTCGGAATCTACTTCTCCGAAGTACAGGCTAAAACTAAAGGATTATGGCTGACAAAGTTTGTTGATGGCTGCAAACTGGGAGCAATCACTGAAACCTCTAGTGATGCCAACATCCTGCAAAAGGATCTTACACAGACTAATGACTGGTGCCAAAGTCATGGTCTCAAACTTAATGGAAAAAAATTCATTATCCCCTTCAGCAAGGGTGATGTTCCTGCAAACTACCACTTTAATAGCAATACCTTAAGCACACAGTTTGACAGCAACCTTAACTTCGACCACCATGTCTCCACAGTGATAAGAAGGGCATTTTATATTGCTCATCTCATAAGTAAGGGCATTTCCTCCAGAAAAAAAAGAAGTTAAAACCCCCTATACTCTTCCCTCTTTGGGCCAATAATAGAGTACAGTCCTCCATTTGGTATGCTCCTTTCCAAACACCTGCAGCAATTGGAGAGACAATAAAGGTTCCTTAGAAAGAAAATTCAGGGTCTTCAAGATCTGTTTTATGTGGACAGACTGAAATCACTGTCACTTTACTCTGTGTTGTACAGACTGCTCAGAGGTGACCTATGCCTTGCATATAGAGCAATCGCTGACCCAACTTTAATGGAAATCCTGCACATTCACAAGTCAAATGGCACATGGGACACTCGCTCAAAAGACCTTAACCTGGTACATGACATCAAAAGAACTTGCTGGAGAGAGAGATTTGTCTCACAGAGGTTGCACCACCTTTAGAACAAGCCCTGTTTAATGGTAATTTGGATGATTAGATGGATAACCGTAAATTCACCCAAGGGGTTCCACCTGTGTCCCTCTTGGCAATAGGTGCTGATTTTAGTGTCTGCTTAAACTAGACACCCTTGGGAACATGGGTTGAACTTGGCTAGGCTTGTAAGAGCCCTGAGGCCGTTAACCTAGTAACCTCCTATGATCCTATGAACTCTGCAAAAGAAACAATTCATCTTTCTAAAATGTTTTGTTCTATGTAAAGAGAAACATAACTGTCTATGAACAGTCAACAAATGTAACACGTATTCTCCTTTGTGAAATTTGGAAAGAAAAATGGAAAATTGACATGTTGGATTCTGACATGACCTTAGGAAGGAAGGATGGGTTGGGTTCATAATACTACCTTATCTTTATGGAAAATTAAATAAGGAGTCCTAGAAGATATGGTTTGAAGTTCAGAGACTCTTCAAGCAAAGATTATAGCTACTAAAAAGGTAGTTTTCCAGGTTAAAAATTTTAGTTCAGACTTTGCTGATGGTTCAAATGGAGACTGAGTTAAAGCTTGTAGTATCAAGTTCATATCCCGTGGCATAGTCGGATGTTTAAAAGGGTGTCTAAGAAGAAATGTTCCCCTTATAAAGGCCTTACAGAGTTTTGAAGAAGATAAGGAGGAATTATTTACTCCTATGTGGAAAGTAGAAATGGCAGCTAATTGGAATTTAAGTCAAGGAGCCTGCTTTTTCATTAAAGATTGTAGCCAAAAATTCAAGAACTTCAGGTACTAATGCTGAAAAGGGTCAATGTCTCTTTGTTCTGCCCAAATAGCAATTTTTTTCTGTTTGCTTCTGTAAATTTTTCTAGTGGAAGCTCTATGGGAAGACAAAAGAATGAGGCGTACAGGAGAGCATAGCCTTAGTTGTCTAGCTATTAATGGAAGTGGAGAAACTATGTGGTTAACTTTAGGCCTGAAATGTCCGGGTGTATCATGGCTGTTGGATGAGACAGGAGGTCTGGAATTGGATCCAGAATCCAAGGTATGCAAAGTAGATGAGCCCAAAGAAAGGGGACCCAAATCTGACAAGGCCAATAAGATGCAATGTAGATGAATGTGCTCTTTAATCAAAATGCTTTCTGGAGAAACTTGGGGATTAAAGGAGTTGGGGGTTAAGTGTAAAGGAGACCAGGGCAGCCAGTCATGAAGGACAGCATCCCTTGGAGCTTTCCATGGTGGAGGGATCAGGGCAAAGAACCTGCTGCACTTGTTGAGGCTGAAGAGTTTGTGCTCTTGGAAAGGGAAGGGAGGCTGTCACTGATACTGTATTGAACAAGGCCCCAGGAACTCTTAATATTTGAGATGGTTCCAGCTGAGATTTTGTGTGATTCATGGTAATTCCTAGATTAGAGCAAAATTGGAATACAGAATTTCTTGCTTTTATCAGAAGATGCCTGGTCAGAGCAGTTATGAGATGAGCCAGTCACCAAATACGGAAACACCTAGAATCCCTGCTGTCTCAAGTGACCTGCTACTACTGCCATGCATTTGGTAAACACCCTGGAGCCTGTGATGAGGACAAAGGTCAGAGCTCTGAATTGGTAATGACTGGCTCCCAGCTGGAAGTGTAGGTGTCTTCTGGATCATATGTTCATTTTTATGTGATAGTTTGCATCCTGAAAGATCTGTTGAGCACATCTAGTCATCCTTATGCAGGAAAAGGCAAGTGGACTGAACTGTGACCATCCAGAACTTTGTGTACTGAACTGATTTATTCATATTGCTGTGATCCAAAACTGGTCTCCAGTCCTGTTTTCTTTGGCACTAAAAAGAATATTGAGTAAGTTCTGGATTCTTTTTGGTCTGGGGGACTCCTTCCATGCCTTTTTTCTAGCAGCTTTCTTACTTCTGGTACTGCTGTTTCCCCTTACTGGGTGGAACATCAGAAATTCTGTTTACTGTTAAGGGGGTAAAAGGGTGTTATATAAACTCTGGAAACAATCCTCTGCACCCATGTGTCTTTTGTAATGTCTACCCAGGCTCTCTGGTGCAGGGATAGACAGAGGTGGACAGTCAGGCCTCCTTTCAGGAGCACTGGTAGGATCTGTCAGAGAAAGTGTCACTAGATCCTTGATTCTGCGGGCCTCTTCCACCGCCATGTGGGCAGTATCTTCCAGTAGAGATTCACCCTGCTCCTGGGGGAACTATCTTCACGTGGATCATAGAAAGGACCCTGGCACTTTCTGAACCACATTTTTCAACCACATCACTGATTCCTAGAGAATGTTCTTTGATGAGTCGAAAGACACACTCCCACTGCAAACAGCATCTTATAGGTTATAGGTTCATAGGTTCATACTAGGCTATCTGCCCTAGGGCATTTATAAGCCTAGCCAGAATGTGTTTGGCTTTCGCCACCCATTTTAAATTTATTTTGCTATGCCCTTTTTCGAGGTTAGTATACTGTGCCTCTATCTAACAGTGACACAGAAGTGATACCCGAGGTAAACCTACGATCTCCCATCCACTCATCAAGATTCCTCTTGAAGAGAGTCAATGAGGGACTCTGCCTAACCTGGGCTGGGATTTTATTCCAGAGTGAAGGGAGCCTCTGGGTTATGAATCTGTCCCTCCAGCATGTCCTATTTATTTCAGTGCTGAGGTTCAAGTCTCTCGAGCGCATAGCTCAATGGGATTTGGATTTTCTAAGGTGCAGCATGTCCATTAATTTCGGGTTGGACATGGCTTTATACGTCAAGCACAGATCGCCTCTGAACAGGCGGTATGCCACTGAGTAGAGCTGGAGTTTCTTTAACCGGGCAGCATATGGCATCTGTTTGAGCCCTGTGATCCTCTTGGTGAGGTACTTTTGGGGTCTTTCCAGTTGCTGCAGGTGTCTGGTAAGGTACATCCCAAAAGGGGCATTGTACTCAATTATGGGCCTGATGAGGGATGAGTAAAGAGGCACGATGACCTCCCCTGATCTAGATGTGAATCCCTTCATGATTAGGTGGGCTATATAAAATGTTTTTCTAACCACTTTGGCTATGTGGTTGTCCATCGTGCTCACACGTGGATAGTGCATCTTTAACCTTGGGGCCAAACAAAGAACTTATGTCAAAGGCAGCATTGACAAAAGAGAACTTGATGGGCTCCATAAAATCGCACAGGCACAGCTAAGCATGTCTGCTAATGGAAATGCCTGAACCCACCGCCCTTGAGGTACCTTCAGCTGCATGTGGAATGAGCCTCCTGGACAAATGCAAAATAGACTGTAGGGTAGCCAATTGTGAGGCAGTAGACTTTTCTGCCTCAGAAAGCATGGTCCCAGAGAGAGATTTGGACAGTTCTTTAATTGAATCCCTCTGAAGTCTGGTGAAGTGTGCCAAATAATTCAGCAACCTGAGTGCAGAAGTCACTGAAGTATATACACACTTCCCAAATCTGTACAATGCCTTGGACTCCCTGTTAGTTGGAGGGGCAGATGAACTCTGTTCTGCAAGTTCCTTCTTTGTGGCCACCAGTATGACCATGGCATCTACTGGTACTCCTGTGCTCCAAAATTCTCTTCCTTTTGGTGGTGCCCGGTTCCTGTCTGGTCTCTGGGGGATTGGCTCAACAGAGTCGGGTTCCACTGATGTCCGCCTAGAGATCAAATCAATAAGCTCATCAGTGGACAGAGTCACCCAGGAAGTAGATGGGCCAGACCCAAAGGCTTCCAGGAATATTGATTCCACTTGAGAAGGGTTATCAGAAGACTAACCATTCCCTTGCTTCAGAATATCCAGGATGTCTTCAAGTGGTGATCTTGGGGACCCTTCACCCTCATCAAAATCGGTATCTTCTGTGACTGACTCTTGAGGACAGTCTTAAGTGCCTCCTCTTACACTTTTCTTTTCCTAGGGACTTCTTTGGCAAGATGGTGTGGAGGAATATCAGAAGATATGAGTATACCCTGCTGGGTAATCTGGAAACTTTGGGCTGGCTGTCCCTGTGGAGTAGTGCTGAGGCTCCAGGGAAAAAGATATATGGGACTGGGAAGATGGATCCAAGAGGGGGAGAATCAGCCTCCCTCTACAAGTAGAGAACACTCTCTGTTCACTACCTCAATGGCAGAATACCACAGGGAGGAGGTGGTTGATTGTGCTGAGAAAACATACTTACAGGCCACTGGTTCCTTCTGACTTGAAGGTAGGCAACTGGAGGCAGAGGTCGGTGCTGAGCTTTCCAAAGCCAAGGCTCTGAGGGGCAGAAATAGCTCTGACAACTTTAAGAGTCAACTCCAACACCTTGGATCCAGCAACAGCACTATGGCTCCAGGATTCATCTGTCTAATGAAACTCAGAGCCAGTCCACACATAGAAGGTATCAGAGCAGAAGATGGAATAATCTTCGGATTTGACAAGGACAGTTCCAGAAGTCTTGGATTCAGGAGCTGTGAAGCTGAAGGTCAGATTGGAGAAAGAGCCAAGATAGGTGAAGTACTGTTAAAGGTCTCTGCCCTGACGGGTTAGGAGACAAGAAAACTCCCATCTGAATTTGTGCCAGTTGAAATTTCCTCATCATTCTATAAATATCTGCTTCTGTCCAACTCCTGGAAGAATGAGAAGTGGCCACTGAGAGAATCATGTAATGATGGTGTCTCTTTAGGAAGGGTGATGGAAGGTGGGATGGAACAGGATCTAGAGGTGATGCATATCAGGTCCTAGGGAGTTTCTTCAGCTCCGAATGTGTCAGATCTGACCATGCAAATCAGTTATCAGCAGGTGTTGGGTGGAGAGTTTAGTCTTTGGATCAGACAAACTCAGATCCGATCCTTTAGCTCTCTTGAGAGAAGGCTCAACAGTAGGATCAGAGCTAGAAGTGGAGGATCAGGAAGGGTCCGATGGGTGCTTTCTAGACTCCTCCTTGTTTAATTTCTTGGAGGTTTAAGCTCCAGATAAGACTCTGAAAATGAAGTCAGTAATAAACCTTTTAAAAATAGTTTATTTTCTAGTCCACTAAGGCCCAAGGATCAAAGGCCTTACAAATGTTGCAAGACTCTTAAATGAGCAGAGCCTCAACAGTATACACAGGAGTCGTGTGCATCTGAAATAGGAAATTTGTTGTTGTTAATCTTCGTTCATTCCTTACTGATGGGTTATCACTTCCTTCTTTGGAAACTCAGCTGGCCAGTATCAAGCTCGCATCAGCCAAAAACTCTTGAGCCAAGGTTCTACCCAGAATGCTCTGCTCCCTGTTACCTCAGATGTCATTTGCCACGTTGCTGTACAGCCATGTCAAGCCACTCTCTCAGCTGTCTAATTTTTTGAAAGTTTATATATTTCTCTAAATTTTTCTCAAAAGTGTATTCTAATATTTTCCTACCCTACCGCACACTTTAGACTCTCTCCCTTTAGTCTTTTCCCTTTATTACCCTCTTTTCTTACCTTGTGGTAATTTTCCATTACCATCGTTGGTAATCCTTCTTTTTCTCTTTTTACCCTTTTGTTGGGTAGCCCTTATTCTTCCTTTTGGTACTGTGCTTCTCCACACCAGTTATATTGGATAAGAAAAGTAGCGTTGGTTTCAAGCAGTGCAAGGATTACAGCCATAAGTTACCACTTTCTGATGGCCATGACTTATGTGTCACCCACTTGACTGTGGATCCTCTGTGTGGGATTTGTAAAAACTTCTCTACCAGGACTCTCAACGAGAGGAAGAATAACTTAATTTTGAAAGGTCTTCTCAAGTCTCCTTTCTCTGAGGCTATTTCTGGGTTGGAGGGCTCACCCCCTCCTGTTAAACCCAGCAAGAGGTGTTCTTCCTCTTCTTCATCAAAGTCGCTCCCTTCTTCTCCCTCTGGAGATCATAGAAGTCGACTCACAAGAAGGTGAAACTGATTACTACTCCGGCACTGCCCCCTGTGACCCTGTCAGCTCCAGGCTCAGCACCGGCCCAAATTATTCTGACTACAGCCATATCTCCTTTATTGATACTGGCACCAGAGTTCCCACTGCAGGCAACTATGGTTCCAACAGTTCTGTCGCAACCCCTAATGGCACCATCAATACAGGTTCAGTCCCCTTCAGCACCATTGGTACAGTCACCTTCAGCTCCAAGTATGACTCTTTTGTACTCCATGGCACAGACATTTTTGCCACCGACATGTGCTTCAGTGCAGTCATCCTCAGCACCGTCCTTATTACTGGTGCAGACACTTTCCACTACAGGACCATACCCTTCGGGGGAGACCTTCACATTTATGGTGCAGACACCTTCAACTACTATGGCGCTGACATCTTCAGCGCAGAATTTTTCCACACCATTTTCTTCGGTGCAGACTTCCTCAGCTCCGAGCTCTGCACCTACTGAATTAGCAAGAACCAAATATTCCCCTTCAGTGGATCCTTTTGCTAGCAGTCAGTATAGTCCTTTCTTAGAGAGGCCAGAATCACCATCAACTTTCTCCATGAGGTCAACCAAGAGTTTTTCTGAACAGGATGTGTTGAGGTTTGTTGACCAGTTGCCTGTGGCCAGAGGTCTCTCTCAAATGTTGAAGTCCATGTTCCCTCATTCAGGTGAATGTATATCTCCTCAAACCCCAATGTATATTCCTCCTTCGACTTCCAGACAAGTCTCAAAGCCTATTACTCCGACAGCAGCTTCCCTCCCTCCGACTCCAATAGTGGATCTCACTTTGGAACCAGAGTAGTCCTTGTGGCCTTTGGTGCACTGGGCATTGGGCTCTTTTCAGGCCAGTGGCTGTGCCATTGGGGAGGGCATTCCTGGCTCCACACCAATTTTTTTCTATGGCACCTTCCAGGGATGCTCTCTCTCTCTGTCTTACGGTTCACAGTCCTCTTGAGACTCCTAGTCTGCAGGCAGGCTCACCGGGGTGGTGCGTGACCCTGGTTCCAAGGTTGTTGTGCTCAGTTCTGGGCTCCCATCCCTCCTTGGGTGGGCCAGCCTTCCAGGCCATGGTGAGGGCATTTGCCTCCACTGGCAAAGCTCATTTGTCAGAGTCTTCTCCCCCCCCCCCCTCTGTTCCGCAACTGCTACAAGCTTCAACTGACAGACACTGGGCACAAGAGCCTCAGGTTTCTCCTCCTTAAGAGACCCCCTCTTTGCAGTCTTCCCCAAAACCTTCCACTGAGGAAGTACCATGCAAAGCATTGTGTAAGAGGAAGCACATGGACTCCACTGAGGAGTCATTGACTGAAGATACGGATTTTGATGACGGGAAAGGATCTCCATGGTCACCCACTGATGGTGTCCTTTGGCAACATTCTTGAGATCCTTAGACACTAATCCTTCCTCTGAGGAATCCGTATTCCTGCAGGCTTTTTGTGCCTGGCCCCCAACCTCCTGGGACACCCCGCCTACCAATGAGCTCATCCAGCTCATCGTGCAGCACACATGGAAAGCTCCTGACACCATGGAAGCGATACATAACAGACCAGATAAAATATCACCCCCAGCTGAACACTCCCATTGGTCACAAGGTATTCCAGTAGCTGCTATAGTGGTGGCAGCTGTTACTAAGAAGGATTTGGCAGAAGATAGCCAAACTGTCCATCCACCCAACTAGGAGTCCCAGACGATTGACAGATTAGGGAAGCATGTGTTTGCTTCATCGACCTTCACTGTAAGGTCTTTGAATTATCTGGCACATTTTACCAGGTTTCAGCAAGATCTTATCAACCAGCTCTTTGAAACCTTGGCAGGAGCTGTTTCTGATGACGTTCGTGATAATGTGGCTTTTCAGATAGCCACCCTAGAGTCCATTTCCAACTCTTCCATGCGTCTTATTTCTTACACAATGGAAGGGGCAGCTAGAGTGGCAGGCGCAGATATAATTGCCAGATGACATGCTTGGATGTGCCTTTGCGGACTCCTTTAAGACTTCCTTCATGAATGCCTCCATAGAGGCCACTTCTTTGTTTGGCCCTAAAGTCAAGGATACGCTGCCAAAGTGTGAACAAGATGGCAAGACTCTGTCTGCTATTGGTGTTAGATACTCTACTCCTCAGCAATTCTACTCCAGAAATCAGAGGAGTGGAAATATCTGGCACAAGAAATCACAGGGTTCTTTCCGGGATGCACATGCCGAGTTCTTCCCTAGAGGCAGAGAGGGAAACTCCAATGGAAGATGCAAAACCGGGGTTCCAGCGATTGATTCTCTGGCCAACCCTATCAGTGCTCCTGAAGTGTTGCCATACTGCTAACCTCTGGAAGCAGTCGGGGGGGGTCATTTCTCCTTGTACCCCGCTGCCTGGAAAACGATAACAATCAACTCTTGGGTACAATGGATTATATCCAGAGGCTATCACATCCCCTTCCATATTTGCCCAGTCTCATCAAGAGTATTACCAGATGTTCCACCTAAAGGGAAACAGCAGCACATAAAATCCAGAAGCTGCTACAAAAAAAGAGTCATCCAGACGGTCCCCCCCAGGCCAGATAGGATCCAGTTTTTACTCAAGGTTCTTTTTAGTGCCAAAAAAGACAGGAGACTGGAGACTGGAGACCAATTCTGGATCTCAGTACACTAAACAAATTTGTAAAAACAGAGAAATTCCAGATGGTCACGATTCAGTCTATCCTTCCTCTTCTGGAAGAAGATGACTGGATGTGCTCTGTAGATCTTCAAGATGTGTATTACCACATAAAAATGGACAAATGCTCAAGAAGATACCTCCACGTCTGTATAGGAGCCAGTCACTACCGGTTTTGACCCCTGCCCTTCAGTCTCTCTACAGCCCCCAGTGTGTTCACAAAATGTATGGCAGTGGTTATCGCTCACTTGTGACTTCAAGGGTTCCAGGCATTTCCATATCTAGACGACTGGCTCCTCACTGCCCCCACCAAGCATTTACTGGAAGAAGCCCTGCAATATACTTTAACAGCTCAAAGCCTGGGAATCACTATAAACTGGGAGAAATCCAGCACAACCCAATTCAGTCTTTGGAATTCATAGGGGCATTGTTGGACACAAGAAATTGCACAGCATCCCTTCCAGAACACAGATGTCAGAGAATAAGACAAGTTCAACCACTGCTGTCACCAGAAATCCCCAGCTCGATCTATACTCCAGCTACTGGGGTCAATGGCAGCCTCAATTACCATTGTTCCTCTAGCTAGATTCCACATGAGGCTCCTTCAATGGCTACATGTCACTCAGTGGTACCCTCTACAACATCCTTTGTCTTTTCAGATAAGTGTAACTAAAAGATGCAAGCAAGATTTACTCTGGTGGATGTCTTGAAATCCCCAACAATGGTCTCGCCCTTTCATCCCCCATCAAATGATAGCCATGGTGACCACAGACATCTCCCTGATGTGGTGGGGGGTTATGTGAGAGAAATTCGGTCCAAGGCACTTGGTCGGAGACAGAAGCCCTTTTGCATATCAGTGTCCTGGAATTGAGGGCGGTGCCTCTAGCGTTGCAAGCATTTCACTCCATCCTTCTGTCAGGGACTGTTGCGATCCAATCAGACAACATGTCAGTGGTCTAGTATATCGACAAACAAGGGGCACCAGATCTTACCCGTTATGCTGAGAGGCATTGAGAATATGGCAATGGGCGATAGCTTACAACCGCTTTCTGATTGCAACACACATTCCCAGGAGCTCCAACGTGATAGCAGACAAATTGAGCAGGTGCATTCTACAACCTCACAAGTGGTCCCTCAATCCTCTGATAGTGGCAAAAAATCTTCAACCACTGGGGCCAACCTTGCTGCAACCTATTTGCCTCCCCAACTACAAGTGCAGCAACTACTTTGCCCTGATCCCCCCTCAGGGACAGTCACCAAGGGATGCTCTAGTCCACGCTTGGCCCTCGAGTCTTCTTTATGCTTATCCTCCTCTCCCAATTTCTAAAGAAAGCACGACAGTTGAAAAGCAAAGTGATCCTCATTGGTACATATTGGCCTCGACAAGTTTGGTTTCCCTTCCTCTGGCCTCACCTGCTAGATCAATCATGGATCCTCAATCCATCCCCAACATTGATCTCCCATCTGCAGGGTCTGATTCACCCCAATCTAACAACCCTGAAACTGACAGCTTGATTTCTCCACTTCCAATGATTGTCAGGCATGAAAACCTTTCATCCCCTGTGCGCAATATTCTTATTGCGTCTCATAAATCATCCACCAGACTAATCTATCTTAACAAATGGAAAAGGTTGTCTCTATGGGCAGCAAATAAAGAATAAGACCCCTTGTCAGCCCCAGTCTCGGTGGTATTGGATTACTTATCACATCTTTTCTACTCTGGGATGTCTGCCTCTACTATCCATGTACATTTAGCTGCCATCTCAGATTTTCATATTGGTTTTCAAGATTCTTCACTTATGTCACACAGAGTCTGTAAGACTTTCATGAAAGGGGTTATCCACCTAAAATATTCCTTTAGAGAACCCATACAACCTTGGGATTTGCCTTTGGTTCTGCAAGCTCTAACAGCTCCCCCCTTGAACCTGCATCTTCATCAGATGTAAAACATCTCTCTTGGAAAACTTTTTGATTGCAATCACATCTGCCAGGCGACTGTCAGAACTCCAGGCCTTATGCATCAAACCTCCCTATCTTATCTTCCAAAAGGATAGGGTATCACTGAGGACTAATTCTACCTTTTTACCAAAAGTGGTGTCAGAGCGATCTATCCGTCAGTCTATTGACCTTCCAGTGTTCTTTCCTAACCATTCTAACAAGGGAGAGTATTGCCTGCACTCCTTGGATATTCATAGGCAATTACGATTTTATCTGGACAGAACAAAATCTACCCGTAAATCAGACCATCTCTGGCTTTTTCTGGACCTAGACGGAGTCATCCTGTATCAAAAGTTACATTGGCTTCATGGTTGAGAAATTGTATAACCTTTATCTACAACAAAAGCAATCTCACCTTGCCTCATAGAGTCAAAGCACATTCTACAAGATATATGGCAACTTTCAGCAGCTTTCCTTGCTAAGGTTTCCCTCAATGATATTTGCTCAGCTGCAACTTGGGCCAAACCTCATACCTTTATTCTTCATTACAAATTGGACTTGGCCTCAAGAGGTAAAGCTTCCTTTGGCTCCATGGTGCTCAGGAATGTCCTTCTATGAGGGTCACCCAGGAATGGGGACTCTGTCCCATCAGTAAGGAATGAACGAAGAACAACAACATCAGATAAAGAAGTTATGTCTTACCATAATGTTCCATCTGTGCTGTTGATCTTCATTCAGTCATTACTTCCCACTCTCCATCCCCCATCTGGAGGGTCTTGGTTGATCTCGTGTACTCCTTTCTTTAAGGTCTGTTATGACCAGAGCTAGCCTCTACTTTTATCTATCAACTTTCACACTTGATCTGAGGTAACAGGGAGCAGAGCATTCTGGGTAGGTCCTTGGCTCAAGAGATTTTGGCTGATGTGAGCTTGATACTGTCCGGCTCGGTTCCGAAGACGGAACCGATAACCCATCAGTAATGAATGAACGAAGATCAACAACACAGATGGAATGTTATGGTAAGACATAACTTCTTTTTTTTTTTGCCCACAATCTTTACATTTTTTAAAACTCTAAGATTTTTTTTATCATACTGACGAAAAGGTACAGTTCTAAAAATAGAAAGAATTTTTTTAAAGAAAGGAGAGAAAGAAAAGAGGAAAGTGAAAAATTACCAACAATGGTAATCAAGAAATTACCACATTTGTATAATAGCAAAGGAAAGAAAAAATTACCAACAATGGTAGAATAAATTATAGCGATAAGTGCAGGAAGGGTAAGGGAGGTATATAATGTATAGAATAACTAGAAATGGTGATAAATTTAAATATCCTACTTCACCCCAAAGAACAACACTAAGGCTCAAGAACTAACAGCGAACAAGTCTATACTTGAAGGTGACAAATGAGATCTGAGGTATGGTAGGGAACTAGAGCATTATGAATAAGGGAGGAGCTCAAGTTTCCAGTATATACAAGCTGTTAAAACTGGCTGAGTTAGATCCCAGGGTCAGATCCTAACCCACTTGTTGAGGAATGAATGAAAATTGATATCAGCTCTGACATTTCTAGACTTTCAAGATCCGTTTTTAATCCTGTTGTAAGATCTCTGCAGGACCTTGAACTTCACTCAAATGGCAGAGGGAGTATTATCATCATGCTGACTTTTCTTTCACATTTAGTCCAAAGATGACCCACAAAAAAGTAGCCAGTAATGGTGCTTCATGGCTATACTAGGCCCAGCTGTCCTAGCCACTCTATCAACATTATGCACAAGAGGAAGTTTATAATACTGAATATGCTACTCAGAGTAGTCTCAAGCTGCTTCTTGGACTACACTAAGTTGGGCTTTCAGAGTAGACAATGCCTGCTTGGAAAAAATCTCTGTAACCTTTAAGTACAAGTGGCATAGTTCAAGGCTCTAATTGCAAAAGTGCTTGAAGCATATGCCCTCTTCCTAAGTCTATCCATCACCCTGAATTCTTTAACTGGGGATAATGGATAGAGGCACAGTCGTCAGAAAGCACTCTTTTGGTGTCTGCCACCACAATGATGGAGTCTAAAACTGGAGATTTGGCTCAGTGCCATTTCTCCTTTGGGGCAGAGAATTTCTCCAGTTTATTTGGGACTGCCTCATAGGTGTCAGGCCCATGCCAAAACCTCCTAGCTGCTTTCTCATCCTGATGGGGAAATCAATTGGTAAATTTCCACTGTGGCACATCAGTTCTAAAATTTCACCAAACAAGGCATCTTCTGCAGGGGAATGTGGGGAATCCCCTCTAGCCTCAAAGTCAATGTAAGAGGTGAGAGACTCAGATGAGGAGTTTTAAGTGTTTCCTCATACAGAAGCTCATTGATAGATCAGGGGAGGTGTCATCTGATTCCTCAGAAGACTAACTGCTTCTGAGCAGTTGGTTTGAGGCTTATGGGGTGTCTCTGACCTATGGAAGTCTGAAGAGAATAAGATGTGAAGGGAGGGAAGGCCATGGGATAGAACAGCTTCTGGTGCTACCAGTGGATCCATACTATTGGGTGAAGAAATGATCCTTCCCAACAACTGAAAGGCCAAACCATCTTCCATAAGATCCAAAGAGAGACCACCCCAGCTGACAGATTCAACCATCCCTTTGGAAAAGCAGGCACTGCTATCAGATGGACCCCACACCAGTGAAAGTTGAAGGCCCCAGTGAAGGAGTCTGCACTGAAATGACAAAGGTGGACATCTATGATACCACTAATGGTGTCATTGGCAATGGGTGTTGATGACTGAGCCAAAGACATCAACCCAGATCCTCTTGTCCGAGACTAGAAGATCTGATGTCAGAATCAAAAACGTGAGAATGATATTCCCAAGTCTTAAGACACAGTAGGTTGGCCCCTGGGCCATGGGATCTAGGAAGAAAGTAGAGTTGCATATCTTGCATTTACCTGTAACAGTAGACGTTCAAATTATTCACTGTTGCAGTAGCATATGAGTTGTATCCTGCCAAGAATATAGTAACTGGTAAGCTTTCACTCCTCCCCCACTGTCACTATGCCTGCATACAGGCTGAGCCCTTTTTGGGGGGAGCTATATAAATAGCCAGAGTAACTAAAAATCTTCAGGACTTCTTTACCTCTCAACAAAATCATGGGAGGCCATCCTGAGCTAACCAAAAAACAGACTTTTTTTCTACTGCAGCAGTAAAGAATTAGAACATCTACTGTTATAGGCAAGTACAACTTACATGACTGTACTATGTTCATCATTCTCGTTGCTGCAGTAGCCTATAGGTAGATTACCATAGTGTTATCCAACCTGGGAAGTAGAAGGATAAGGGTGCAGAAGACCCTGCAGTATGGTCCTAGAAAATCCTGTTCTGGACCTTGAAAAGGAATGCAGTTTGTAGTGCTTTGTGAAAGTATGGCTGGAGGACCAAGTTGTCTCTACTCTGCACCCCTTTTCACTGTGCCATTGTAGTATCTGAGGCTATAGTAGAGTGCACCTTAACACTGCATGGAATGGATTTACCATGGTAAGACTAAGAAAAAAAGTTATGTACTTACCATAATGTTCCATCTTCCTCAGCTGTTGGGTTTGGATCCAATCCTCAGATCCACTTAGCCGTTACTATAGCTCATGTCCACCAAAAGCTCGAGTCCCTCCCTTACCCATAATGCACCAACCCCCTAACATACCTCAGATCTTGTTTGACATTTTACATAAAGCAGAAAAAAACTATTATAAAAATCCTAATAGAATAAGTCATATCTGGGGCTCAACAAGGATGACGGTGGTATCGTTGTAATCTCTCATTCTTCCAGAAATTCACTTTGAAAATAGGTTGGGGTTTGGTGGGTTAGGAGATGAGGTAGAATGCAAATGGACAACACATTATGGTTAATTACATAACTTCTTTATCTGATTATGTCAACTTTCATTCTATCCTAAGTTGTTGGGACAGAGGCCCCAGCTACCTAAATTCCCAGGTAGACTCTAAGGAAGGATATTCCTGAGCACAATTAAACCAAAGGCTGCTCTTTCCATTGAGATCAGATATAGTTTGTAATGAGTAATAAAGATTTGCCTAAGTTGCAGCTGCACATATGTTGTCCATGGATGTCCTACATAGAAACACTGAAGATGTTTCCATGGACCTAGTTGAATGAGCTCTGAGGTTTTTGTAAGGATAAATCCAATTTGTTGTACATAAATGATATGCAGTCCATCAGCCATCTGGCTAAAGTTACCTTTGCAACTGATTTCCCCAGAAACTGTAAAGGATGCAAGGGATCTGTTTTTCTAATATCTTTCATTCTATGTAGGTAAAAACGTAAATATCTGTGGACATCCAATAAATACAACATATATTCCCCTTTCTTTGCAAATTTAGCAAAAAAAGACTGGCAGATAAATGGATTTATTAATATTAGATTCTGACACTACGTTAGGAAGGAAGGAAAGACGTGTTGGTACCCAATGTGACTCTGTCCTTATGAAAATTTTAAGTAGGGAGGTTTAGAACACAGTGCTTAAAGTTCTGAAATTCTTCTAGCAAAGGTAATGGTCACTAGAAAATAGTTTTTCAAGACAAGAATTTAAGGTCACATTTAGCTGCTGGTTCCAAGGGAGAATGAATTAAGGCCTGGAGCACCAAATTTAAATTCCATTGTGGAGTAGGATCTTTATATGGAGGTCTCAGTAGGAGGGTGCCTCTCAAAAAGGCTTTACAAAGCTTAGATGAACCCAAGAAAGAATTCTGAAATCCAGTATGA
Source organism: Protopterus annectens (assembly GCF_019279795.1). Classification (NCBI taxonomy): domain Eukaryota; kingdom Metazoa; phylum Chordata; order Ceratodontiformes; family Protopteridae; genus Protopterus; species Protopterus annectens. The sequence continues at coordinate 316,453,152 of NC_056743.1, read as the reverse complement.
AACTTAAGAGAATGCAGCTAACTGAACTCTAATTGTTGAGGGGCTAGCTCCCTCATTAAAAATTGTTGCCAAGAATTCAAGAACACTTTGCACAAGGACTTAAATGGGATAATTGTTTCTGCTGTGCCACAAAATTAACCTTTTCCATTTATTCCTGTAAAGCCTTCTTGTAGAAGCCTTAAAGAAAGAAAGCACTGGTTCTCTGTCTATTAAAGGAATTGGAGAAACCACTCTGTTAACGTGAGGCTTGAGATATCTGGATGAATCGTGCCTGTCGGGTGGGACAGGAGGTCTGGAATTGGATCCAGAACCCAAGGTGGGTAAAGTAGATGAGACCAAAGGAAGTGGAACCAAATCTGTTGAGGCCAGTAAGGTGTAATGAGGATGACTTTGCTCTTCAGCTGGGCAGCTTTCTGTAAGAATTTGAGAATTAGGGAAGTTGGAGGATAGGTATAGAGCAGACCGGGGGACCAATCATAGAGTAGAGTATAGTAGTACAGTTTGGTACCAATGAAGGCTGTCTTCCAAAACCACGAAATCAAAGCCACACTCCACAAAATCCACTCGTTTTTCACAGATAAGACACTGTTTATTGGACAAATAGAACTCAATAAAATGGATTTAGTGCTTTCGTCTCCACACTGGAGACCTCTTCAGAATCAATTAGAAGCACCTCTCCCATTCCTTTTATACATCCATTGGGGGGTACTAATTAAAACAATTACACAATTAATCAATTAAATAGTTCCAAAAATACATAGTGAAATGCAGTTGGAGTCAGAAAATGTCAATACAGCTTATATATATATATATATATATATATATATATATATATATATATATATATATATATAAAATATATAACTTCTCTATAAAAATGTATATATGTATACCTTCTCTATAAAAATAATCTATAAATTATCTATAAATTAAATAGAATTGATGTGTTGTATTACAAATGATACACCAACACTTTTGTGTAAAAGTGTATAAATATATTGAGATATAAATATATAAAATATATATATATATATATATATGAAAAATATATATGAAATGTTGAGTAAAATATACATACAAATACTAAACAGAATACAAAAAGACAGACTTTAAAATGTTCAGAATATAAGGTTTTAAAAACATATAAAATCAATAATAAGGTTGATATAAAATTGATAATGTGTACTAAAAATTCTAACCACTAGGGTACATAAATACCAACATTAATATTGATTTAGAATTTTTAGTACACATTATCAATTTTATATCAACCTTATATTGATTTTATATGTTTTTTAAAACCTTATATTTTGAACATTTTAATGTCTGTCTTTTTGTATTCTGTTTAGTATTTGTACGTATATTTTACTCAACATTTCATATATATTTTTCATATATATATTTTTTTTATATATATTTATATCTCAATATATTTATACACTTTTACACAAAAGTGTTGGTGTATCATGTGTAATACAACACATCAATTCTATTTAATTTATAGATAATTTATAGATTATTTTTATAGAGAAGGTATACACATATACATTTTTATAGAGAAGTTATATATTTTATATATATATATATATATATATATATATATATATATATATATATATAAGCTGTATTGTCATTTTCTGACTCCAACTGCATTTCACTATGTATTTTTGGAACTATTTAATTGATTAATTGTGTAATTGTTTTAATTAGTACTCCCCAATGGATGTATAAAAGGAATGGGAGAGGTGCTTCTAATTGATTCTGAAGAGGTCTCCAGTGTGGAGACGAAAGCGCTAAATCCATTTTACTGAGTTCTATTTGTCCAATAAACAGTGTCTTATCTGTGAAAAACGAGTGGATTTTGTGGAGTATGGCTTTGATTTCGTGGTTTTGGAAGACAGCCTTCATTGGTACCGAACTGTACTACTATTTTTTGTGGAAGTCTATCTTTTCGTTTTACTGGTTCTTGGTTGTACTTAGTGGTACTGGTTCGGTCTCGAGGAGTCTCCACATTCGTGAGGTTTTGGAATTAGATTCAAAGTACCCATTTCCACATTTAACACCTATACTATTTTTAGTGCAACATGGATAGTAGTAGTTTGTTGAGTGAACTTATCAGAATCATCCAAAGTCACTCACAAACGGCTAATTCCCCTGAAGAGGTGGGGAACGATATTCCCTGTGCACAGAGCAGCCCGAAGACTAACAGCGGAACTGAAGTGACGTCAGATGCCAGAACTGAAGGCAATACAGGCAGAGCGAGTATACCTACAAGAGAAGAGCGCTCGCGCGCTAATGGATCTAATAACAGAAGAAACAATGACCAACATTTTGGGACTGGTGATTCTGAGTATCTCTCTAAATACAACAACATGGATTTTAACAATTGGCTCAACAAATCGTTTTCTGATTCTAGTAGACGATGAGAGAACACTCGGGGTGACAATATGGACTACAAAGAGAAATGTAAATCGTTTAAATCACTTCTTATCAGGTACAAAAATGTATCTGTTGAGAACTGGTACTTTAACAAGTGCCTGCAAGATAAAATTGTACCGAAGGGACTGAGAATTAATAGATTTCCTAACAATGTTAGTGGTAATATGGATAATATATTTTTTAAAAACATCTGTGACATTTTTAATGAGTGTGGATTAGCAGTTTTAAAAGTATTAATTAAACATAATGAACAGAAAATGGAGTCAGATAAATTAGAGATTGACCATTTATATAAAGAAATACATGATGATTTATTACATTCAGTTCAGGAGTATCGCAATGTATACTTTAGAACTTTACATGATGTTGATAACACCATTACACGTAGTTACAACAGGAAGATATCCAAATTAGAAAGGGACATAAATGAATACAAATGTGGTACAGCCTATAGTACTGATAATAAGAATGGCAATAGATTTTACTATAAGGAAAACCCTTTACCAGCTCATATGCATGAAAATTATAGAAGAAATGGAAGGGTGAATTATAGAATGCAAGATGTGGATTTTGCACAAGATAAACATGAATATACTGAACCTATTGATGTTTTGGATGACAGCAGCGATAGGCTCCCTTTAGAGGGGGAAGGACCGAGGCGGTCCGAGAGGTTAAGAAATCGTGTCCAACAACCCTCATATGCCCAGATTACCAACAACAGCAACCGCAACCAATATATGAGGAGAACCTACAGGTAGAGCAGCCCTTTGGCAACCTTCCCAATATAGGTTCCATGATAGAGACAGACAATCAACTAACTATACATTCTAGGAATGATTTTTACATTTTTAATTATACAGATATAAATATAAATGAGGTGTATTTTAAACTTTTTACAAAAGGTTTTACTTTTATACCCAATAAGAAGCCCAATATTGAAAACATTTTACTGGATGTTAAGATTTTCACAAGGAAATTGAATTTCTTACACATTTTTAAAGAGAAAGGAGACCTACATGATAAAGAAAAAGCGGTGTTGATTAGGCGAAGCACATACAACCCTCCCCTTCACCATGACATATATAACTTTGAAAATACCCTCATCAGAAGGATTCGGAGTGAATACCATGACAATAAGAACAGAGATGGAAGTAATTTAACTGATGATGAGTATAAGCTTCTTAATGAACTAAGACGAAATGATAGGATACGGGTAATGAAACCGGACAAAGGTGGGGGGATTGTGCTCATGGACAAATGGGATTACACCAATAGAATGCTCACAATTTTAAATAATGTTAGTAGCTATACTATAGCTTCTAAGAATGAAATTAACATCTCTTATCAAAAAATTGATTTTATCATAGAAGATAATTTATTACAGGGGCTTATTGATTTGGATTTGTACAACTTTTTAAAAGTAAGTAAACCTGTCATCCCTGCTATTTTTGGTATACCAAAAACCCATAAATGTATTACAAATCCTCCTATGAGACCTATTGTCTCATCAAAAGGATCCAAGACCCAACCTTTAGCTATTTATATCAACACGAAACTTAAAAAGTATCACAGTAGATATCCGCACATACTAATTGATTCCTGGGACTTTTTACAGAAAATTAATAATGTTGTATACAGTGATGATGTCAAGTTTATTACAATAGATGTCAAAGATCTTTTTTCGGTTATACCCCATGCAATAGGTATGGAATGGTTTGAAAACATGTTAGTAGAGATGAATTTGCTGACACCGGACAAATTTAAGTTGGTACTAGAATTTATGGAACTGGTGTTAAAAAATAACTATTTGTTTTTACAAGGTGAAATCTATCACCAAAAAGAAGGGGTTGTGATGGGGGCAGCTTGTGCCCCCATCTATGCCAACATCATTATGTTGTATTGGGAAAGACATTATTTATTTAAATCTGAGTTTTTTTAACCGGATTAAAAGTTACTACAGATTTTTAGATGACATCCTTATTCTTTGGGAAGGTTCTGAGGAAAAAATAACTGAATTTACCAAGTATATTAACAATAGTACCAACTTTTTAAAGTTTACACACCAAAGTGACTCTCAAGAGATACATTTCTTAGATGTTAAGTTACAAAAGAACTATGAAGCCAAAAGTTACAAATCTACAATTTATAGGAAAGAATATCACTCCAATGCATATTTACACTTTGATAGTGACCATCCAGCCCAACTAAAAAGAAATATTGTAAAGGGACAGATGATTAGGGCAGCCAGAATGACATCTGACAAAGACGATTTCCTTTGTGAAATTGATATGATACAAAATATGTTTCAAAAAAGAGGTTACCCTCTTGAGTTAACACAACCCATCAAAGAATACGTGGTAGATAGATGGGGTACAATTTATATACCCTTATTAAACAATGTTAACAATAATAATACAAACAATATAATAGATGTGGTGAGTTACGGTAATGGAGTTCCTAAACAGGTGAATAGTAAGCATTCATTGCCCTATATGACCCTTACTCACTATAACGGTATAGGATGGCTCAAAAAATGCATTAACGAGACCTGGGAAATGTTCAAAGCTATGCCCACCCGTGTTATGGTTTTCCAAAATAAGTTGACATATAGTTTTAGGAGGAATAATAATTTGAAGAATATTTTGGAGAGCAGAAAAGATAATAATGAGAGTGGAACTGTTTCGAAGAAAAAGGGCACTTTCAGATGTGGGAGATGCACACAATGTCCATTTATAGCAGGTGAAAAAGAGCTTTTAATTCCCACACTAAGAACAACATTGAGGTCTAAAAAGTATAGTAGTTGTTACACCAAAGGGGTGGTATACCTAGCTTATTGTAAATTCTGTTGGGCATACTACATTGGCAAAACAGAGCGACATCTAAGGAAAAGAATATACGAACACATGAGGGATATCAACCGGAAGAATGAAAATAATGCACTTTTTAGACATTCACAAACATGTCATGAAGCTAATTTTAAGTTCTGGGTCCTTGAAGAAGTTTTACATTTTGAGAGAGGTGGTGATTGGGAGACCAAACTAGCATATAGAGAGATGATATGGCAACTTAAACTTGATGCTTGTAGTGGTAAGGGTCTTAACGACCACATTTCAATTACACCAGCCCTAAAAATTTTATCAGAAGACCCTAAGAGACATAAATCTTAAAATACATCAAAAACACTTCATAGATTTTAGAAATCAATATTAATGTTAGTATTTATGTACCCTAGTGGTTAGAATTTTTAGTACACATTATCAATTTTATATCAACCTTATATTGATTTTATATGTTTTTTAAAACCTTATATTCTGAACATTTTAATTTCTGTCTTTTTGTATTCTGTTTAGTATTTGTACGTATATTTTACTCAACATTTCATATATATTTTTCATATATATATATTTTTTATATATTTATATCTCAATATATTTATACACTTTTACACAAAAGTGTTGGTGTATCATGTGTAATACTACACATCAATTCTATTTAATTTATAGACAATTTATAGATAATTTATAGATTATTTTTATAGAGAAGGTATACATATATACATTTTTACAGAGAAGTTATATATTTTATGTATATATATATATATATATATATATATATATATATATAAGCTGTATTGACATTTTCTGACTCCAACTGCATTTCACTATGTATTTTTGGAACTATTTAATTGATTAATTGTGTAATTGTTTTAATTAGTACTCCCCAATGGATGTATAAAAGGAATGGGAGAGGTGCTTCTAATTGATTCTGAAGAGGTCTCCAGTGTGGAGACGAAAGCGCTAAATCCATTTTACTGAGTTCTATTTGTCCAATAAACAGTGTCTTATCTGTGAAAAACGAGTGGATTTTGTGGAGTGTGGCTTTGATTTCGTGGTTTTGGAAGACAGCCTTCATTGATACTGAACTGTACTACTATTTTTTTGTGGAAGTCTATCTTTTCATTTTACATAGAGTAGAGTATCCCTTGGTGATTCCCCCGGTGGAAGGATTAGGGCAAAGAAACTTATGCACTTGTTTAGAGGACATGCAAAAAGATCACTGCAAGGCAGGCCCCATTGATGGAAAAATCTTATCTGTCACTTTCCTGTTGAGAGACCACTCGTGAGGTAGTAGAACAGACCTGCTCAGTTTGTCTGCTATCACGTTGGACTTCCCCGGAATGTGCATTGCTGTCAGAAAGCAGTTGAAGGCAGTTGAAGGAATCTCCCATTGCCCTTGTTTGTTAATGTACCAAACTACTGACATGATGTCTGTCTGGATCACGATTGCCCTGAAAGGGAGTGTGTCTTGGAATGCCTGCAAAACTAAAAGCACTGGTCTCATTTCCAGAACATTGATATGTGTATTGGCCTCTTCGGGGGACAAAGTGCCTTGGATTGTCTTCCCCAGAAAGTGCCGCCCCAACCTGGGTAGCATCCATGGTCACTATAGCCTTGGGCTGAGAGAGGATGAAAAAATGGCCTTCTAGAACTTTGATTGATTGAATCCACCACCAAGGTATCTCTTGCATGCCTGAGTGATTCTTAGTTTTGCTGATAGGCATTGATAAAGGACTGACCATTGTGCTGCTAGCATCCATTGAAGAATTCTCGTATGAAATCTTGCAACAGGAACTAAAATTATGGCCGCTGACATTCACCGAAGGCTTGCAGGATCAACTGAGCTGAAATTTTGGTACTACAAATTATTTTTCTGACCTGGAAACTGTTGGTCTGAATTCTTGAGAGAGTAAGAGAATCTGTCACTGATACCATGTTGAACACTGCTGCTATGAATTCCAATGTTTGAATCCATTGTAACTGAGACTTCTTGTAATTTATGGTTATCCCCAGATAAGAACAAGCCCGGAGTACCTGACCTCTTGCTTTTATTAGTAGACGCTTGGTTGGGGTGGTAATGAGCCAGTCGTCTAAGTATGGAAACACTCAGAATCCCTGCAGTCAAGTGAGCGGCTACAACTGCCATGCATTTGGTGAACACCTCAGGGGCTGTGGTGAGGTCAAAGGGCAGTGCTGTGAACTGATAATGACTGGCTCCCAGCTGGAAGAGTAAACACCTTCTGGATTGTCTGTTCATTTTTATGTGATAGCACACATCCTGAAGGTCTTTCGAGCACATCCAGTCGTCCTTGCCCAAAAAGGGCAGAATGGACTGAACAGTGACCATCTGAAAATATGTGTGTTGAACTGACTTGTTCAAATTACTGAGATCCAAAAATGATCTATTGCTTCTATTTCCCTGTTTTCTTTGGCATTAAATTGGATCTTGAGTAAGTTCTGGACACTATCTGGTCTAGTCTGGTGGGACCTCTTAGATGGCTCTCTTCTAGCAGCTTTAGTACTTCTAGTGCTGCTACTTTCCTCTGACTGGGTGGAACATTGGGAAATTTGCATACAGATTGAGGTGGGAGAAAGGGAATTATATAACCTCTGGAAATAATCCTCTGCACCCAAGTATCTTTTTATGTCTAGCCAGGCTCTCTGGTGCAGGGATAATTGACCCCCTTATTGCCTCCAGAGGGGGACAGATGGTCCTCCTTTCAGGAGCACTGATATGGTCTATCTGAGGAAAGAATCCCTGGACCCTTGGTTCTGCGGGCCTCCTCTGCCACTTGGGCATCATCCATTTGAGTTCCCCCCTGCTCCTGAGGAAAGTATCTCCATGTAGCTCTTGGAAAGGACTTTGGGACTTCTTGAGCCACATTTTTTGACCACTTCATTGATTCCTAGGACAGGATCTTTGAGGGCTCAAAAAACATACACCCACTGCAGAGAGGGTCTTTCCATCTTTTTTTGGATGTGGAGTGTGTTTCCTTCACTTTTGGGCCAAACAGTGGGCTGCCGTCAAAGTGTGCATTGATGAACAAGGACTGTAAGGGCACCGAAAAGTCACACAAGTGCATCCAGGCATGCCTCCAGATGGAAATGCCTGAACCCACCACTCTTGAGGCATCTTCAGCTGCATGCAAGATAAGTCTCATGGATTAATTTGAAATAGATTGAAGGGTAGCCAACTGTGAGGCCACAGAAGATTGAGCCTCAGCAGTAGTGGTCCCCAAAAGGGATTTTGAAAATTCCTTGATCAAGTCACTTTGCAATCTCATAAAGTGTGCCAAGTAGTTTAGTGACCTAAGGGCAAAGCTTGCTGAAGCAAACACATGCTTCCCAAGTCTGTCCAACACCCTAGACTCCATGTTAGGGGGATGGACAGAAAAACTCTGCTCAGCAGGGTCCTTCTTGGTGGCCACCGCCACTACCATAGCACCCCCTTACTCCAGAACTCCCTACCAACAGAAGGAGCCAGAATCTGATCTGGCTTCTGGGGAATTGTCTCAACAGAGTCAAGCTCCTTCCATTTCCACCTAGAAATCAAATCAATGAGCTCAATGGTGGGTGAAGTAACCCAGGAGGTAGATGGGCCAGCTCCAAATGCTTCTAGAAATACTGTGTCCTCTGGTGAAGGGTTATTGGAGGATCAACCACCTCTATGCTTAAGGATGTCTCTGAATGAGATGTCTTCTGAAGGTGATCTTGGGGAGCCTTCTTCATCAAAATCAGTATCCTCAGTGATTGACTCCTGAGGGGAGGCCAAGTGCCTCCTCTTGCACTTCCTCTTCCTGGGGACTTTTTTGGGATGCTCCTGTGAAGTACTGGAAGAAATCATAAAACCCTGCCAGGTGGCCTGGAGACTTGGAGATGGCTGTCCCTGTGGCATAGAATAATGTGGCTCAAGGCACAAAGACATCTGGGATCCAGAGAGAAGATTCAAGGGGCTAAGGATCCATCCATCCTGCTGCTGCTGCAGAAAAACCCTCTTCACTACCTGAAAGGCAGATCGCTCTGAGGAGAAGGAAGACAATGGAGCCAAGAAGCCAGGCTTCTGGCCCATTGGTTTCTTTTGCCCCAAAAGTAGTGCTCCTGAGGCTGAAGTCAGAGCCAAGTTGTCCAATACTGAGGCTCTGAGGGGCAGAGATGGCTTTGAAAACTTTGGAGTTGACTCCAGTGCCTCGAACCAGATGGGCATTTTGGCTCCAAGAGTCATCTGGCTACAAAAACATCAGAGCCAGTGCATTCAGGGACAGCTTCAGATCTGAAGATAAAAATATATTTGGATCCAAACCAGACAGACTTAGTAGCCTCGGATCCAGGGGCTCCAAAAAGATTGGTCGGATCAGAAGGAGCTGCCACAGGTGGTGTGGTAGAGGGAAAGGCATCTTGACCTGAAGGGGTAGGAGCCAGGAGAACACCCATCTGTATCTGCACCAAGAGGAATCTCATCACTGTCCACATCATCGGTCAAAATCCTGGAAGAATGAGAGGAGGTGAGGAAGGTGACCTGGAGCTTGTCTTTCTATAAGGGGGAAGGTATTCTTGAAGGTACTGGATCCAAGGATGGTGAGTACTTAGTCCTGGGCAACATTCTGGGATCCAACAAGGTAGGATCTGTGGAGGGTTTAGTCAGATCTGGAGGTTGGATCACTGCAGACTTTTTATCTGATTTGTGTTTCTTTTTGGGTAGCTCCGAAGAAGGTGAAGTCAAAAATACATAAGTCTTTGGAGACTTGGTATAAGGCTCCTTAGATTTAGATGTGGGGGACTATGCCCCAGAAATAGCTTCACCAAAGGAAAAAAGGAAGCAAACATTTCAATATTAATTTGTTCTTCCTGTCCACAATTGCTAGCAGATTAAAATTCTTGCAAAAGGAAAGTATAGTTGTGTAAAATCTTACCATAACCTTAGATGTCCTTTTCTTCTATATGCTGCAGTATCCATTAAATGAGGGAGTCCGCCTCCGGTTGACTCGCACATCTGGCCATTTTACCAAAGATAAATGCTACTGCGAAGGTATATGCGATGGCCCGCATCATCCAGCATACATCGGCCATAAACAGACATTGGATATAAAGCGGATGCCAGCATGCATCTACCTCAGACCTGAATGCCGCTGAGCACCAGCCTGAGGGGAATGATTACCCAGGAGTCAGACAAGCATCAGGGGAAGGCAAGGTGGATAACTATACTGCAGCATATAGAAGAGAAGGACATCTAAGTTTATGGTAACATTTTACACAACTATACTATATCCTTCTATTCATATACTGCATTATCCAGTTACGAAGGAGAGTGCCAAATCTCGTTACGGTAGGATTGGGAGGAAGAACAGAGGTATTTTCCACAAAGCCATGTAAAATAGCCCTAGCAAAACCTGCTCTGGACCTGGAAATGACATCCAACTTGTAATGTTTGGTGAAAGTGTGGACAAATGACCATGTAGCTGCCTGTAAAATGGCAGCTGTATCCAAGCCTTTAAAGAAAGCCACAGAAGAGGACACATCCCTAGTGAAGTGTGCCTTCACTAGAAAAGGAAGCTTCTCATCACTGGCTGTGTAGCAGAAGGTAATGGCTCTACAGATCCATGAAGAAATAGTTTTCTTGGAAACATTGTGTCCCAGGGCTCTTGTGTGAAAGGAGACAAAGAGCCTATCTGATTTTTGAATGGATTTAGTGTTAGCCAAGTAGTATCTGAGTTGTCTATGCACATCCAAGGAGTGGAGTATCCTTTTGCTAGAGAATTGTGGTGAAGGGAAGATTGATGGCCTGATTTCAGGGACAGTTCATCAACTACCTTGGGCATGAAGGATGGATAGGTACGCAGGCAAACTCTGTCCCTATGGAAAACTGTGAAATGGGGTGAAGCCATGAGGACTTGCAGCTCAGAGACCCCTCTGGCTGAAGTAATAGCCACCAAGAGAACTGTTTTCTTTGGGGAGTGTTGTAGAGTGGAGTCCTTAGCTGGTTCGAAGGGAGGTAAGGTAAACTTTTCCAACATGAAGTTAAGGTTCCTTGGGGGGTCTAATGTGCAGGACACCTTTTAGAAAAAGCTTAACTTCCAACCTGTTAGCCAAAGGAAGAGTCAAAGGTAAACATGCGGAGATGGCAGACAGAAGAATACAACAAGCCAGTGTTCATCAATTCACACAGATAAGACAGAACCACTGGAGGTTCTACAGACAGTGGTTGTAAGTCATGTTTGAGACACCAAGTCGAAAATATTTTCCATCTGGATAGGTAGGATTTTCTGGTAGTAGGTTTTCTGGCCGCCTGCAGAACTTGAAAAACGTCCTTAGTATAAAGGTGTCTAAAGGGGATTAATGCCCTATCACCCAGTGTTAGGTTCAGGATGGATATCTGAGGGTGTATGAGAGTTCCCTTTTCATGTGTCAGTAGGTCCATCCTGAGGGGCAACTTGTGGATTGCCTTGGCTAGATGATGTAGAAGGGTGAACCAGTGCTGTCTTGGCCAAAAGGGGTCACCAACAAGATTTTTGGTTGTTCTCGCTGAATTTTCAGTGGAACGTTCTGTAGAAGAGAGAAGGGGGGAATGCATTTGCTAACATCCCCTTCTATGGAAAGGAAAGAGCATCCATCTTCCATATCCCAGGAGTGTATATCCTGGTGCAGTAAGTTGGGAGTTGTCTGTTCATGGGGGAGGTAAACGAGTCTATCTGAGGTGTACCAGGTCCAGGAACACATCCCTGTTTAACATCCATTTGTGGCACTGAGTTATGGACCTGCTTAGAGAATCTGCTATCACATTCTGAGCTGAGGGTATGTAAATAGCTAGGAGAGATACCTGACTCTGTTGAGCAGTCTTCCACGCATACAGAGCTGGTCTGCACAGGGTGTAGGACTTTGTCCCCCACTGATTGTCGATGTACCACAGCACCGTGGTGTTGTCTCAATCTCAGCACTCCTGGAAGGAGGGTGAGCCTTGAAGATTTGTAGGGCAAAGATTAAGGCTCTCATTTCCTTGATGTTGATACGTTGTATCTGCTGGTAGGGGGTCCATACATCTCTCAGTCTCCAAGAGTGGCCCCCCCCAACCCAAGTCTGATGCATCTGTGTACAGGTCCTGGTTGGGGGAGAGAGGTTGCAAAGGAAGGCCTGGATTTTTTGACATCTGAGCAGTCCACCACTCTAGCTCCTTGGATAGGCAAGGTAAAAGGGGACCATAAACTCAGGAGGGTGTAGGTATTGTTTCCAGATAATCCTTAGGAACCACTGAAATTTTCTCATGTGCAGTCTTGCCAAAGGTACCTTGGGAATAGTGGAAGCCATGAACCCCAAGAGTCTTAAGAACTCCCTGGCTGACAGAGCTTGGAGAGGAAGTAGTTCCTGGAAATACATAATGAGGTTCTGAATTTTGTCTGGAGGTAGGCAGGCCATCATTTGCACTGAGAGAATCCTGCATCCTAGAAATACATGGTCCTGGGAGGGAGTTAGAGAAGATTTTTGGAGATTTATGGTGAACCCTAGCTGTTTCAGCAGGGACATGGCATAGTCCAGGTCCCCTTGTACTAACTGTGGGGATGATGCCTGGATGAGGATATCATCTAGGTAAGGGAAGAGTTGGATCCCCTGCATTCTGGTGAAGGCAACAACTGGGGTTAGACACTTTGTGAACACTCTTGGGGCCGTGGAGAAAATGAAAATGCAAGGAATCCACTGTGAAAAGAAGGAATTTCCTGAAAAGTGGGTGGATAGGGATGTGCAGGTAAGGATCCTTTATGTTTAAGGACACCATGTAGGCCTGAGGGAGTAGAGTAGGAAGAGTCAGCATCGAAAGGAGGGGATCTTAAAAAAGGTGTTCAGATGGCATAGATCCAAAATAAGTCTCCATGGACCTTCCTTCCTGAGGACCAGGAACATTCTGGAATAAAATCCTTTCCCTCTTAGATTTAGAGGTACCTCTTGGATAGTGCCTTGAGAACGAAGGGAGTGCAAGACCAGGGGAAAGGATGCCATTTGGTCTCAAGGGGGTTGAGGAATTCCTTTGAAGGATGATCTGGAATCCCAGACCATGAAATAACCTTGTTTTATGATAGAAAGGACCCAAGTGTCCTGAGTAATCTGTTTACAAGCAGAAAGGGAGAGAGAGATGCATGGATAGGGGGGTAAGCTCAGCTTAGGGTCTGGTAGTCACAGACTACCAGGTTTGGCCTTAAAGGGCTGCTTTTGGCCTGGTTTGGAAGGAGAAGACCTGAAAGGGGTCTGTTTTCTGTAGTATTTTTTCCCTTGGAAGACAGCTGTTTGGAAGGCCTTTTCACAGAAGTAGTTTTGGCAGGGTAGTTCCTCTGGAAACAGGGAATGGGGGACACAAAAATGTGCCTGAGGTCCTGAAGCTCTTTGCCCTTCTCTTAAAAGGCCATAAAGAGCTCTGCAGCTGCAGAGCCAAACAAGGCCTTGATATCATCTGGCAAGGGCTGCAGCTTGACCCAGGAATATCTCCTAAGGATTGACCCTGAAGCAGATGTCCTTGCTGAGGCCTCCACTGTGTCATAACTACATTTTATAGTGTGTCTGGTAATGACTGCAGGAATTCAAATGGCTAGCAATTTTGGCCTTATTAGGGGAATCAGGTAATTCATCAAATTGTTTAATGACATCTGTCAATAGGGCCAAGGAGTATTTGGCCATATGAATCTGATAATTTATGTCTGTCACAGAGACAGAGGTATAAACCTTTTTACCCAACCTCTCCATGATTCTGCTTTTCTTATCCAAAGGAAGTAGAGGGGAGTAGCTTAGAGGTTTTCTCTGCAGCAACAGATATGGTAGAAGGGTCTGCAGAAGGAGTCTTGTAAAAAGATTTTGCATCACCAGGTACTTTATAAAATCTGTGAGGGCATTTAGGTGCTGGGGGTTGGGAGCCTGGTGATTTTGATGCAGCCAGGAAGGCATACAAAAATGCCGGAAGGACAGGGGAACTGCAGACAGATTAGGGACTCCATTTGTAAGAGGTCATAGTACCTCTTTTCAGTCTCAGAAACCTGAATGCAGTCCCATTTAAAAAAGTCCTTCATTTGAACAATGGTCTCCCCAAAAGTGAGGTCTTCCCCAGGGGAATCAGTTCCACTGGACTCCTACTCTGGGGAAGCATACTCCAGTGGAGAAGCAATCTGAGAGGTGTAGGTAAGGGACTCATCCCTGAAGATTCCTCATCCTTGGAAGAAATATCTGCAAAAGGCCTATTCCTAAGAATGGAGACTGAGGGGGGGGGTCTGGGCAGGAGCAGATGTCTGGTATAAGCCCATGAAAGCATTAAAGAAACCTTGGGTAAAGGCCTGCCATTCAGGGACTTGATCAGATGGCATGGTCAGCTGAGTAGGCACGATATGCCTGGTCTTTTGTTTTTTCTTTTTAGGGGCCTCCGACATAGGGGTTTCTAAGATACGGTGGAGTGTCAGAGGACCAGATGGGTGACATTCCATGATGTCTTCTCGGACTACAATTTGGGATATTCCACACGGACCTTCGGAGATAAGCCATGGTTCCCCCTGGCACTCAGGTTGGACATCTGCGACTCCCTCTGGGATGTGCTGGCAGTCTCCTTAATGGCTTCCCCCTCGGTACCTGTCAGCAGAGGGTCTGCCAGTTCTAGCTTGGCCTCCGGGCCTTCATTGGCCTCGAGAGAGATAGTCAGAACACAGGGTGCAGTCATAAGTTCAGGCCGACGTTTCTTGGCCTTTTTGGTTGATGGCTCCTCCGAAGGTCCCGACGTCAGGTCCATGCCTCTAGCCAGGCATTTTAAACTCTGATTCTCTAAATATAGTTTAAGAGCATCAACACAGCTCCTAAGGGTCTTTGATACAAAGGCCTTACAGATCCCGCAAGATGTGCGGTTGTGGTCTGGGCCCAGACAGAAGAAACAGAGCTCGTGAGAGTCTTTGTGGACTCTGCCTTCCACACCAACACTTGCCCTTTCTGACATTAACCCACAACAGCACAGTAGCAAGAAAGTTAACAAAAAAACCCCTATGGGATACTTATCTGAGTACGGACAAAGCACTAGGTCACTTTCCAAAATGACCAATGGCCGGAACTGGCAGTCAAACAGGCGCCAGAAAAGTTCTGAGCTGGGTGCATGCTGATGTCCTCTTTATACCCGACATCTGTTTATGGCCGACATAAGCTGGGTGATTTGGGCTGTTGCACGTACCTTCGCAGTAGCATTTATCTTTGGTAAAACAGCTGGATGTACGAGTCAACCAGAGGCGGATGCCCTCAAGTAAAGGATACTGCAGCATATGAATGACGGACATCACTCACTTTGGATGTGGTCTGGGCCCAAAGAGTAAACACTTAAGGTGTGGGCATATGACAAGGATAATTTGTGTCTGCACTTGACATGTTTTGAAACCTGAAGGTCCATTATCAGACATATTGCAAGAAAAATAGAAAATTAGCGAGAAACAGTATGGAAAGTCTCACTTTTTATATATATATATATATATATATATATATATATATATATATATATATATAAAGAGAAGAAAGGAAAAAGGTACCAGCTATAGTATTCAGAAATACAAGTGGAATAAGTTAAAAATATAGTAAAAGGGAGTTCAACAAATGTAAAATAAAATAAACAGATACCAGCTATGGTATAGAAAAGCTACACAAAATGTAAGGAGAAGGGAGAAAGACTAATAGATTAATATAAAGAAATCAAGTAGAAACACATCGTATTTGAAGTAATACCTCGGGAGCTCAGGCTGACCACTTCTGTTCGCAAAAGTGGCAAACGAGATCTGGGGCATGTTAGGGATTGGTGCTTTTTGGTGGCCATGAGCTATAGTAATGGCCAAGTCGAATCCGAGGATTGAATCTGAACCCAACAGTTGAGGATATAATGAAAATTGACATCATATCAAACAATTGCAAGAGGACAACCACCTGGAAATGGTCTGTTTGGACACAGGTGGACCTTTAGTCCCAGAAAAGGAAATAGCTAGTTAGCTTTCTTGTCAAGATAGTACTGGAGTTGCCTATACACACCTAGTGTGTAGAATCTTTTCTCCCTCATTTTTTTTTAATCGAGAGAGAAAAAGTGATTGATGGCTTGATTCAATGTGACTCAGACAACCTTGGGTATAAAAGGGATTTGTGCATAGTTTCATAGTTTAGTACTAGGCTATCTGCCCTGGGGCATTTATAAGCCTAGCCATAGTGATGTGGCTTTCGCCACCCCATGTAATGGTACAAAAGTGTACAGAATAGATTTAGAATACTGTGCCTCTGTCTAGTAGTGACACAGTGAAGACCCCCTTCCATAATAGAATTAGTTTACTGTGCCTCTGTCTAGTAGTGACACAGAGATGACCCCCGGGGTAAACCTACGATCTCCCATCCACTCGTCAAGATTTCTCTTGAAGAGAGTCAGTGAGGGGCTCTGCCTAACATGAACCGGGATTCTGTTCCAGAGTATGGGAAGCCTCTGGGCTATGAATCTGTCCCTCCAGCATGTCCTATTCATATTTGTGCTGAGGTTTAAATCTTTAGCTCTCGTGGTTCTGATGGATTTGGATTTTTTGAGGTGGAGCATGTCCATCAATTCCTGATTGGAGATGGCCTTGTACGTCAGGCACAGATCACCTCTGAGCAGGCGGTATGCTACTGAATAGAGCTGGAGTTTCTTTAGTCTGGCAGCATATGACATATGTTGGAGACCCTTGATCCTCTTGATGAGGGTACTTTTGGGGTCTCTCCAGCTGTTGCAAGTGCCGGGTGAGGTACATACCAAATGGGGCATTGTACTCAATCATGGGCCTGATAAGGGAGGAGTACAGGGGTACAATGACCTCCTTTGATCTGGATGTGAATCCCTTCATGATAAGGTGGGCAAGGTAGAAAGTCTTTCTAACCACTTTGGCAACGTGGGTGTCAAATGAGAGGTCACTATCGACCTGGGTCCCTAGGTCTCTGATTACTTTTTCTGTACTCAGTGGGTTACTGTCTATGTGATAATTTGTGGGTACTTTGTTTTTCCCATAGGGGATGACTATACATTTTTTGGCATTTAGTTTAAGGCCATGACTCCGGCACCAGTTGTCCATTTCAGTGAGGCCTTTCTGTAGGATGTATGTGTCAGCTGGTGTATCGACTATGGTGCCTAGTTTGCAGTCATCTGTGAACTATGTCAGGCACAACCCTCCCATGTTTGCTTTCACATCAGAGAAATAAATGCCGAACAAGAGGGGTCCCAGGACAGAGCCCTGTGGGACACCACTTGTGACTGGCTTTGAGTCTGACATGGCTCCAGCAATTTTGACTTTATGGGTTCTATCCTTTAGCCAGTTTGCAACCCATCTTGTGACATATGGATTTACATTTAAGCAGTTGAGCTTGTCTATGATGCCTGAGTGGGGTATTGTGCCGAAAGCTTTAGCCAAGTCCAGGTAGGCTGTATGGACTGCTTTGCCCTCGTCAATGGCTCTAGTGACTGTTTCGAAAAAGTCAACCAGGTTCAAAAGGCAGGATCTGCCCTTTACAAAGCTGAACTGGGTGGGATCAAGTGTCTGTAGGTCCCCAATGTCTCTGTTTATGAGTTCCATAATGATTCTTTCCATAGCTTTGCAGACCAGGCTGGTTAAGCCTATGGGGCGGTAGTTACCAGGGTCTGTAGAGGTGCCTTCTTTGTGGAGTGGGACCACTGTTGCTGTACACCAGTGTTCAGGTACATATCCTGTAGTAAGGCTAAGGTTAAATAGCATTTTTATATGCGGGTTTAGCTCCTCTTGGAGTTCACTTAGCACGCAATCCAGGATACCATCAGGTCCCATTGATGCTGTGTTTTTAGCTTTGCTGAGGGCGGTTCTCACCTGGACATCTGAGATGACAGGGAGGTTACATTCAGCTGGGATAAGTATTTCTTCTTTTGGGGGTGAGGGAGGGGAGAAATTTGCACTGAACCTGTCTGCCAGAATGTTGGCAATATCTGTGGGTTCAGTGTATTTTTTTGTCATTGTGAACTAACTCTGAGCATATCTGAGGGTTTACGCCCAGGTTTCTAACATAGCAGAAGAAGGCCTTGTGGTTATCTTTAGTGTCCATAGCGATTTTTCTCTCAAAGTTGGCCTTGGATGTTTTAATGAGAGAACGTAGCTTTTTAATAGTGCTGATCAGAGATGCCTTCTCTTTATGGGATTTTGCTCTGTCGTGCAGTAGCTTCCTTCTTTTGTTATACAATTTGTTTATGGCTGGGGTCCACCAGACAGGATCCCTGCCCTTGGTGGAGAGGGTTTTGGTTTTATTTGGGATTGCATGATCCATGCATTCTTGGATCTCCGTAGAAAGCATTTGTGAAGGATTCAGCATTGTGGGATGTGGTTTCCACTGGCCCAGTGGGCTTAAAGGATACCATCTCAGTCTTAAGAAGTGTAAAGTCGGCTTTTGAGAAGTTTTTCACTGTAGTCTTTTGTGTTGGGGGTGGAGGTGGGATATGTATATCAGGGTGATTAGTTTGTGGTCAGATCTCACTAGTGGGGGGTATACTTCCGGTGTGGGGCACTTTGTCCCCATGTTTGTGATGATAAGGTCTAGTATATTATCTCCCCTTGTGGGAGAGGTGACTAGCTGTTCCATTGCATTTGAATTTATGAATTCCAGGAACCTTTGGGCTAGGGTGTTAGGGCTATAATAATGCACCCAGTCTATGTTAGGGTAGTTGAAGTCTCCCAATATGATGGTGTTTGGTGAGACATTCATATCCTCCAATGTCTTCAGGAAGGCTGAATGGGGTTTCTGAGATTGGGAGGGTGGTCTGTAACATGCTACCAGTTGTATAGCAGTTTTGCCTACGGTTAGTTGCACCTGGATGGTCTCTGATGCTTCATGTGTTGCCACTAACCTGGAGGTGTGAGTGTCCTTGATGAATATGGGCACTCCCCCTCCATTTTTGGTTTGGCCCAAGTTTTGGGGCCAAAAAGCATGATACGAGGTATAGCCTGGTAGCACTGGGGTGCTCTCAGGAGCCTTGAACCAGGTTTCAGTTACTGCACAGACATCAATGTTCTCCATACTGAGGAGTGCTTCGAGAGCCTGCATCTTGAGATTTAGACTTCTGGCATTGAGCAGCATTACCCTTAATTTTTTTCCATTTTTGTTTTCTAAGGAGGTGGGTTTGTCTTTTGAGCCTTGCCTAAAAAGGCACTATGGGGGTGGCAAGATCCTTAGCCAATATCCGGAAGCCCAGTGGTGACAGATGCAAGCCGTCCCTTGCGGAGCAGCGTGGCTTGTCCAGTCTGTCATCCCAAGCAGACAGACATTGGATCCCCCTAGAATGACACTAGTAATTGAGTCAATTATTAAAGCTGATCATCTTGTCTTTGTATTGTGGCATCATTCTTGGTGAGGGCAAGATGCTGCTCAGGGTCAGGGTCATACCAGCCTGGGCTACATAATCAGAGAGCTCCTCTATGTCTCTTTTCATGTAGTCCAGGGAGGTACGTCTCAGGTCATTCACGCCGGCATGGACAATGACGGAGTCATATTTGTACTTGCTTTGGAGTGACCCGAGTGCGTGTGTTATGTGGCGGATCCTAGCTCCCGATAGGCAGCTCACCGTTACCCTCTCCTTGTTCAGCCTGGTATGCGGAACGTCAGTGTGTCTGACTATAGAGTCACCTATTACTAGTGTATCAGGCATGGTGTTTGGCCTTAAGGGCTGCGATTGTTTGACACACTGATTTATTGAAGTATGTGTTGCATGTGCTATGTTTTGAGGTGGTGGATTTTTGGATGTCTGCTTTGGGAGCCTCTGTTGTTTTGGTAAGTTTTTTGTTAGAGCCTCCGAGTATGTCTTTGTGTTATGTGTTTGGTTTGCAGTTGTGGTAGGTCTATGTGGGACTGGGTTTGCTGTGTGTGTGGTTACCTTCTCCTCCTGTCTGGTCTTGCCAGTCCTGAGTTGAGAGAGTTCAGCCTCCAGTTTGGCTATATAGTTGCATCTCTCACATGTATTTGTGTTTGTTGGGAGGAGGAGAGGGTTGTCTGTGTACATGAGACAATTGTAGCATTGTCTCAAGATTCCCAGATTAACCAGCTGAACCGGAGAGGATGCTAGTAATCTACCACTCGACATGCTAGAATATTATAAGGGAGTGCTGTGCCTTTAAGGGAAGTGGGTACTCACAGGGGTGGTAGGTGGATGTAGTGCTTACTTTAGTTTGAGAGTGCTTACTTAGAAGAGAGGTTTTGAGAACAAGTGCTAGGTTTATAATAAGGCGAGAAGACTGATTACTATAAGAGTAGAGCTTTCTTAAGGGAAGCCAGAAAAAGTTCAACCCTGTCTAACCCCTATGCGCACAATCGCACAGAGCCACGCAAACACGGATTTTAAACAGGGAACTTCAAAAGAGCTAGAAATGGTCCAAAACAACCAATTACTACAAGCTCTTGTGCTGAGGTCACTCCTTCAGGGACAGATAGGCTGCTCAAGGCTCCCCACTCCCACTGGCGAGCAAAGAAACTTCCTTCTATCCAAGTAAGGCAATGGACAACACAGGAACTACACCACAGCCCAGAATACAGCAAAGCCTGTATACTGGTCTAAACTAGTCGAGGAGAGGCGGGAAAACAAGGATTTTTTTTGTTTGTTTTTGAGATAGAAAGCACACAGAAATGCAGGAAACAGTAATAAATCAGTTACACAGGCTAGCACACTTTAGTGGGCAGCCTCAACAGTTAAATTTAACAAACAAACAAACAAACTTTTGACCAATTTTCGACCAAATGTAACTTTAAGTGCAGATAATATATAATGCAACAAACAGCTAAAAAAACAGTTTAAGCTTGTTCAAAGTAAGCAAGAGAAGGTATTTTAGGTAAAAAACAGCAAAAAATGCTGTGACCCTATCTCTATGGAAAACAAGATAGGGTTCTCCCACTGTTAGAGCTTGCAACTCAGATACTCTTATTGCATTTACCAGAGCAATACAAGTTTTTGAAGTGATAAAACTTTGATCACCCTGACTGGCAGGATCTAAGAATGACATGGTTAGTTTTTCTAGCATAAAACTGAGATCCCAAGGAGGAGAAACCTGTCTACATGAATGACTGAAGTGTAAAACTTCCTTTTAAAAACTATTTAATTAACAGAAAAGTGTGTCATCCATGGGCAGACATCCAGAAATGGCCAGACGATGCACCCTTAATAGGGAAGCAAGTTAGTCCAGAGGATAGCAACTTTCAAATATTTAAGCACCAGTGGTACATCTGTAATTAATCCCTGGTCATTGACCAGGCACCAATTAGAGCATTTCTTCCACTTGCCTGCATATGATTTTCTAGTCGCATATTTTCTTGCCTCCTTTAGTACTTGCTACATGTCCTCATGAAAGAGGTATCAAAAACTGAATAATCCAGGCAGTCAAAGTTGTTTGATGTCAGGGTATATCAACTCCTTGTTTCATTTGAGTAGATCCAGGCTGTGAGGAAGCTTATAATTGCCCCTGGCCAATTCCATAAGAAAGGAGAACTAATTTTGCCTGGGCCCTTAGGGGGTCACCACAATGATTTTTGGAGTATTTCTGAATCTTCAGAATTACCCTGGAAATAAATTGGAAAGGGTAGAAATGCATATAGAAACATCCCAGACCAGGGAAATTATAGAGAATATGTTTTCAGGGAGTTCTGGAACACAATTTGTTTAGGTGTTTCTTTTGAAAGGATGTAAACAGATCTACTTGAGGTGTTCCCCACATCTGGATCAACTCCTGGAAGACATCTGTATTGAGTTTCCACTTGTGAGGATCTGTCAGTGAGCTGCCAGTATGTTTTGCTCCGATGGTATGTAAGAACATTGGAGAGTTGAGGAATGCTGTAGAGCCAGTCAGCACAGAAGGGTCTGATTTAGTGGTCCCTGTTTATGTACTACATGACTGTAATGTGGCCTGTTATGATTTATAAAGAACCTGGGTTCCATAGAAAATAGACACATTATGGCATGAATCACAGTCAACATTTCTTTTACATTTATGTGCTTTAATCAGTCTGAACTGTCCCAGGTCCTTGCACTTTTACCCCCACTGAAATTGCATCCTTAGCAAAATCTGAGGAATATGTCAGGACTTAGTGGGTGGAGAGAGACCTGGATTGTGAGCAATCTGATCCCTTAATCAGTGCAGTTTTTAAAAGATAAAGCCAAAGACTAGAGTTTGATAATCCAGTGGGTGAGAATGTTGGGGTACCACTGTATCTCTCTCATATGTAACCTGGCAAAGGGAATCAAACAAGCTATAAGGCCTAGAATCTTGAGAAATTCTTTGCAGTTGCTAGACATGGGCAAGAAAAGTTCAGACAGATTTCCAAATACAGATTCACCTTCTCTTGAGGAAGGAATGACTTTTGAGACGGTACTGGGCAACATTGAAAACACAATCCTATGTAATGGAGAGATGACAGATTTTTGCAAATTTATCTGAAATTCCAAATGTTTTAGGAGGAGGAGGATATCTTTAAGGAGTCCTGACAGCTGGAAAGAGACTCCACAAATAAGCAAGTTGTCTAAATAA
Organism: Protopterus annectens; assembly: GCF_019279795.1. Taxonomy (NCBI): domain Eukaryota; kingdom Metazoa; phylum Chordata; order Ceratodontiformes; family Protopteridae; genus Protopterus; species Protopterus annectens. Next base: position 316,430,345 of record NC_056743.1, on the reverse strand, counting down.
GGAAAAAATGTGGATTCCCTGCGATCTACAATAACCCAGTACTGGGACTAGACACTTCAAAATACTCAGTGCAGTGGAGGACTCAAAGGATAATAGAGAGAGTTGACAGTGACCCAGAAACACAAAATTTCAGAAATCTCATGAAGTTGCTTGCTACTGGAATGCAATGATAAGTGCCTTTACGTCTAAGGTCACCATAAAGCTCTGATCCCAGATCAGAGTGAACACTGTTTGAAGGTTACCATCTTGAACTTTGGTATTTTTACAAAATGACTGAGATGAGATTCAACATTGGTGTCTAACAGTGTTCCTTCTTTGTAACCAGTAACATCCTTGAGTAACAGCCTATTTCTATTTGACCTGCAGGAACAAGCTGTATGACTCCTGCATTTAACACAAGTTAATGCACTGAAGGAAATGTGTGTGTGTGTGTGTATGTGTGTGTGGAGGGAGGGGGGGGGGGTGGCAGTCCCTTGAAACAGGGGACTTTTCCAACCACTGCTACCTGTAGCCTTCTTGAATAATCTTTAAAACCCATTTATCTGAAACAATTATATTCCAAAAGGAGGAAGGCATCTGACTCTTTTTTTTTTTGGGGGGGGGGGTGTTACAACCAACCTATCTCCTCTCAAGACACTGTTGTATTGAATGGAGACCACCTGTTCCCAATCAAATACATCCTTTCCGTCTGGAAATAGTCCCAAAAAAGAAAAAAAGTCTCTAAATGTTCAAATTCAAACTCACTGTATAAAAATCAGTCTTGGGTTATGGATCCATCAGGTGACATTAGAGAGTCAGTCTATATCAGAACCCACTGAACAAACATCCTCATTTGTTGGAGTAGAGGAGAAAGGAACAGCCTTGAGGCACTTGAAACACAGAAAGCATGCAACAAACTCCTAGCTGCCATAATATTTTTTAGCTATGTAGACCATTTACTAGTCACAATTACTTTTTTTCCCTAGGGCCATCTATAGACAAAAAAACAAGGAGAAGAAGATCATCCTGAGCAAGAGGCTTCTTTTCCTGGCCATCCTGAAAAAAAAAAACATCCTAGGGTGTTCTCTGTCACCTAAAATGGATTGTCCTCCCATGTCCATATTGAAGACTGGAACAGCCAAAGAGGACATCTTACCTCCAGTCCATAATGGTTGGCAAGGCTACAACAGAGGGATATGAAGAAATTCATAAGTGGTCTGTAGAACCGGCAGTGGCATCTACTTTTGGTTCAGTAACTGACTTAAGTCCACATTATGTGCAAGGACCCGTACTTTGACTTTTTTTAGGAATGCTGGAGGAAAGAACAGCAGGATCAGTAAAAGTATCCATGCTTTAAGCCAAGGAAGATGCCTTATTGCTGGTAAGATACATTGTAAGGTACTGGCTGGAAGGAAAGTTGTCACTTGGTTTATACAAGCAGCACACAACCCTTCCCAAAATCTCAACATCAAGTTATAGTAGTAGTACACAAATTACTCCTGTCAAAGAACAGAATAATTTTCCCCCAAAGTTAATCTCTAGAAAACCCCAATAAAGTCAAAGTGACTTTCAACTGCAACACTTTCCTGCCTAAAAAAAACTATCCAATATCCAGTCTATATAAATCTTTTAAAATTGAGGACAATTCAGTGCAAGATAAACCCCTTTGCTTAAAATTCACTAAATGCCTAGAAAGATATAGTGGTATTTGAGGAACATTTACAGACACTCATGGAAATCTGGTCTTCCCAAAGTAATAGACCATGATTATGATAGCAAATAAAAAAATACACCACACACTTAATCATAAAGTTAGTGTGGAAGGGTTCCCGAAAAGGGTCTTTGTTGGGATGAAAGCTTTAGGTTGACTGCTGATCTAGAACAGACATGCATAAGTAAGAAAGTAAAGATGTTCTATATAGTCCTATCTCGGGCCTTCATTCTTACTTATGGGTTCGGAGCCAATCCTCGGCTCCAACTCAGCCTATTTACAAGCTCAAAGTCTTCTAGTTGGCTCGTGGCTAGGTAGGTATTTCATGGTGCACCAGTACAATACCCAGATATTGCTTGCCACGTCGACGAGTTTGGATGTGCTTTTTCTTGGCCATGGCTAAATCAAACACATTTTGTTTTAATTTTTGGATATTTCTGCTATTTACATATTTTGATAGCCTTATATAGCTATAGTTAGTGTTGTGTTTGTAGTTGGATAGTTAGCATTTACTAGAGTGCTTCTTGTGTGCAGTTTCTCTGAGAACAGTTGGCCGTTGGCCTTAGCGTTCTCTTTGGTATCCTGTGTGCCAGTTGTTTCTTCACTGGGTTGTTTTATATATATATATATATTCCTAGTCCTCATACTGTTGATATTAGTAGTTGTAGGCACCTTTTGCACTTAGTTTAGACTGTGTGTGCTTTTTCATATATATTATAATTGATAGCTTTACTTGCAGAGCTTTCCGCTTGTTGATACTTGCAGTTATTGGTGTTTGCATACAGAACGGGGTTCTGTTTGACCTTTGTTCTCATTATTTCAATAATTAGATTTTGTATTCCTCTAGTGTGTGTGCGAGACTCTTGACTTGTCTTCTATACCTCCCTCTAGGTCCATTTTAGTTAGAGGACCTAGTTTTCCTTCTTTCTTCTCTACTAGGGCTAGCCCTGTTTAAGTTAGAGGACCTAGTCCTCGTGGTGTGTCTTTGTTGGTACTTGTAGGGCTAGACCCATTTAAGTTAGAGGACCTAGTCCTCCCACTTTCCCTTTATTCTCTGTGTGTCTGATTGCAATCTTCTGTGGGATGTCTAAGGAGGACAAGGATCATAAGCCATCTGGCTTTAAAAAGTGTGTGAAGTGCTCACAGAAGATGTCTATAACAGATGGCCACAGTAACTGCATATACTGTCTTGGGGCCAACCACTTACAGGAAACATGCTTATTTTGTCTCTCTTTTAGTGCCAGGGTGTTGCAAGCGAGGAAAAATAAGCTCATAATAAAAGATCTCCTAAAGCCCTCTTTTGAGGAAGATCTGGCTAGCTCTTCCTCCTCTGCTATATCTTAGGGATCTAAAAAGGAGAAATCCAAATCCTCTGAGGCCCTCCCCGGCAGCGGCTGGTGCTTCGGAGCCACCTCTTAAAATTGCCAAATCTGACAAAACTACTGCCTTCTCAGCTCCATTGAGTTCAGAGCCGATCAAGTGTTCTACTACTGTGGCTACAGGGTTGGTACCAAGTAGTTCGGAGCCGACCGCTGAGAGTATTCACCGGAGCCAGTCTATGGATCCTTTACCAGTCTCCCCTACATTAAAGTCACCCATATTGCAGAGATTCCATTCTCCCACACTGTCTTCCAGGAGTTTATCAGAAGAAGATGTGGACAGAGTAGTGCTGAGACTCCTGAAGTCATCTGCCTTACCTAAATTGTTGTTGGCTCCGACCCAGTCTGTCCCGGGGCCACTTGAGTCAGTTACCCCTTCGGTGATTCCTCCTCCAAGCCGTGCTGGTCTGCCGGAGTGTTTGGTACCGTTGGTGGAACCCTCAGTTCCAGCTCTCTCTGAGGTTGTTTCAGAGCCGAGTTATGCTCCAACACTCTCTGTGCCATCCATGGTGTCTAGGAGCCAAAGCTTCCTAGTCAGCCCCGACAGGGATGCCTGGAGCTGAAGCTCCCTAGTCAGCCCCGACAGGGATGCCTGGAACCGAACCTCTTCAGTTCCGAGCCTTCCTCTCGGTGCGTTGGCAAAGGTGAGCTCAGACCCTACATCTATCTCAGAACTGATAGCTCTGGAACCGATGGCATCCTCGGTCTCCTAGGAGCTGGGGAGATCTTCGGAGCCAGAGAGGTCAGCAATAGAGATGATGAGGAGTGTGCTGTCCCGATCATCAGCTCCTTCCAGGGGTACCGACATTCTCCCTCCAGGCCACCTACTTCTGTCTCAGCTCATAATCCCTCTCTGGATAGCAGAGACCCCACAGCCTCAGGAGCCACTGGCTGGTGCCCCCATTCTTCCAAGACCTCCCTGGAATATCCTTCTGAGGAGCCCCCATGGAAGAGAACATGCAAGAGGAAGCATGTAGACTCCCAGAACGAGTCTCTTACCTCGGACACCAACCTCGAGGAGTCAGAAGGGTCCCCCAAGTCATCCTCTGATGATGTCTGCTTTGTAGACATCCTGGAAATCCTTAAGCAGAGGTGCGGCTGGCCCACTGTCACCCCTTCTGATGAGGAGTTGGTGTACCTGAAGGCTTTCGGGTCTCAACCTTCAGCCTCTTGGGTGTCTCCACCTTTGGAGACCAAATAAATTTCTTTCTGCACCCAGGGAAAAATAATTTTTGTCTAAGGGTGTTCCCGTAGATGCCATGGTGGTGGCGACGACCACTAAGAAGGAGTTAGCGGAAACAACTTCTTCTGTTCATCCGCCGAATAAAGAATCTCGAATGTTGGACAGATACCGGAAGCATATCATTTTATTTATTTATTTATTCTGTAGGTTCATTATTAACTTTACTATTAACTTTAAACTGTTCATCATTTTGGCCCATCACACACATGAATAGATCCAGCAACCTCTGCCTCCCACGATCTTGGATTACAGGTGCACGCCACTGCACCCAGCTCACACTTGTGTAATGTACAACTGCATACCTGTAGTCACTTCATGTCCAAAAATAATAATCCCCATATGACTTTATACAGGTAATAGTCAAATGTGAATGGGAATAACCCTCACCGTGGAGTATGGACTATAACAACCCCACCCATAATATGTAATGCCAACAGAATAAGCTGCTGACAGGTGCCCAAACACCTGTGTCTATAAACACAGGTAAAACTTCAAAATAGAGAGATAATCCCTGTCCTTATTCTTCGTCTGACATTTGACCTCGGCCAGGGAAGTTCCGTTCACCAGGTGGACAAGCGTAAACCCAGATCACTACATGAACAACCTGACCAACAATATAATCTGATATTGTTAATCCTCGTTCATTCCTTACACCTGCATTATCAGTTCTGACCTTGGAACTGGGCCGACCATCTCCCAAGCGCACAACAGCCACAAACTCTCAAGCTAAACTCTTACCCACAATTCCCCTCTCCCTGTTAACTCAGATTTTGTTTGCCGCATCACCATTCCGTCATGTGAAGCCACTTCTCTTGAGCTAAGTAAACTTCTTTGATAATACTTTATCATATTGCAGTTTTTGTCTGTTCAAAATTTGTTGAATAGTTATTTCTTAGAAACACCACAAAAGGATAAAATGGTGCTAAAATGAACTTATAACCAAGTAGAAAGCACCACAGTCGAGCTGGATAAAGGCAAACAGTTTATTCAGTTCCAACCACCGAACACAAAGTAAACACAAAGTGAAAAGACCCTCACTTTAACGCTGTAAAAGTACAAGTGTATTGCAGTTTTCATCTGTTCTAAATTTGTTGAATAGTTATTTCTTACCCTATCGCATCTAGAAACTCTTTTTGGTTTCCTCTAGCTCTTCTTTCTTACCGTGAGGTAACTCCTTTACCATCATTTGTAAATTCTTTCCTGTTTTATCTTTGGGTATTTCTTGTACCATTGTTGGTACCTTCTTCCTTCCTTTTCTTCCTTCCTCCTATTATGGCAGAGAAAAATGTAGTCTGGGATTTAAAAGATGTGTGGATTGTGGACATAAATTGCCTATTTCGGATGCACATGCATTACGTGTTTATTGTTTGGGTGTGCCTCACTTGACTGTTGACCCACCTTGCAGGATTTGTGCTAATTTCTTTAACAGGACATTGGTGGAAAGGAAAAATAAGCTGATTTTAAAGGAACTACTTAAATCTTCCTTTTCAGAGGCTATTTCTGGGATGGAGGCTTCAACCCCTCGTAGTTCCCATAAGAAAAGAAATGAACACAAGAAGGCCAGGTCTTTCCCGTCATCTCCTGCTGGGGACAACCAGGAACCGAGACCTAAGAAGGCCAGACTTTCTAGTTTGGATTTGACTTCCTTGGCCCCAAGGCTTTTGGTGCCTAGATCTTCGGCTCCACCCATTACTTCGGCACCAAGTTTTGTGCCCCATACCTCATTGGAACCGAGGGGCCCCTCAGTTCAGACTTCTTTATCAGCACCAACCTTTTCCTCGATGCAGACCTTTCCAGCATCGATGACAGTTCCGATGCCAGCTTCTGCTTCAACTCAGACTATTTTCACGGCACCAACTACTCTCTCGGTACCGACTACCTCATTTTCCACACAGACTCTTTCGGCACCTACCATAGTGCCAGCTACCACTACGGCACTGACCTCATCGGTGCAGACCTTACCGTCGGCACTGATGATCTCCTCATTGCAGACACCAGTAGTACAAGCCTTTACAGCTCCGTTGTTTTCGGTGCAGACACTGATTTTAGCACCTTCTAAAGACCCATTTGTGGGCACCGAGTTTCCTGCATCCTTGAATAGACCCGACTCCCCTTCAGCTATGTCTGCGAGATCCACTAGAAGCCTCTCAGAACATGATTTGGTGCACCTTGTGGATCAATTGCTTTTCGGCCAGAGGAATCCAACCCTCCAGAAACTACTCTTCCTTTGGAGGTGATCACCCTTCTCCAAGGACTCCTACTTATTCTTCTCCTTCACTTCCTTTGAAGCCTCCTGCTGTAGCACAGACATTCCTCACTTCAGCTCCTTTCATGGACCTCACTAAGGAGTCGCAGTTGCCTTTGTGGCAAGAGAGACTTGTCACTCCAGTCACTGCTCTGGATGCTAGCTGTGACGTACATACTCCTGTTTTTCACAGCCATCCAGGGACTCTGAGTCAGCAGGGCTGATTTGCTTGAGTGGGGTGTGACCTCCTCAGGTTGACCAGCCTTCCAACTCATGGAGAAGGCTCTCGTGTCTGTTGGTGATCCTGTGCTGTCAGTGCCCCCATCCTCCTCTGGACCACAATTTACACAAGACACCTCTGGTGGACACTGGGTACAAGGGCCTCAGGACACACTCCCACTGGAAGCACCTCTTGTCCTGTCTTCTCCAGATTCTCCCCCTAAGGAAGTTCATTGCAAGAGTTCACGTAAGAGGAAACATGTGGACTCCCCAAGAGAGTCCCTCATGGAAGACAGACTTTGATGATGGGGAAGGGTCACCTTCTGAGGTATCCTTTGGAGATATCCTCAAAATACTTAAGCAAAGAGGTGATTGGTGGCCCTCTAACCCAACCTCTGAAGAGTCTGTGTTCCTGCAGGCCTTTCATGCCCAGCCCATACCTCTTGGGTTACTGCACCTGCCGACGACCTTGTCTGGCTCATCGTGCAGCATGCTTGGAAGGCTCCTGACACCAATGACGCCACCCCCCGCAGGCCTGACAAAATCCTGTCCCCTCCAGATAGTGAGCCTCACTGGTCGAAAGGTCTTCCTGTAGATGCCTTGGTGGTGGTGGCCGCAACAAAGAAGGATCTGGTGGAAGAACGCCAGACTGTCAACCCACTCAACAAAGAGTTCTGTGTGCTGGACAGATTAGAGAAGCATACCTTTGCATCAGCAACCTTTGCAGTCAGGTCCCTGAATTATATGGCACATTTTACCAGGCTTCAAAGAGACTTAATTTCTGAGCTCTTGGAAACCTTGGCCAGAGCTGTGTTTGATGAAGTCTGGGACAAAGTGGCCTCACAGTTAGCCACCCCTGAATCGATTTCTAACTCCTCCATGCATCTGATTTCTCATGCATCAGAAGGAGCAGCTAGAGCAGTGGGTGCAGGCATAGTCATGAGATGGCATGCCTGGACGCGCTTGTATGATTTTGCGGAACCCTTCAAGGCTTCCTTTCTGAATGCTCCCATTGAAGCCTCTTCGTTGTTTGGACCCAATGTTAAAGAAACACTGGCTAGGTGTGAACAGGACAGTAAGATCCTTTCTGCCGTGGGTGTCTGCTATTATTCCCCTCGATGGGCTTTCTCCAGAAACCAGAAGAGTAGGAAGATGTGGCACAAAAAGTCTCAGGGTTCTTTCCATGACACATGAGCTGAGTTTTCCAATAGAGGCAGAGGGGGAAACTCATATGGAAGATGCCCCTTTCGGGGCAGAGGAGATCTGCGTAACCAGGGTTCCAGAGATTCCTTCTCTGGCCAGTCCTATCAGTGCTCCTGAAGAGCGGCCCAACTGATTTCCTCTGGAAGCGGTTGGGTGTTGTTTCTCTTTGTACCCTTCTGCCTGGCTAACCATTACCACTGATTCTTTGGTACGAGAGATAATAACCAGAGGTTATCATATTCCCTTTGATCTTTGTCCCACCCCACTAAAGAGATTACCCAACGTTCCACCCAGTCAAAGGGTAGAAGCAGCATTAGAGATTTCAAAGCTGCTAAGAAAAAGAGTCATCCAAATAGTCCCACCAAACCAAATAGGATCTGGATTCTACTCAAGATTATTTTTAGTGCCAAAAAGACCAGGGACTGGAGCCCAAGTTTGGATCTCAGTGTACTAAACAAATTCGTAGAAGTACAGAAATTCCTAGAGGCAGGTGATTGGATGTGCTCTACAGATCTTCAAGATGCATACTACCACATAAAGGTGGACAAGATTCCTTTGCTTCTGTGCAAGAGCCAGTCATTACCAGTTCCAAGTACTGCCCTTCAGACTCTCTACAGCCCCCAAAGTGTTCACCAAGTGCATGGCAGTCATCGCAGCTCACTTGCAACTGCAAGAATTCTGGGTGTTTCCATACCTAGACGACTAGCTCATCACTGCCCCCACCAGACATCTATTGGAAAAAGCCTTGGCATACTCTCTTCTCACTGCAGAAAGGTTAGGCATAACTATAAACTGGCAAAAATCCAACCTATCCCCATCCCAATCCATAGAATTTATCAGGGTCCTGTTGGATACAAAGAATTGCATGGCATTGATTCCAGAGCACAGAATTTTAAGAACAAAACAACAACTCATACCCATTCTCTCAAAGGAAAGATCGACAACACATTCTGTTCTCTAGCTGTTGGGTCCATGGCAGCTTCCATCACCATTGTCCCCTTCACGAGGTTTGATATGAGGCTTTTTCAATGGTTACTACTCACCCAGTGGTACCCTTTTCAGTTCCCCTATTCGGGTGACTCAGAGATGCAAACAAGACTTGATTTGGTGGATGTCACAAAATCCATCGCAATGGTTTCCCCCTTCACACTCCAACAGCCCAAGGCCACAGTGACCACGGATGCCCCCTTGATGGGGTAGGGGGGCTTTTTCAGGGGAAGACTGTTCAAGGCACATGGTCGGACCTAGAGGCTCATCTGCATATACATGTCCTAGAACTGAAGGCGGTGCTTCTAGCGTTGCAAGCATTTCATCCCCTCCTTCCATCAGGGACGATTGCAATACAATCGGATAACATGGCTGTAGTCTGGTATATCAGAAAACAAGATGGAACCAAATCCTACCCACTCTGTCGAGAGGCCATGAGGATATGGCACTGGGTGATGGCTACCAACCGCTTTCTTTTAGCAAGGCACATTCCCAGGAGTTCCAACGTGATAGCAGACAGATTGAGCAGGAGCATTCTGCAACCACACAAGTGGTCTCTGAATCCTCTTATAGTGGTGGTGATTTTCAACCGGTGGGGTTTCCCTTGCTGCGACCTTTTTGCATCCCCAACCAACTACAAGTGCAGCAATTACTTCGCCCTGATTCCCCCTCAGGGACAGTCACCCATGGATGCTCTAGTCCATGATTGGCCCTCGGGTCTGCTTTATGCCTTTCCCACTCTCTCTCTCATTCCCCAGTTCCTGAAGAAAGCCCGCAGGTTGAATAGCAAGATAATCCTCATTGCGCCATATTGGCCTCGGAAAATTTGGTTCCCTTTCTTATGGCCTCACCTGCTAGATCAGCCATGGATTCTTGATCCAACTCCGGATTTGATCTCTCATCCACAGAACCTGATTCACCCCAACCTGAACAGCCTGAAGCTCACAGCTTGGTTCCTCCACTTCCAGTGATTGCCAGGCAGACTGATCTTTCTTCCCCAGTACGTGACATTCTTATTGTATCTCATAAGTCGTCCACCAGAACTACTTATCTCAGCAAGTGGAAAAGGTTTACCATTTGGCTGAAGGAAAAAGAGAAAGGCCCATTTTCAGCACCAGTACCGGTAGTACTGGAGTACCTGCCCAGTTTATTCCAATCTGGCCTATCTGCTTCTACCATTCGAGTTCATTTGTCCATATCATCTAATTTTTACAATGGTGTCCATGACTCTTCTCTTATGTCACACAAATTATGCAAGACTTTTCTAAAAGGCGTAAATCATTTGAAACCCCCTTTTAGAGAACCTAACCAGCCATGGGATCTGTCTTTAGTCCTGCAAGCATTGACTGTGGCTCCTTTTGAACCAGCTTTTTCATGCGACCTCAAGTTTCTTTCTTGGAAAACTTTGTTCTTGGACGTCATTACTTCGGCCAGACGTATCTCCGAACTTCAAGCTCTATGCATCAAACAGCCTTACTTAATCTTTCATAAAGAGAGTGTGTCATTGAGAACTAATCCTTCCTTCCTGCCAAAAGTGATCTCTGAAATGTCCATTAACCAGTCCATTGAATTGCCAGTTTTCCTTCCCAATCATTCTAACAGAGGAGAGTATTGTCTACATACCCTTGATATTCACAGACAACTTTGTTTCTATCTGGACTGGACTAAAGCTTCTTGCAAGTCAGATCAGCTATTCCTGGCCTATTCTGGTCCTAGACTTGGATGCGCTGTTTCTAAGGTCACATTGGCTAAATGGTTAAAAGACTGTGTAACATTTATTTACAAAACTCACAATATCCCTTTGACTGCAGCCGTTAGGGCTCATTCCACTAGGTTGGTCGCAACTTCTGCTGCCTTCCATGCTAGAGCTTCTTTACCTGACATTTGTGCAGCTGCAACTTGGGCTAGACCTCATACCTTCATCAGCCATTACAAACTGGATTTAGCCTCCAGAGGAAGAGCGTTCTTTGGTTCAATGGTGCTCAGGAATGTCCTTCCATGAGAGCCTCCCAGGAATAAAGGTAGCTGGGGAATCTGTCCCAGGTGTAAGGAATGAACAAGGCTTAACAATATCAGATAAAGAAGTTATGTCTTACCACAACGTTCCATCTGTATCGTTAATCCTTGTTCAGTCATTACGACCCTCCCTCCTTTCCCCTCCACAGGCTTATAGTGAATCTCATCATCCTGTTCCAGTAGGTTCTTTGACCAGAGGTAGCCTCTACTTCCTTTGACTTGCAAACTCAATCTGAGATAACAGGGAGAGGGGAATTGTGGGTAAGAGTTTAGCTCGAGAGTTTGTGGCTGTCACGAGCTTGGGAGATGGCTGGCTCGGTTCCAAGGTTGGAACCGATAACCCAGGATCAGCAATACAGATGGAACATTATGGTAAGACATAACTTCTTTTTTTCCTCAGCGGCATTTATTGTTAGATCGCTGAACTACCTTACACACTTCATGAGGCTTCAGAGAGATCTCCTTAAGGAGTTAGGAGATTCTCTACAAGTTACATTCACTAAGGGATCCCTGAGAAGGTGTCTGCCTAGTTCTCCACCTTGAACTCTATTGTCAACTCGTCCATGAGGCTTATCTCATACACAGCTGATGGAGCGGGTAGAGCAGTGGGTTCAGGAATTTTCCTAAGATGTCATTCCTGGATGCGCTTGCGTAATTTTTTGGAACCGTTCAAGTCTACCTTTACCAATGACCCCTTCGACAGTTCTTCATTATTTGGACCGAAGGTAAAGGACACACACACACCCGATGCGAGCAAGAAGGGAAAACACACTCTGCCGTGGGAGTACATTTTACTGTCCCCTCTAGACCATACCCTAAGAGTCAGAGGGGTGGTAGAATGTGGTTCAAGAAGTCCCAGAGGTTTTTCCAGGATGCACAGGGTGATTCCTCCTTCAGAGGCAAAGGAGGAGGAAATGGTAGATGTCACCCTACAGGCAGGGGCAGACCGCAAAACCAGGGAGGCAGCGATTCATTTCGGGGCTGGCCCTACCAGCGCTCCTGATGTGGGGCCTGACTGTGCTTCTCTGGAGCCAGTTGAGGATCACATTTCTTTGTATCTGGAAGCCTGGCTAAGTATCACTTAAGACAAACGGGTAAAAAGAATTATCACCAGAGGTTAGGTCATACCCATTTCTCTACCACCTCATGTTCCCAAGAGGATCTCAGATGTTCCACCCAATCAAAGGGATCAGGCAACTGTGGAAGTCAGCAAGTTGCTGGCAAAAGAGTCATCTAAACTGTCACAGCAGACCAAATAGGATCCAGAACTTACTCCAGATTCTTTTTAGTGCCAAAACGTACAGGGGACTGGAGGCCCATCTTAGACCTCAGCAGACTGAACGAATCAGTAAAGGAGGGCAAGTTCCAGATGGTGACACTGCAGTCTATATGCCCATTATTAGGGAAAGACACTTGGATGTGCTCAATAGACCTCCAAGACGTTTACTACCACATAAAAATGGACAGGGCATCAAGGAGTCATCTACGCTTCTGGCTGGGAGCCAGTCACTACTAGTTTCATGCTCTGCCCTTTGCTCTCACCGCAGCCCCCAGGGTGTTCATCATGTGTATGGCAGTAGTGACATCTCACCTGAGACGTCGAGAATTCCAAGTGTTTCCGTATCTGGACTGGCTCCTGACTGCTCCCACCAGGCATCCACTTCTTCAGACCAGGGATGCTACCATTCAACTTTGTGCTCAGTTGGGGATTACTATCAATTGGGAAAAATCTGCCTTATTGCCCTCTCAATTTGTGATTTTTATAGGCGTAGAGATAGACACAGTAGCCATGTTGGCTTGTCTTCCAGTAGAAAGGGCACAGAATCTGGTTCTTCAAATTCACCATCTTCTCCCCCTATGAAAAGTCAAGGCCAAGACTGTTCTGAAGCTTCTAGGGACCATGGCTTCTACCATACTACTAGTGCTGCTAGCCAGACTACACATGCAGATTCTTCAGTGGCTGCTGTCATCCCAGTGATCGTTTCAACATCTGCCATTAACTCATAACATACTGCTGACAGACTTGCAAGAAGGACCTCATCTGGTGGACTCAACCCAACCAGTTAACCACAGGCACTCCATTTGTCCCTCACCAACCCATTGCCACTGTGACCACAGATGCCTCACAGGTAGTGTGGGGGGCATTATCTAGGCCGGACTGTCCAAGGCACATGGCAAGATCATGAGGCTCACCTGCATATCAATGTTCTAGAGATGAGGGCGGTGCTCCTGGTGTTGCAAGCACTTCATGACCTTCTGCCTCCTGGGACGATCGCAATACAATCAGACGTGTCGGTAGTATGGTATATCAACAAACAAGGTGGAACCAGATCATACCCACTCTGTCGAGAAGCCATTCGAGTTTGGAAATGGGTGATATCTTCCCAGTGTTTTCTAGTGGCAATGCACATCCCAGGGACAGCCAACGTGATAGCCGACAAACTCAGCCAGGCAAATTTGATGCCACACGAGTGGTCTCTAAAACAGGAAATAGCAGAGCAGATTTTCTGCAGATGGGGGCAGCCTTGCTGCGATCTCTTTGCCAGCGCAATCAATGCCAAATGCAGCAGCTATTTCTCCCTTATCCCCCCTCTGGGGGAGTCACTGAGAGACGCACTTGTTCACGATTGGCATCTTTGGTCTGACAGGATCTCTTGAATGGCTCTTCTTGTGGAGTCTGATGACCTTTTGCTTTGCTAGTTTCCTGTAGCAGAATGTGGTGGAAATATTAAAAGGTATCTTAATTTCAGGATCTTTGGCTGCCCCTGACTCACCTGTCTCAAACTTGTACCACTCATGGGAGTGGAGAGATTCCCCAAACTGGCACAAAAAAGAAGCAGTGCTTCTGACTCACTGGTCAGCTGCAACGTTCAGGGGAACAGTAGGTACCTCTTTCCAATGGACTGGTGATAGTTTTTGAAGTGGTCTTTTCTCTGGGCTCTCTTAGTACTCCTGCTGTGATCATTGCTATAACTATTTAGCACTGGCTATCTTCAATCTTAATAAACCCTGGATTTTTAACATCTTAACTCAACTATGTCATAACAGAACAGCATGGCCCAGCCATACAAGCCCTGTACTAAAAATGTACACGTTAAGGAATCTTTGGGATCAAGAAAATTTGCATAAGAGTGTGAAAGTTGACTCAATTTGTGCTTATCTATAACAGTACATGCTCAAATTCCTCACTGCTGCTGTAGACCTTAGGCAAAAAAAATGGGACAGCTTCAAGAAGATTTTCCACCCTCCCACACTCCTCCATTCTGACTGGCTAATCCCAAAGGAGGGAAATTAACTGTCATAATGAAGCATTTTTCAGGTCTTTCTTGCCTATACAATGAGAGTAGAGCCCAACAATCCAGAATCAACCAACAATAATAATAAAGTAGAAACAAAGTTAACCCTACGTCATATCTCAACTACAGCTATATGCAAGAGTAGGGTGATAGAGGCTGGGTGCAGCTACTGCAACAGTGAGGAAGTCAGGCATCGACTGTTATGGGTTAAGTACAACTTAGACAATATACTATGCTCATCATTCTTATTGCTGCAGTAGCCTTTAGACTATATGGGGTCGATTACAAAAGCCTATCCAACCTGAGAGGAGGAAAGAACAGTTGTGTAAATAAACTTACCCTAACAGTAGATGTTCAGATTACCACTGTTGTAGTAACCTTAGCTATATGGGTGATATCCTGCCAAGGATATAACAGCCAGCCAGCTTCCAAAGCTTCAAGGCACCCTCCATGCGCCCACTCATTCAGCTCAAGTTGACCTGATTAAAAAGACAGGTTTGGATGCCAAGTCCTTCATAGCTTGCATGCTGAGCCCTGAAAAGACAAAGCTAGAAACAAAATTAAAGTCAAATACACCAAAAAATAAGGGATGGTGGACAGAGGGAGTGACTATCGCAGTGGCGATCATTCGAACATCTGTTAAGTTTACTATACTGTGTTCATCATACTGATCATTGCTGCAAGTAGCCTTAACTATATGGGTAGTTTTATCCTACCTTACATTTGGGAGGTGGAAGTGGTTCAAGTGTCCCTAAAGCATGGTCCTAGCAAAACCTGATATAGACCTAGAGAAAGAATCAAGCTTGTACTTTGTAAATATACATACAGAGGACCATGTTGCTGTTTCTATAATCCAACCTTTTCCAAAAAGCCAAACAATGAGCAAAAGGCTGTGGTATAGTGAAGCTTGACCCTGCCTGGAACAGTTTTGTTGTGGTGAGAACAAATGGACAACCATTTGGAAATAGTATGTTTTGATACATTGTCCATTCCTTACACCTTCATAAAAAGTGAACAACCAATCCAAAGATCTGGAAGATTTTGTTCAGTCAAGACAGTACCAGAATTGTCCGTAGATATCCAAGGTGAGTATCTTTCTCCCTCATTTTTAGGTCTAGGAAAGAACTTTGGGAGCAGGGTAGTTTGGCTTAAAATAAGCTCTAATACAACTTTAGCCAAAAAAGGATTAGTTCTCAAAGAAACCCTCTCTCTGTGGAAGATGATATAGGGTTGACTCACCATCAGAGCTCTCAACTCTCTTACTGATTGCTTTGGCCTCTGCAGTACGAGTTTTCCAAGCAAAACAGTTTTCCACATTAAGAACCTAAATCCAACCTGAAGAGCTAATTCAAATGGAGCAAGTGTTAGCTTCTCTTACCACAGAATTAAGGTACAAGGAGGAGCCACCAGTTTTGTGGAAGTTTCTTATGCAAAACCGCTTAAAAACAACATTTTGTCATGAGAATGCATTGAAAGAACATCCGTAAGCAGACGTGCTGAAATGGCCAATAAATGAGCCTTGATGGAGGAGTAAGAAAGGCCAAAGAATAGTAAGTTACAAATATTGAAAAACTGGACAAACACTAGCCCTAAATAAGTGCTGCTTATGTTGCTGGTACCCACTAGAAACATTTAATATATGACTTTGTTAGCATGCTTTCTTGCCTCCATTAGTACCTGCTACATGTCCTTAGTAAACATAAAGTGAATTAAAACCCTACAATTCAGGTAGTCATTTTATTTGATTGGGGTCAAGGTGCATCACCACTATATTGTGCAACTAGATCTGTTTTGTGAGGAGGCTTGCAGTAATTGTCCCTGGCTGTTTCTAAAAGAAAGGAGTGCCACTGCTGCCTGGGCCAGAAGGGAGTTACCATAAGGATATTGAGGGATGCCTTTTGAATCTTCAGAAGTACACTGGATATCAGTAGAAAGGGGGGAAAGTATACAGAAATATTCATGTCCAAGGAAAGAAAATGCATGTGTCTTCCTGGCCTTCTTGCATGGAATTCTGGAGTAGAATTTTGCCAGCTGATTGTTCAGAGAGGTGGCAAACAGTTCTACTTGAACTTCTCACAGATGGATAAAATCTTGGAAAACCCTCAATCAAGTTTCTATTCATGAGGGTCCATTGTTGCCGTGCTCAGCTTCTCTGCCACACAGTTTTGCTCAGATGGGATGTAGGATGCCTGTAGAGGGTGACCGTGCTGTGAAGCTACATTCCAATCTAACATGGGTAATCTACAAAGGGGGTATGACATGGCTCCCCCCTTGCTTGATGTATCACAACTGTGATATTTTTAACAACTTGACGAGGTCCAGGGGACCACTGATGATTCAAAGAATTGAATGCTTTTATCAGCACAAGCATTTATTTTATATTTATGTGCTTGCATCTGTCCTTGATGTTCCACATACCTCGTAGTTTTACCCCTATTGAAATTGCTACCAAAGCAAAGTCCAAGCCATCAAGGTGACTGCTTTGGAGCAGGGAAGGAGAAGGGGAGACCTAGGTTTAAGGAAATTTGCCATCTATACCAACTGATTTCTCTTCTTTTTTTTTTTAAAACAGGTTTATTGTTTTAACATATAAGAGAAATATCATAACAATTTTATACAAGTAATTAAAAATAGGTATTATTATAACATTCAACAAAACAACTAAAGTATTTACAAAGACATCCACTACAATCAGATCAATTAATTAAACTAAAATACCATGCTATTGAAATTAAAATTTTTTTAACAAATTTTGTAAATTATCCCATACAATATAATAAGATGTTTTTCTATTTGTTCTTGTCCTAATTGTGTTTATTTCCATATGACACACTATATTCATAACATTTTTAAATTCATTGAACGAAGGAGGTGTATTTGAAATCCAATTTCTAGTTATTATTTTCCTAGCCACTGCTAGAATAGACCATAACAAGGGAAGCTTGACCTTTTTAACACTTTGAGGTACAGGTGTGTTGAATAATATAAGAGATTTAGAAATAATGAAATTATCTGTAAAAAGAGCCTGCAAAAATCATTAATTGACTTCCAGTATTCTTTCAATTTTATACAGTCATAAAACATATGAGCCCAGTCAGCATTAATTTCTACATTACATCTCTTACATAAATTATCTTTATTATTTATTTTATTCATCATCAAAGGTGTATAAAAAGATCTATGTAAAAATTTCCATGTATAAAGTCTCCAGACAATGGAAGACGTAGTTCTATAAGCAGATTCCAATATATATTGTTTATCTTGTTGATTTGGTGGGTCCCCATTAATAGAAGTGAAATAATTCCAGTATGAATCTACACTGTAAAAGTTTCTTGTCTGATAATTTTATGTATGTATGAAAGTTTACCTTTATCAGAAACTTTATGTTGTAAATTTAATATCAAGTAATCAATCAGTGTTGGAATAGATTCTTTAACTGTTATAGACATTAGATCTATTTTATTAATGAGATGTTGTCTAAAGGTCTGAACCTCTAACCAGCAAGTTTCTCTTAGATCAAATTCTTGTTTTAAAAAATCTAGATTTTTAACTTTATTATCAGATATCAACTGATACCAGTACTTTAGATCATTATCTATAGCTAAATGAGTTCCTTCAGAAGTAGATGACAAAAGCATACCCTGAGTATAAATTATAGGGAATACAATAAAATTCCATTCCCTATATTTAGGGTGCATGAATATAAAGTTACGATAACTAATAATAATATTTAATGGGTAACAAACCATATGTTTAGGTGTAATAGGTGAAGTACAAAATTCCTTTAGTAACCATAACATGGAGTTATTTACAATCATATTTTTATGTGTTAAGGAGATTTTCATGAAGTGCATACTAATTAGCTCCCAATAATCTTTCCATTTTGCGACATATGACTGATCTATTAATAAAGTAATAACTTTTACAATAGAAGAGATAGTATATAAATTAAAGTCTGGAAAAGAAATACCCCCTTGAGACCAGCTATTAGTATGTTTCTTTAATGCAATCCTAGGTCTATTAGGTGCCCATAGGAAATTTAACATTAGTGTATTCAGTTTCTTGATAATTATTTTTGTAGGTGGAAGTATTATTGATTGTATTAAGTATAAAATCTTGGGGAATATTATCATTTTAATAATTGTAAGTCTCTCCTCCATAGTAAAAACATATTATTCCAGGTATTAAAAAGATTTTGTATATTAAGAAAACATGTATTATAATTATTATATATAATAGATTTAATATCTTTAGATAGTATTATACCTAAATAAGTTATCTGACCTGAATTGGGTACATATTTAGTAAAATCACTAATGAGAATATTTTTCGTGTATATATAGGTAGTATTTTAGTTTTTCTTCATTGAATATTAAACCAGAAATACTTTTAAAATTCATCATGTTATCAAATAGAGACTGCATAGAAGAATTAGATCCTGCTGATGTAATTAGAACATCATCTGCAAAAGTTGAATTTTGGATGTTGTATTTTTATCTATTTCAAAACCCTCTATGTCAGTACTGTTTCTGATCAAATTAGCCCAAGGCTCCATTACTAAAGTGAATAATAGTGGAGAAAGTGGACATCCTTGTTTTGTACCTTTAAGAATGGGTATTTTTGTGAAACATATGTTCCTACCTTAATATAAGCCAACGTTCCTTTGTATAAATGCTCAATTAGATTTACAAATGCATCTGAGAAGTTTGTGCACTTCATTAAGGTAAACAGATAGTCTCAACTTACTGAATCAAATGCTGAACTTATATCAAGACTAATAAGTGTTAAATCTTTCTTTTTCCTATTTGCAAAATCTATTAATGTTAAAGTTCTTCTTATATTATCAAAAGTATTTCTATTTACAATGAAGCCTGTCTGATCTATATCTATAATGCCGGGAATGATTGTCTTCAATCTATCAGCAAAGATACTCATAAACATTTTATAATCAACATTGAGTAATGAGATGGGCCGATATGAAGAACATCTAGTTGGATCTTTATTAGGTTTTAAAATTGGCGAAATAAATGTATATTGCCAAGATGGGGGGGTTATTAACTCAGTTTGGGCCAAAATAAAAAAACTTATGTATTAATGAACATGTACTTTTAGAAAGGATTTTATATATCTCTGGTATAATACCATCATTACCCGGTGCTTTGTTTGATTTAAGCTTATTTATTTGTGTGATAACCTCTGTATATGAAATACTTTTGTCCAATAGTTTAATCTGTTGTTTATTAAGCTTTTTATTCATGTTTATGGTTATAAACTCCTTTATTTTATCTTTAGGTTCCATGTTAATGTTATTATGGTTAATTTTGTGAAAGTGATTTCTAAATTCATCTAGTATTTCTGGTATACTAGAAACATTCTTCTTTTTCCTTAGAGAAAAGATTTCTTTGATATGGTTTTGTTTATTCAACCTTTTTGTTTTATTTTTAAGTCTATGTAAGTATTTGGGGCTTATTGAATAAGACAAAAACTAGTATTTCTCTAAAGTTATTTTAACTTTATGAGTTAAAATTTCTTTGTATTTCTCATTTAGTTTGTTTATTTCTTCAATAACTTTCTTGTCTATAATATTTTCTTTATTATTATGTTTATAGGAGTCTAATTTACTTTGAATATCTAACAATTCCTTATCCCAAGATTTCCTTTTATTATTATACCATCTGATACTTTGTCCATATAGATATGATTTTAAGGCATCCCAAACATAAACAATAGAGACTTCAGGAGTATTATTTATGTCTAAAAAATGTTTTACTTCTGAAAGTATATATTCTTTATAGTCTTTTAGTTGAGTTAAGTATGCTGGTATCCTTTTGATCTGAACATTATGAGTATTTTTATCATGAATTCAAAACAATTGAATTATGATCAGATATAGGACATGAAATGATTTTGGAATTAATTAAATCTGTTACCATCTGGTTAGAAATAAAGACCCTATCTATTTTTGAATAAGTTTTGTATCTGTTAGAAAAAAGGTGTATGGTAATGATTTTGAATCTATCTGATTATTAATATCATTCAAATGATAAGAATTAGCAAAATCATTTAAATGTTTTGCATTAGATGTAATTCTTCTTTTCCCTATAGTGGTAGTATCACTTTCATGTAGTATACAATTAAAGTCACCAGCTAAAATAATATCTCCTATAGAGAATGATATGATCTTATCAAGATGATGTTTCACTGTATTAATACCAATTCCAGGTATCCAATATACATTAATTAAGGTGTAAGTCTTCTCATTAATTTGTATTGTAACCATACAAAACATTCCTTTGTCATCCTGATAAGACTTAATGGTTTTAGGAATGGGCATACTTTTATTCCATAAAATAGCCACTCCTCTTTTTTTCTGAGTGTGCTCTGAACTAACCAATACTGTATATTTGTTTGTGGCTTGTTTATCAATATCTTTTTTCAAGAGATGGGTTTCTTGCAGGAAGACTAAGTTGGCCTTATGTAAATTAATGTATCTTATTAGGCTTGCCCTTTTACATGGATTATTCAATCCATTAATGTTTAAAGAAATTCCTTTTAAAGATGTCATTTGGCATTTTTAAAACTTAAGAATCTTATGATCAAAATAACAAATAACAAGATAAGTAATGTTACATCTCCTCCTTTAGGTGTACCTTTAAATATAGCTGTATTTATTGAATCTCTTATGGGATTTCGTATAGGATTCAATTTTGTTTGTAGTGACAATGAATGTACAAAATATATTGTGGATGTCAAAACTATATACAAATAACAATGAACAAGTGAAAATAATGTAAGGATTAAACCTTGCATCCAGCCTGGAGTTATAAACTCCAATTTAGAGTAGTATTTACCACTCAAGTTAACCCCCTACCCTAAGCAGCCGTACCTCAGCTACCACCTTATCAATTTAATACTAGTTATATTTAACTGAGGTTAACAGTTTTCAATTCAATTATCTAGCAAGACAAGACTACACATTTGGTAAAACAGCATCATATAAACTAAAATAAACTTTTTTTTTTTTTTTTTTTAAACTGTTCATACTACTATATACATCCATGTAATATAAAACACTTGTATTCAAATAGCATTCAAATAATCTTGATGTTAGAAATCAAGAGGAGAGAAAAATAAGTTCTAACATTCATTTAAATCAAAAACTTTGGCTAATATGATTCAGACATTACATATATTAAGATGCATCTATTTTCTGTCATGTAAATGCAATTAACGGCTTCCAAAAAAAACCTTGAATTGCTTGTATATGAGCATTTACTCAAACTCATTATTGTCAATAGAATAAAATATTGTATTCATAGAAATTATTATAAATCATACTGCATAGTTATGCAGATTCTCAGAAACACTTATATACATACACACATACACACACACACACACACACATACATATATATATATACATATATATATACACAAATACACACACACACACATATATATATATATATATATATATATATATATATATATATATATACACATATACACACATACACACACACACACATACACACATATATATATATACACACATACACACACACACATATATATATATATACACATACACACATACACATACACACACACACACATATATATATATATATACACACACACACACACATACACATATAAACATATGCATATACACACACACATACACATATACATATATATACATATGCATATACACACACACACACACACACACATATATATATATATATATATATATATATATATATATATATATATATATATATATCTGATCTCACTGAGTTGTGTCCTTACTTAGCACTATCTTACTTGCTGTCCCTATAATAAATCTGTCTGCTTTATACAAAATAATGCACAGCAAACACATTTTAGTAACCAGATTTTACAACCATGCTATACTACTGCTTTAAAATATATCACATGACAATTTCTTCCAGTATAGAGTTATAAAATTATTTACGTCTGTCAATCAGATGAATTAAATGAGTTATAGTAATGTATATGTTTGGAACATAAGTTTTTAACACAGATTATTAAGCTGCTGTTATGTAGATTTTCAAAAACACTTGAATAAATGTTTCATTTTCTATGCCTTCTAAAATAAGACATTTACTTACTACAAGAAACTGTATCATTTAAATTCATTATAACTGACATATTTTATGAATTATAACATAGATATTTAAGTAATTATATAAAATAACTCACATGTAGATGTTAAAGAGTTCATTTTCCTTCACATAGTCGCATTTGTATCATTTCTATTTCTTGGTAGAGTGTCATTCCTGAATCTGTGATGTGTCAGTGTGATATCTAGGTCAAAGGTGAGACTAGCTGCTTTCAGCTTCTCTGTGAGAATTCTGAGAGTTGAAGCTTTTGAAGTAGCTCATGGACATTGTGCATGAGACAGCCCACATCCCAGATTGTCTCTCTTAACATTTTGGCGGGAAACTTATTAAAAACTAGTGACAAACATTCATTTAGCAGTGTAAATGCATCTAAACATGACAAAACCTTCACAATGTATTTTACAGGTTATTACAGCTTCTATGTAAGTGAAATTAAGCCCAAAATTATTAATAAGTAATAAAACTCAATATTTTGTCCCAACTCAATTTTTATGCAAATCTTATTATTTACTGTGTCTATATGATCAAAAGCATTTCTATATATTAATAAAGAAAAGAAAAAGAGAGTAGAAAGTAAAAGGGTGTAAGGCAGAAATAAAAAAGTAAGAGAAATCTATAAGAAGTATATACAATGGAATATTACTTACTGTTTATATTAATAGAGTTAAAAATAAAACATATTATTTACTATTATTTAGTTCTAATTATTATTAGTTAAAGCAGGACAGATTATTTACAAACAAGCATAAGCAGTGTAATCAAGAAAGTATAATTAGGAATAGCATTTGAAGAACATATAAACTGTTTACAAGGAATAAATATGTTATTATTCTATTAATCATATTTTCATTACTCTTCTCTCCCTGCCCTCCCCCACCCTTTACCCACTACATAATCTAAATAGAATGTCATTGTTTAAACAAAGAAAAGAAGAAAAGAAGAAGAAGAAAAAAAAGATAAAGAAAAAAAATGTATCAAATTACTGACCTTACTTCTCCTTTTCAGAAAGAGAAACCAGTTGAATCACAACTTGCCATTAAATCTCCAGGTATTTTGACTAGTTATGAAACAAAACATTTCTTTGCACACAGAGAATAACTTTGAATAAATCTTTTTCAAAATATTTGTTGCTTCTTGGAAATGCAGGAACTATATTCAAAAAGATTAATAATGAAATAAAATGATGAGAGAAAAAAAAACATAGAACAAATCATTTGTTTTTAGTCTCTTCTTCTTCTCTGAAGTCTTCCATGAAGTTTCAGTTGCCAGTCTCTTTAATGAAGGACTAGCCCATTCCATTTCTTCTATTTTATCCAAAATCTTATTTTTTTGATAAACAGTAAAGCAGAGTCTAAGTCATCAAAAATTTTAGGACCATCAGGAAGGAAGATTTTAAGCTTGGCAGGAAACAGAAGGTATGTTTTAAACTGTGCTTTTTTAAGCTCCCTTATTAGTGGCAGAAAAACTTTTCTTTTAGCTATTACCATGGAAGAATAGTCATTGTCAAAATGCACAGTTGTCTCATTAATCTTAACAGGAGCTTTAGCCCAAGCAGATTTAAGAACCATCTCTTTATCAAAAGATGATAGAAATCTAACTATAACTGATCTAGGATAGTTTTTGTTAGAGTTAGTATTAGCTATAGATCTATGTGCTATTTCGATACCAAAAGAGAATGCTTCTGGTAGTTCTAAAGTTTTAGGGAGCCATGTTGTTAAAAAGAAGTAATATTGTTACCTTCAATATTTTCTGGCAGTCCAAAAATCCTAATGTTATTGCGCCTAGATCTATTTTCCAGGTCATACAGCTTTGTTTGTAAATGTGTATTTTGTTTCAGCAGAAACTCAATGTTGATTTCCTCTTTTTGTATTCTATTTTCCATGTCATTCACAGCTTCTTCTATGCCTGTCATCTGGATCTTCTGTTGTTGCAGGTCTATATGTAACAAGTCTATTTGTTTTGTAATTTTTTCGATGAAGGTGTCTATTTTAGTATCCATTTTATCCATCTTAGCAGTAAGTTGCTGGATTATAATTATCAGAGACTGAAGTTCTTTCTTGATGCTGGAGTCTTGAGAATTTGTCTTACTGGAACTCATTTCAGACTGATAAACTGACAAGAAAATTTCCAAAGTGATTTCTGACAGGAATATTGTTAAGATTTCCTTTCTTTTTTAGATATAGTTCAAGAACTATATAAAACAAACATATTTAGAAAGAAAATTACTTCAAAAATTAATTTTTTAAGTAATTAATTCCTGTCAGTGTAATGAAATTGGTGGAGCTGAAGAAATCTGCTGCTATCCTGTGTTCATCCTTGGCCACGCCCAGTCAAACTGATTTCTCTTCTGACAGACCATATCACTGGGATTTGAAAAGACAATGGATGTTCATGATGGGGCCAAACAGACTTCAGATACCACTGTATCTTTCTCACATGGAGTCCTACTATGGGTATCATGAGAATCATAGATGCCATAAAACCCCAAATCCTGAGATATTCCCACCAGTGACCAAAGTCTGAGTGAAAAATCTTAGAAATAGATCTAACTATAGATATTTCTCCTGTAGACAAAAAAAACTCTTTGAATTGAGGTGTATGACACCCTAGGGAACACAATTCTGTGTTAAGGAGTTTAACAGAGACTTGTTTTCTTGAAATCCCAGATTGTGTAAGAGATCTCTCTGACACTTTGAAAAAAGATTCTGCCAAGATAAGCTAGTAGTCTAACCGTGGATACCCTGTAACCTGAAATGAGCTATAAATGGAGCTAGACACTGAACACAAAATGGCAAGGCACAGAACTGATACGGTCATCTAGGCACATAAAACCTTATTATACAACAACCCCCCCCATTAATATTCAAAAATGTGCATGCTGATTGGTCAGCATGCACATTGTAAAGCAGAGTTATAGTAAAGGAAAAAGGTCCGGTCACCCGGACGATTTCCATTACTATAACACTTTTTTTACAGCAATGGAGAATGCAAGATCTCCGTTGCTTCACACTGTCTTGCTATATTAAACGAGTTTAACATAGTGAGACAGCTTTAAAAAAAGCAACGGAGATTCTCTGTTGATTTTTTTAAAGCTGTCTCGCTATGTTAAACCCATTTAACATAGCGAAACAGTTTGTAAAAAGCAATGAAGATCTTGCTTTCTCCATTGCTTTTGCCCACAGCTCTGATGTACTGCATAGGCATACGCATGCGCAGTACATCAGAACTGCAGCAGAATACCAGACAGCTGCGGAAGGGCAGCAAGGAGGCATTATACAATGCCATTATTTAAGAAAAGTAATTCTTTTTTTTCTTAAATAATGTCATTGTATAATAGCAATAACCCACTTCTGGGTGTGGGTAATGCTGGATTTACCCACGGTTGGCTTCGCCCTCGTGACCAAACCACACCAACCGTGGGTAAATCCAGCATTATCCACACCCAGGTGTGGGTTATTGCTATAATCAATGCCTTAACTGTAGATAATTAGGGGTGTGAAAAGCATCTTTTAAATTTGGTGTTACCAGAAGACTTGAATGAAGGAGAAGAGTTAACTTGTGAAGTAACAGGATTCTGAACTTGGGTACTATCACAAATTTGTTTAGAAAAGAAATATCCAAAATTGGTGTCCAAAAATTTTCTTTGGCAACAAAAGCATCCTTTAATAAAAACCTTTCCCATGCTGGGAAGGGGGAACTGGCTGTATTACTCCCTGAGACAACATGTGTTAAATGATGGGGAAATATAGGAGTCTGGTCTGGTGGACGAGGAATTACCCCCTGGAAAGGAAGAATTTCCTCAGACTGCCATGGGTAACCTTTCTAATCGATCTTAAAAAATTAATTTGTCAGAAACTGTTGCCAAGGAGAGAAGAGGAAATTCAGATTTTTTGAAAGGGAGATGTGACCATTGGGACAGGGGGCATGGGATCTTGAATTCAGTTTGGAATTCCCTTGCCAATGGCTCCTAAACTTCTGTTTGCCAGTATTTTGTTGAGACTATTTTGTTTAATAAAATTGGACAAGGGGTTTTACAATCCCTTGGAAAATTAGGAAAAGGAGGGCTGAAACTCAATATTCCCAGTGTAAGCTTACTCCTCTCATCACATTTTCCAATAACCTCTGCAACAAAGGAAGAAAAAACTAAACCTCTTTCTAATGGAGATTTTAAAATCTATATCATCATTTGGGATGTTCTGAGAATAAAGACCACCAAACCTCCTCAAAACAGTACCAGTTGCCATAGCCATAGAGGTATCAACAGTATCTTATGCACACCTTAAACAAGGAGTTGTGACCTGACACACACACTATAGTTTCAAAGAAAGAGAACCCCCTAGAGGGAAAATGAGATTAGTATATTCTCATCTGAATCAGAAATCTGAGGACAAGACCCTGCATCTGTCCTTTCATCTTCCTGTCCAGATTTAGAAACTTGAAATCTCATCAGGAAAAGAGGCATTCATTTTTCTTTTACCAGAAACTACCTTAAAAGAAGGATTAATAGCCTGAATTAGACATTGAGTCAGGTCTAGCAAGTTACTCCTAGAGAATTTTGTAAACATCTTTATTAAATCACTTAAGACATAAGCAGACATATCAACAGAAAACAAAGCAAACAATATAAACAAGTTTTTATTTACATACATTATATATTTCCCCTTGTAATTGTCATGAGTCCAACATTATATACATTGCAGAATTCCTGCTTTCCCTTAAACCTTCTCAATCACATCTCCAACATTTGCTATCTACTGGAAGAAAATTATTTGAAGTCTACTTTGGGTATAAAAATATCTATGTAAACACTTCCAAGCAAAAATCCTAAACTTTCTGGACTTTGATGTATACTTGGGAATCATACAAGTCCTCTCTTTCTTCTCTTGTAAATTGCTTCTCCATTTTCGTTTCTCAGTCTTTTTAACTCCCTCTGACTGATTCTTAAAGTTATTGTGCAATATTTTATATGCCCTAATTATCTCCTTTTTAACAGCAGTTTCTGTTCTAGATTCAGCTTGGGTTGCATGGCTAGGCTTACGGTGGTTCTAGTGGTCATTAGCCTAGTATACATCTATGAACCTATAAAAACTACTAGAGTAGGTCTTTTACATAGGGATCCCCCCCCCCTCGTTCTCTATATTAATCCTTGATAGGGAAGGCAGTGTCTTGCCTGCAATCCAAATGTCTTCTTGACATCATTCCATTCTCTTACCTTTCCCTAATTATTTGATTCCAATACACTGGTTCCCTAGCCAGTTTTCTCCTGTAAATTCCAGCCCCCTCTTGGCTATTCTCTGTATCTCTACTTGCAGTCATACCTAACAGCAAAATCTTTCTCTATTCTCGTGTTGGCAAATTTTCTTGGAATACTTTACTTTATGAATATGATATTCTGTATGGCTGTTCTCCTTAAGGATAGGCATCCAAAATCCCTCTCTCATTTCTTGAATTGTCCCCTACTTCATCATCATCCTCTTTCCACTTTGAATTGTAGCTCTAAAACATCCCTTTAAATTGGGTAATCATAAACCATCTTGTTCTGTTGGATCAACTTGCATCACTTAACTCTTAGCTCTCAAATAAATTCCTTCAACTCATTATTGTCCAAAACTTCTCTGGTTGATAAATATGCCTGACCTCTATATACAACTAAAACGACTAAGAAAATTCACTTCTTGTATCTTATTATCCATAAACAAGAGCTTCCAGTTTCTCAGTTTTTGTATTGTCTTCGGTTTACTTTTTTCCACATATCCTTAGCTGCCAGAACAGTAGCCTTTTCAATCCATACTCAACTACTTCATCTTATTATGTCCCCATAAAATGGGTATTGT
The DNA here is from genome assembly GCF_019279795.1 of Protopterus annectens. Lineage (NCBI taxonomy): Eukaryota > Metazoa > Chordata > Ceratodontiformes > Protopteridae > Protopterus > Protopterus annectens. The sequence goes on along the minus strand of NC_056743.1, from coordinate 316,402,081 downwards.
GATAGCTTTTGTTTTATCTTCATTAATTTTATATCCTGAAAAGACTTTAAACCATATCAAAATATTCCACATCACAGCGATGCCCTTTTTTCTAGATTTATGGGGTACAAAATACTGCCATCTGTAAATTAAGCCTACTTTTGATTAATATACCAATTATATCTTTGAACGTTTGAGTCCGTTATTTTCTTTCCCAATAATTCTAAATATAAAGCATGTAAAGAAAAAAAAAAAGGAGGACACTCCTACTTGGTTCCTCTGTTAAGGCAACAGAGAAGAACTCACCCACTTTATTTCTTGCCTCTGACCTTTCATATATACTTCTAATTGTTATTATTGGATCAGAGAAAGCAAATAATTCTGTTGCCATCCTCAAAATCCCAGCTGTCATAGGCTTTCTCTGCATCAAGACCCATCAACGATGGTACTTAAATTCTGCTTCCCTATGGATCATCATTGTTCTAATGTCAAATGTTTGCCTACCCTCCACAAAACCACATATATAAATGTTGACACTTTTATTATTTTAACTAGTATAAACCTTATAATCATGATTTAATAGTGAAATGGGTCTAATATGAAACAGAGTCTGATGGGTCTTTTCAATCTTTAGGTATTATAGTTATCATAGCTTTCTCTTCCAGATCTTTATCAAGTTATTCTCTCTCAAGTTCCAACTTTTCACAGAAGGCCATCTGTGCCTGGAGACTTTCCTGCAGACTGATTATATATCACTGTTTTTATCTCATCTCCTACTATATTAAGTGTTAATTGTCTCATCTACCTCTAATCATGGCATAATTAAGTCTGCCATAAACATTAACAGTTGTGCTCTTTTTTGATTTCCACATTTCTTTGCTTTATACATATTACTTTATACATACAAAAACATTTTTGCACTTTATTCATTTGCTTTTACTCTATTTGTGTTTCCTCCTACTTTATTTTGCTTTTCTTAAAAGTACTCAGTTTTATTTATTCTGCTGCATTTATTACTGCTTGGTCATAGCCTGATTAAATTGTAACTGTTATTTTAAGTCTTTTGGTTTAAGCACTTGGGCTTCATACAGGCTGTTTTACATTAAGGTTTGTGGTCTGCACTGTTTAATTGGGTAACTTGTTTAAGTCAGTTTGTTTTCTATTGTTTTATATGTGTGTATATATATATATATATATATATATATATATATATATATATATACAGAATTACACTTTATTCATCTGCTTTTATTGTATTTGTGTTTCTTCCTACTTTAATACTAGGGACATTGACTACAACTCTGATCTGCGATATATAACAATAAGTATCCTCTTCTGTGCTTTTAAACTGTTTTTTGAGTGTATCTGCTTTATTTTCTGGAAAAAACAAATATGTATATATATATATATATATATATATACACACACACACACACACACTTGCTTCCCGCCTTTCTAAGCTAGTGTAGACCAGTTTTCAGGTTAGTGCTGAATTCAGGGCTGTGTTACAAATCTCTGTGTTTAATTCCATTGTGGTGCAGCGGTAGCGTTGTTGCCTCACAGCAAGAGGTTTTCCTGTTCAATTCTCGGCTTGGGTTGGGAGTGCCTTCTGTGTGGAGTCTGCATGTCCTCCCCGTGGTCGAGTGGGCATTCGAAAGACATGCGTTGAATGGGCGTGCCTTCATTGAAGGTTGGGCATCGGGCTGGCAACTGGACACCATAAAAACCAACTGCCAATCATTAGCGGACCGGAGTTCCGCTGTGGTGACCCCTAACCGGGAAAAGTTGAAAGACTAACAGTTACAAATCTCTGTGTTTGCCCATACCTTACTTGGATAGAAAGAAGTTTCTCTCTTCAACTGTGACAGAGGGGAGCTTTGAGCAGCCTATCTGTCCCTGGAGGAGTGGTTTCAGCCCAGAAATTAGTAGTTTATTGGCCATTTTGGGCTAATTTCTATTGCTTTATTTTCCCTGCTATAAATACCGTATTTGCCCGGTTTTGCGCTCCGGGCAGCACCTGTTAGCTAGAGGAAAACTATTCCCGGCTCCACAAAGTCTCCTCTCCAATTTTTCCCTTGGAACTAGACAAACTTTCAACTTAAGCACTCAAGCCATTCATTTCTCAGCCCAGTACTTGCTCAAAACTTATAGCAAGCACTTATAAACCCTAGCACTAGACCCTCCTGTACTGCACAGAAGGACAAGGCTCTCTATTCGACCTTACCAGCCATCCACTAAAACAGTTCTCTGTACCTATCCAGGCATGTCCAAAGGGCAGTTTCAGGTGTACTCTCCAGTCCAACTGGTGAATCTGGGCATTTTGAGGCAATGTTTCAACTGCCTCATGTACACAGACGACCCCCTCCTCCTACCAACAAACACTAATACATGCAAGAGATGCAGTTATACAGCCAAACTAGAGACTAAGCTCTCTCAACCCAAGACTGGATCAGACAGTGAAGAGGAGAAGGGAAATACTTGCATCACACCACCAATCTTACATAGACCCATTAAACCAGCACCGGCAAAAAACCACACAAATAAAGGAAAACATACTCGGAGGCTCTAAATAAAAATCTGTAGAACCATCAGACACCTCCAAAGCAAACATCCAAGCAACCTCCACCCCCAACACAAACCATGAAACACATACTTCACAAAACTAGTGTGCCATGCAATCACAGCCCTTAAGGCAAAATAACATACTAGTATTAGGTGACTCTATAGTCAGGCACACTGATGGTCCCACTCACTAGGCTGAATAAGGAGAAGGTTACTGTTAGCTGCCTGTCGGGTGCCAGGACCTGCCACATAACACAATCACTCAGGTCACGCCAGAACATGTACAAATATGACTCTGTCATTGTCCATGTTGGTGTGAATGACATGAGCCGTACCTCCCTGGACTACATGAAGAGAGACATGGAAGGGCTCTCTGATCATGTAGTCCAGGCCGGTATGACCCAACCCCTGAGTAGCATCCTGCTCTCACCAAGAATTATATGACGGTATAAAGAAAAAATTCTCAATTTCAACAATTGGCTAAGTTTCTGGTGTCATTCAAAGGGGATCCAGTGTCTGTCAGCCTGGGATGACATGCTCGCCAAGCCACGCTGCTTTGCTAGAGACAGCTTGCACCTGTCACCCTTAGGCTTTCGAATACTGGCCAAGGCTCTTGCCACCCCCATACTGCCTTTTTTAGGTAAGGCTCAAAAGACAAACCCACCACCGTAAATAGCACAATTAACAAAAAACTGAGGGTAATGCTACTCAATGCCAGAAGTCTAAACCTCAAAATGCATGCACTCGAGGCACTCCTCAGTATGGAGAAAATAGATATATGTTCAGCAACAGAAACCTGGTTTAAGGCTCCAGAGAGCACCCCAGCACTACCAGGCTACAACTCATAACTTACACTTTGGTCACACAACCCAAACCGAAATATAAAAGGCAGGGGCGGATCCATATTCATCAAGGATACTCACACGTCCAAGTTAGTGGCACAGCACAATGCTTCAGAGATCATCCACATGCAACTAACAATGGGCAAAACTGCAATTCAAATTGTAGCTTGCTACAGATCACCCATCATGTCCCAGGACCCCCATTCTGCATTTCTGGAAACACTGGGAAACAAAGGCCCTATCAAACACCCTAATATTGGGGGATTTCAATTACCCAAACATTAACTGGGAGAACTACTCAAGTACTAACTGCCTTACCCAACTTTTGCTAGAATTTATAAACCTAAACTCCCTGGTTCAACTGGTCAACACTCCCACCAGAGGTGACAACATATTGGACCTGGTCATCACCAACATGGGCGACCGGTGTTCCACACCAGAGGTCAACCCCTCACTGGTTAGATTTGACCATAAACAAATCACTTAGGACATCCATATTCCGCCCCCACCCCTAGGCAAGAAAACCACCGTGAAAAACTTTTCAAAAGCAAACTTTACGTTACTTAAGACTGAGGTGGAAAGTTTCAAAGCCCTCATGCTGAAGGATAACACTTGTCCAAGCTGCAAAATCCTTTACTAATGCATTCTACTGGGCAGCTACAAGAATGCATGGATCGTGCCATCCCAACCAAAACCAAGACTCACTCCTACAAGAAAAGGAAATCAGTCTGGTGGACTCCTGCCATAAACAAGTTATACAATAGAAGGAGGAAATAAGTACAGAAAAGAGTAAAATCCCAAGAAGATAAGACATCCCTGGTCAGTATCAGCAAGAAACTACGATCCCTCATAAAATCATCCAAGGCGAGCTTTGAAAGAAAAATTGCCAAGGACTCCAAATATACCACAAGGTATTCTTTAGCTATGTCAAGAATCTAAGTGGAAATGCTCAGATCTGCTTGGAGTTAGTGCAGAATGGCACAAAATACACTGAACTGACCGATATCGTCAACATCCTGGCAGACAGGTTCAGCACAAACTTCATGCCTCTCTCACCCCCAAAAGGGCCCATAACCATACCAGAAGAATGTAGAGTCCCTGAAATCACAGACACTCAAGTTAAAACAGCCCTCTCCAAAGCCAAAAACACAGCATCAATGGGACCAGAAGGTGTCCCAGGCTGTGTCCTACATGAGCTCAAAGACGAACTAACCCCTCACCTAAACACACTGTTCAAACTCAGCCTCTCCACAGGCTACATACCCATAGAGTGGCGCACAGCAATGGTTATCCCGCTCCACAAAGGTGGAGCCACAACAGACCCCGGGAACTATCGCCCTATAAGCCTGACTAGCTTGGTCTGCAAGGCTATGGAGTGCATCATCATGGAACTCATTAACAGAGACATTGGGAACCTCCAAACACTGGACTCTACCCTGTTTGGCTTTGTTAAGGGCAGATCATGCCTCTTAAACCTGGTGGACTTCTTTGAGACAGTTACCAAGGCTATAGACGAGGGAAAGGTGGTACAGACAGCCTACCAAGACCTTGCTAAGGCCTTCGATACCATTCCCCATTCTGGTATTATAGCAAGCTCACCAGCCTGAACATAAACCCCTACGTCACAAGATGGGTTGCCAACTGGCTCGCGGACAGAACCCACATGGTGAGAGTTGCGGGAGCTAGGTCCGGACTTTAAATTGGTTACAAGTGGTGTTCCCCAGGGCTCAGTCCTAGGACCCCTCCTGTTTGGCATATACTTCTCAGAGGTACAGGCAAGCACAGGAGGATTATGGCTGACCAAGTTCGCAGACGACTGCAAACTAGGGGCTATAATTGACTCGCCGGCTGACACAGACATCCTCCAAAAGGGTCTCACTGAGATGGATATCTGGTGTCAAAATAATCATGGCCTCAAGCTAGATGCCAAAAAGTGCATAGTCATCCCCTTTGGAAAAAAACAAAGTACTCACAAACTACCACATAGGTGGTAGTCCCCTAAATACGGAAGACGTAGTAAGGGATCTGGGAACCCAAGTAGATAGCAATCTCAACTTTAATAATCACATTGCCAAAGTGGTTAGAAAATCCTTCTATGTGGCCCACCTAATCACAAAAGGGTTTGCATCCAGATCAAGAGAGGTCATTGTGCCCCTTTACTCATCAGACCCATCATATAGTACAATGTCCCATTTGGGATGTACCTTACAAGACACCTGCAACAGCTGTAAAGACCACAGAAGTACCTCACCAAGAGGATCACTGGCCTCAAACAGATGCCCTATGCAGCTCAACTGAAGAAACTCCAGTTGTACTCTGTTTCATACCACCTACTGAGAGGTGATCTCTGCCTGACATACAAGGCCATCTTCAACCCAGAATTGATGGACATGCTCCACCTAAAGAAAACCTTATCCCCTCGAGCCACACGCTCTAGGGATCTAAACCTCACACAACAATAAATAGGATGTGCTGGAGGGATAGATTCCTGTCCCAGAGACTTCCCATGCTTTGGAACAAGATACCAATCTGCATTAGGCAGAGCTCCTCACTAACACTCTTCAAAAGAAACCTTGACGAGTGGATGGGAAGCAAAGTTTACCTCGGGGATCACTTCAGTGGCTCTGCTGGACAGAGGCACAGGGAACTAATCTAAGGGGGTGGCGAAAGCCAACACATTCTGGCTAGGCTTATAAATGCCTTCAGGCAGATAGCCTAGCACCAACCTATGAACCTATATTTTCATAAAATTTCCAAAATATCTCTAATACCGCTAAAATAAAAATAAAACTGCGAACTCACTGGAAAAATGAACGTAAACCAAAAAAATAGAAAAAACGTCCAAGCCATCAGGATTGAACACAATAAAAAGTACTTCAATGAAAAACAGCACAAATAAAATAAATTGCACAGGGTTAAGGGCTTTCATCAAAATTAGACATCAGACCCATCAGTGGATAATTTCCTGTTCATTATATACTCGAAAAAAACCCCAGCTAATTATACACACCCCCTATTGGTTCACCAGTCATTGTGAGCCAGTATGAAATTCTGGGGAAAACTCAGTAAAATAAGAAACGTGGAAACATTAGGTCAGAGATATCAAAAGATGATCGAACCCTAAAAAATAAGTTAAATTAGAATAACACATTAGCTCTTCTTTTTAGTTCACTAGATATTAGGATAGTTTTATTTAAGCCAGGAAATTTTGTGGCATCAAAATATAGCTGCCAGAACATCTATTGCTGTAGTTCATCCAGTCTCCTGGGAACACTCCAAGTCTGACTTGTTTCAAAGCTAAAAACAAAGTGTTTAAACCCCGGAGAAATAGTGGAGTGCCTGGCCAAAGCACTTTTGTTTTTTATGGACTTTCAGATTGGTTCACAATGACTGGTGAATCAATAGGGGGTGTATACAATTAGCTGCTTTTTTCAAGTATATACTGAACAGAAAGTTATGCACAGATGGTTCTGATGTCTAATTTTGATGAAAGCGCTTAACCCTGTGAGATTTATTTTATTTGTGCTATTTTTCATTAAGATTATTTTTATAGTTATAGGCTAAGTATGGTGACAATCTCTTCTGCTTTCTGTTCCCTACATTGTTGTGCTAGTCATTATTGAAGAATAGTTGCCTGAATCTTTCGAAACTAGTGCCTATTATCCAGTTACTCCCTTACTTTCTCACTAGCACTCTGCAGTTGCTCCTCTTCTTGTTCTGAGTCCCCTTATTCTGCAATACTTAACCTTTGTTAGCCCCTCTATATAATTCCTATTACTTCTTAATCTCTCTCTTATGGCTACCCTACTCAATAGCTATCACATCTTTCATACCAAATATTTTCAGATATTTCTTCAGAAATCTGTAGTCTTTTGTTGCATTTCCTCCAATACATCCTTATTGTTGCAAATCAAGTTCCAGTCCCAAATACAAACATTATTTTCTGATGAAAACTGATTTTTCCCAAATTTTTCTTAAGATGTATGGGAGTTTTTGGAATGTAAATGCCTGCCAGCATAGTCATCCTCCCTTGTCAATAGAGGTTACTACCACAAACCTAAATTGTCTTTTTACCCTCTTTTGTCTCTATTGGAACCCCTCTAGCAATTAGTATTATTTCCCTTTTCCTTTGTTCTGTTATCCTGATGAATATTCAGCCTGAAGTCCTCTGTCAAATCCTTATGTTTGTTCTCTTCAGTTGTGTCTTCTGCAGCATTAGTTGCATTCTGCATCTCTTAATATAATTCAATACTTTTCATTTTTATCTATACCTTTGGGGCCATTTACATTCCAAAATAATATGGACAGCACAGCCCAGATGAAGTTCTTTCCCATCTATTACACACAACTTTTTTGAATGGGTATTTCCAAGCTTTTGTGTTACATCCACACACTCTGCGGGCAGGCTGATGATCTATGCAATTGTCTGCCATCTCCGTTTAAACCTATGTCACACTTTAAGACCTTTTGTTTTAATGAAAAGCCTCAAATGAGACAAAATACATTTTTAGAACAACCTATAACCTCACCTTACAACACAAAACTATGCACATCCTCAGCAAATTAAGTTTAACCTACCAGATAGGAATTGCTCCAAGTACACAGTTGCACCCACAGGCATCACCTAACCTGAGATTAAGGTTATCCATGCTAAACATGTTACAGACTGTTTTCCCACTTGCACTGATTGGTGTCACATTTTATCTGTATTCCACTCCCAGATGTGAAACATAGCTTGTATGCTTCCAGAAAATATGCTTTCAGAAAACATTACCTGTTAGCCCTAAGTGCAGTGGCCATCTTTAAAACTAAGTTATACACTTTCATATTAAATGAAAAGTATTAAGGCAACTAGGGAAGCTGCCTTTAAATGTTGCATTTCCCCTCAGCAAAGGATGCTCAGAACTCTTGAGATTAATCTCTTCCACCTGCAGACACAATCTCTATGAAAACAGCAATGAGAAAAAAAATCTGTCTGTTTGAAAACAAAATGTTGAACTGCCTTCAGTTGCAGACTTCTCAACTCCCACCAAACATTTGCAAATGGAAAAAAAAATTGCATATGCAAGGAACTTGGCACTTCTTGTAGTTTTCATCATTTTCTTTTTTCAAGCTTACTTGCTTACAGAAAACACTTGTTTAAAGATTAAGCCAAGGGCATTAATCTAAACATTCACCTTTCCAAAAAATGAGAATCTCAACTCTACATATAATCAGTACACTTTTGCATACTACCCCAGCAACCGAAGATCCCGGCATATTCACTTAAGCTTGCTTTTTATTCTCTTACTACATTGCAAAGCCTATATTTCTTACAACTAAAAAGTACTTGTTTACTTCAATATCTCACATACAATCACTGAAAAGACTCCCCTATTTAAAATACCCAACAGCATACAACCCCAAACTGCACTACTACATAGCATACAAATTGTATAAAACATTTCATGACAAATACTACTAAAAGAAAGTTTTACTTGCACTAATGAAAGTTGGGTATATGCTTCATAGTCCACCACAAGTTTGATGGTCAACGAGAGTTTAATATTTTGAGACACTTTCTTGCAAAGCCATATTTCACACAACTTACACTTTATAACCTCACATTTACTAACTTCAGTGTTGCTGGTCTTGTTGATCTCCACCTCCTTCTGGCTCAAATCAAAGGTACCCCTGATTCGCATAGTCAACCCTGTGTTTTTCCCGATTCATTTTCATTGTAAAGGGTTTCACTGGCAATGTCCCTGAGTGTTATTTTCAGAAGAATGAAAAGCAGAGTCCCCTTCTGTTTGATGCTGCACTTTTTGTTAAACTTTTTCTCTTATATCCTCCTTAGCCTGTTCTGCTTCAAAAAAGGTCCGATCATCCAGGAAACATATTCTGAAGACAACTGGCTATGTCAGCTTGAATGTCATACCTGCTTCTTGGCATCCTCTGATTGCTGGGATAAATTTGCTTTTCTGGCTGGTGTGCAGTGAGTAATCACTTTCCACAAACACTGCTCCTCAAATTTTTAATATTTTTCCATTCTGGCATATTTTTTGTCAGGATCAGCTCTTTCTGATTGTATAAATTATGTTAGGAGGGTGGTTGGTATAATGGTTAAGGTATTTTCCTTACAAACAAAAGGTGCAGGGTTTGATTCTTGCATTGGGGTAATTGGCTATGCTTAAAATGTCCCACAAGAGCAGATAGGCTAGTACTAATCTATGAAACATCTTTATTACAGGTCTTTGCTGCTTTCTCATGGCCAGGTTTGGAGTATACATTCCATGTGGATTTCCAATTAACAAATCCTGCTGTGGAATACCAGTTCAGTTGCTTATATGTGCTTTCATGAAATTAATAGTCTGTTCCTTATGGTTTCTCTGGTACAGCAGAAATTCTCAGGTTTTCTCTGTACATGTTATTTTATAACTCTACCATTTTTAGGAACAGTTTTTCTTGAGAAGTCTCATACTCAGCCAGTCAGCTTCATTTCTGCTTCTGTTTTTATCAGTTCATCTAATAACTAGTTAATGATAGAATCAAGAGGGGCCCTGGACCTTGACTGTACATCCAATTTGTAACGGGACACAAATGTATGAGAGCTAACCCAAGTAGCAGAGGCTGAAATGTCACGAATAGAGCCTCTTGAGAAAGGCAGTAGAGATAGCCACTGCCCTGGTAGAAGGGCCTTCATGTCAAGCGGTACACAAAAGAATTACAATCAAAGCCATTTTGAGAGGGTTTCCTTAGACACTAGCCTAATCTTGGAAAAGGACACAAGTTGCTGCCATTTCTGAAGACTTTGGTTTTGTCTAAATAGAATGACAGCTATCTATGAACATCCAGACAGTGCAGCAAATATTCACCTTTATTACATTAAGCTCAGTAAGAACATAGTCACACAAATAAACTGAAGTAGCCTCTGAGGCTACCTTGGGCCAAAATGAGGGATTAGTCAAGTGTAACACTGTCCTTATGAAAAAAATCAGATAAGGATGGACAGAGGAGAATGCATGCAGTTCAGAGTCCTACTTCACCGATATAATAGCCAATATGAAAATAGTTTTCCAAGACAAAAACTTCAAAGGAATGATGGCTGAAATTTCAGAAGGAAGGCTAGCTAATACTTAAAGCAAAGGCAAATCCAGAGGAGGATGGGATCTCAAATTGGTGGTTGCAACCAGAACATACCCCCAGGAAAGCTTCAGATATATTTAGGGAAGCTACAGGAATGTTCTCAGCCAATAGGAAAATTAGAAATAGCAGCAAGGTGAACCTTAATAGAACAGCTCAAACAAGAAGAAGACATCAGCAAGGAAATCCAGATCACCAAGTGACCCTGAAAAGGGGTCTAGACCCTTGTACGAAGCCCAAACATCACAGGCATTTCCATTTACTAGCATAGATCTTCCATGTAGAAGGTTTCTGGGAAGAGGATAAAATACTGATAACTCAGAGCATGGCATTCCTAGCAATCAATGGAAATGGAGAAACTATACAGTTAACTTGAGAGTGTGAAGGCTGGGCAGAGAAATCAACCCTGGAAAGGGGTGGAATACCCAGGGTGTGTGCTGGCAGTGAGGTCAAAGGAAGGTGAACCAGGCTTGTAATGGGGAGAATGGTAGTGTGTGTGTGTCAAGTCACTCTGCAACAGGCTGATTTCTGAAAAAAAATTTAACAATGGGAGGAGTTAGCAAGTAAGCATACAGGGGACCCAGGGGCCAAGCATAAAGAAGAGCGTCCCTTGATGTGAACCAGAGAAGAAACTGCTACACTTCAGGTTGGACAGGGTGTCAAACAGATAACAGCAAGGGGTGCACCAGTATCAGAAAATCTGAGCTACGTCTGGATTCTGGGAACACTAAAATGTTCCTGCTTAAACTGTCCATCAAGATGTTGACTTCCATGATGTGTTACAAATAGAAACCGCTGCGAGAAAATCATCCACTGCCACTCACTTATAACTATTTGACAAGAGTTTCCCCACTTTAAGTACCAAACTACAGACATACGTGGTTGTATGAACAGAGATCATACCCTTTGTTAGAAGGTCCTGAAAGGCCTGCAGTGCTACGACTGCTTATTTCCAAGACAGTGATGTGGACATGTGTCTTCCCATTGAAATGTCCCCCAACCCAGAACAGAAGCACCCGTAAGTGACTGTGGCCTGAGGAAGAACGAATGATCACCTGGCAGCAACAAGAGGCAACTCCAACCACCATCTCACCTGCACACAATTTATGGCAACTGGGAAATTCATGAGGTGTGTTAAGACCACTGAGCTGATGATGTCCAGCTTAGGATCCTCATATGGTACCATCCAAAGGGATGTTCCCATGTGTCCCAAGATCCTCAGAGTCATGGAGGCCAGGAGTTTGAGATACAAGTAGATGGGATGCTTATGCTCACAGAGATGTTAACCTGTGGACTGGAAGTTTTGCCATCTGAAGAAGAAAATAAAAAACAAATGGCAAGCCTATGCACTCAACACATGAACCAGCTATATACTGGACTTTTTGTAGTTCACTGTGATCAATAAGGATAGATAGCTACAGTAAAGTCTCCTGAACTTTGACAAGAGATGCTCTTGAAGAGGGGGTAAGGAACCAATCATCCAGGTAGTGGAAGATCTGGAACCCCTGATCCAGACTACCATGCACTACTGGGAGCTGTGGTGAGACCAAAGGGCAGTGCTCAGAATGAATGACTGGCTCCCAGCTTAAACTGCAGTAATCGCCTAGGCTGCCTTGCAGTGTTTAGATCTTAAGAATGCCTACAGTCATCTACTGAGCATATCCATTTGTCTCATCTCAACAGTGGCAGAATGTACTATCACTATCCAGAAAGTACACTTCCGAACACTTAACATACATGTAGATGTTAGAATATATTCACTGTTGCAGTCCTGACTTGTGGGATTGCCTGCCATGGGAGCCCTTGGCCAGCCCAACTACTAGAGACTATTTTCCCCTTCTCCCGATGCAGGGAGATGCCCTATCAGACATAACTACATTTGGGTATAAAGGGGGTTGGACGGTACTATGACCTCAATACTTTCTTGCCCCCAGCAAGGAGGTGCATCTTAGTGTGTCCCTGAAGGCAAAGGTCTGGGACCTTGTATTCCAGATTAAGTGTGAAGGAGGAAGTGGGCCACCCTAACTGATAAGGTGAATGTTGTAACCTATCCCATAAGCCAGAAGGGAAGGAGGGAGGGGAAAGAATACTGCAACAATGAATACACCTTAACATCTACATTTATGTTGTGTACACAACTGTACTATGTCCTTAATATTTCACTGCTACAGTCCTGACTTGTGGGATGATTTCCTAAGATGAAAAGGAGAGTGGATGGAGATGGTTAGAGACAAGGATGACCTGCAAAATGGCAGTGGCAAAACTTGCTCTGGACTTGGAAAAGGTAGGAAGATAGTAGCTTTTGGTAAAAGTATGCATTGAGAACAAAGTAGCTGCTTCCGAAATGTCCTTTGTAGCCACCCCTTTAAGAGAGGCAGTAGAGGTAGTAATACCCCTGGTGGAATGTGTCCTCACAGCATCAGAAGACTGTAGTAAAAGGAGATAAAGGGGGAGATCCATTTGGAAATAATTTTGAAAGTGGTCTTCCCTCAGAGCTACTGGCAAAGGCCACAAAAAAAGTTGGTCTGATTTTCTGACATTCTTGGTTATGTCCAAATAGTAATGCGGTTGCTTATGCACATCCTAAGAATGGAGAATTCTCTCTTCCTTGTTCTGAGGGTTAGGAAAGAATGTAGGCAAGTGTATGGTCTGGTTTAAAGAAGTTTCCATCACCAACTTGGACGTAAAGGAAGGGTTGGTCCTGAGAGACACTGGGATGAAAATGCTAAAAGGTTCAACACACATTAGGTCCTGAAGCTCTGATACTCTTCTGCTTGAGATGGTGGCTAATAGGATGGCTGTCCCCCAGGTCAGGAATTTTATATCGGAACAACCCAGTGGTTCAAAGGGTGGAAGTGTGAGCTTCTGGAGAATGAAACTAAAGTCTCAGAGAGGAACAGGTGGTTTTCTGGGAAGCCTAATGTGGACAACCCCACTCAAACTGTTTCATGAGGAGATGTGAATAGAGAGGAGGTTGAGAAGGCAGATAAGCAAAAATAGCTTAACCATGAAATTTTTGAGACCAGTAGGAGAAACCTTTTTCAAAAAGGTTGGATAAGTGTGACAGGATCAGAGCTCAAGGGTTTTGCCCCTTCTGACTGCATTAAAAGAATGAATCTTTCCCATTTGGCAGAAGACATCCTAGTGGTAGGTTCTTCTGCCCTATTTTATAATGTCCAGGACCTGCTCATCAAGGAGACACCTTCCATGGGATCAGGGTATCATTCAAGCTGTCAGTGCAAGTGTGTGCAGGTTCGGGTATATCACCCTTGTTCTGCATTAGTAGATCCAGTCTGTGGAAGCTGTCATGGTTCCCTATTGGTTATACTGAGTAATAGAGGGTACCAGTGCTGTCTCAGCCTATCTGGGTTTATCAGAACGACTCAACCCCTCTTCCCTTATTTTCAGCAGTACCCTGGGCAGCAGTGGTATTGGCAGAAGGCATAAAGGAATAGGCCTGCCCAAAGAAAGGAAAAGCCATCTGTCTTCCAGACCGACTTAATTTTGTTCCTGGAGCATTTTCTGCGATGGCAAAAAGGTTAACCTGTGGCACTCCCCATTTTTTGTCTGTGTGAGAAATACTTCTCGATGCATTTGCCACTTTCTGGGGGGTCTGCGTTTCCTGCTGAGGTGATCCACTGGTTCATTGTTTTCTTCAAGTAGGTACTGTCATGAGGTGCAGCTCTAGGGAGTTTGCCATTTCCCCAAAGGTCCATGGCTAGGTGACAAAGGGGGGAAAGAGTGGGTCCCTGGCTAAGGTGCCACAACTGCTGTATTGTGTCTTAACCAGGACTCTGTGTTTTCATTTCTTTTGTATGGCAATAAGGCCTTTTTGGCTTACCATTAGTTTTTTAGGTTGATGGGTTTGTTTTTGAACTTGCAAGTCCCATCTACCTTGAGTTTGGAGGATGTTGTAGTGGGCTCCTCAGACTATTTCTGATGCATCTGTTGTCAGTGTTGTTTCCTGAGGGATGAACCTGAAGGGAAGGTTTGGGATGAGCAGGAAGCTTGAGTCTACCATGCAAACACTCTGCTGAGGCAAGGGAGCAATTTTATTCTGAAGGTGAAAGACTGTGAATGTTGGCAGCACACATTCTTGAGATATCACTGCAGTTCTCACATACAGTCTGGTCACGGGGATCATGAGAATGCAAAAGGCATGTATCACAGGGTCCTGAGATATTCTGACTGTGAAGGATATTCTGTCCAAGATCTTTTTGAAGTATAGGTTTAGGAAGTTAACTTCGTCAGGAGAAAGAAAAGACTTTTGTAGAGCTGAGTCTGGGAAGGCTCCTAGAAACACAATCCTGCTTGTAAGGTTTGAGATTGTGTACTGAAGGTGAATCCCACTGAGGTTAGTAATTGTTGGATATACACAGCAGGTCTGCCAAGTTTTTCTAGGCTTGTTGAATGAATGAGACAATGTAAGGGTAAAATCTGAATTTCTTTTGTCCTACAGAAAGCTATCACTGAGAATAGGCATTTTGTGAAGATCCTGGGTGCAGCAGATAAGCCAAAGAGCCGAGCACAGAACTGATAGTCTCACACCTGCTCTGAAGTGCAAGAACCTTCTGTGTGATTTCTCCTTGTGGATATGGAGATATGCATCTTTCAGATTCAAGGTTACCATGAAGGGGATGGGGGTAATCATGGGAAGTAGTTTTTGCAGTTAACATTTTATACTTTGGGACCTGTAAAACTGTTGAGCCTTGACAAGTCTAGAATTGGCCTCCAGGTACCTTCTTTTCTAGGAACTAGGGAAAGGCTGGAGTAGAAAACCTTTTCCTTGTAAGGATTTTGGTACAGGTTCCAAGTGTAGAGTGCAAGAGTCTCTATTTGGATTAAGGCTTCTGTCTTTTGGTTTGGACTGTCTAGAAAGCCTGAGTGAATCAAGACTTGTTTCAACTTGAGTTTGTAGCCTCTGATGTTTAGCACTCATAGATACCTGTGAAAAAGGCTTCAGACCACGAAGAACACCAAACCCCAATGATACCTTAACGCAGATTTATTGAATACACAAAACAAAGCAGCGTTTTCGCTACGCACACAATGTAGCTTCTTCAGAGGATTTTAAAAGCACCAACAACATACTCTTTTTATAGAGATGTTACTAATTGTATAATTGTGTAATTACATAGTTACATCACTTCCTGGTGCTGTTTCTACACAAAAAGACTTTTTGTGTACAAAGTAGTTGTAAATAACACTTGATCTCTCTATTAAACTACTGGCAAGGATCGTGGTTAAAAAGTACAAATCCATTGAAATGGTCACATTTAAAATTAAATAACAATGTAAAAACCGTTACACTTTAAAGAGTTCTGTAGGAATTATCGACTCCTTTTTAAGCAGGTAGATGTTAACAACAACAAAGGCAGTCACTTGACAAGATTTTTACAAAGGCACAAAAGCCAGCTAAATCAAGAATGATGTATATACATGTGTATACAAGGTAAAACAGATGTTCCTCGCATGCTTACATGTATATAAAAATTGTATATATGTGCATAAAAAAGCACGTATGTGTATATCAAAATAAACTGTATGCAATGGAAACCCTAAAAACAAGGTGTAAATGTGTCCTTACGTTAACACACAACAGTACTTTACACCCTAAACAAAATATATATATGTCCTTGCAGTAACACAAGACATTACTTTACACAAAAGGCTACCAACGTAAAGAACTTTAAGTAGAGCCTGAAGAAGTGTATATGTATCATTTAAAAGTACTTATTTTGCACTCAGTAAAAATGAAAAAACAGAATGATGTTACAAAAAATATTAAAAATATTAAAAATGTATTTAACAAAGTATATTTAACAACACATCACTTCCCTTAATGAAAAGTGGAAGGTGAGGCATAAAGAAAAGTGAAATAGAGTAAAATAGGTCAGAATAAAAATAAACCACAATAACCATGAGATGGTAGTGTAAATCAACATAAAATAAGTAAAACATGTTAGCAAGTGTTAGCTAGTGCATGAAAAACTTTCATCTCAAATATGATTTGTACTTTAAAAACGGAGCTATGTTACAGCTTTCATTAAGCCCTGGTGTATTGAAAGCATCTAGTTTCAATTGCCATAAAAGCTCACGTGTTTCCAATAAAAGTGAAGTAGGGCCACCCCTGATGGACAAAGGCAAATGGTCAATGCCCATAAACAGAAACGCGTGGCCAGGGTTGTTGACTATATGCTTGGCCAAAGCATTTTCGTATTTATTTTTAATTGCATAACAGTGCTGGTAGATACGTTCCTTAAACTTTCTATCCATCTTACCGTCGTAGAAGGCTGGACAACATGTGCAAAAAGCTACATAGATAATTGATTTTGTGTCACAGCTAATTCTATAATGGATAAAATTTTTTTTATCCAAGATGTCAAAAGAACTACCTGCCTTTATGTAATTGCACCAGTTGCACAGACCACAAGCAAATGAACCCTTGGTCCTATTAAACAGACCCACTGAAGGACCACATTGAAGTAAGTCCTTCATGTTTCTACCTCTCTTAAAAACCGTGCGGGGTTTGTCACCCAATTTACCAGATAACAAAGAGTGTGTAGAAATAAAGTACCAATTCTTAGTCAATATACCTAGAATAGTATCGGAATTAAGATTGTATGTCGTAATAAAACTACAAGGGTACTCCTGTGGTGGAGGTTCAACAGTAGGATTGTGAACATTAATAGATGCAAAGTTCAGTGCGGCCCTAGATGGCAAAGCTGTGCCATCAACAACTGTAGGTAGCACAGAAAGTAGGGGTTTGTAAAAACCATTCCCTCTCTTAGTAATTACTTCATTCATTAAGTCATCCACCAAACTCTGTGGATAACCACGATGAAGAAAAAGCTCCTTTAAATATGTACCTTCCAATAAGAAATCACTCAACTCACTGCACATTCTTACCGCCCTCACCAATTGGCCTTTCACTATAGCTCTTTTTTGTTTGAATGGATGTGAGCTCGTGAAGTGAAGGAAAGAATTAACATATGTTTCCTTCCTGAAAATAACAGATTTAAGCTTACCAGACAGTGGTAGTCTTGACAGTCTGACATCAAGGTAGTCAATCAGGTCAGTGTCAAAATGGTAAGTGAATTTCAAAAATGTTGTTGTCGAATTCAGGTATTCAACAAATGAGTGTGCAAGTGTTGAATCACCTTTGAATAGTATAAAGACATCATCTAAAAAACGTGTGTAATAAATCAACTTCTCATTCCAATCCTTGTTGTTAAATACAAAATGTCTTTCCCAGTAGGCCATAAATAAGTTGGCTACAGCGGCCCCACAAGGTGAGCCCATAGCTACACCTTGTTTCTGGATATAAACATCTTTTTCAAACGTGAAAAAGTTAGAGGACAAGATAATGTCTAACAATTCAGTTACATTGTTATCATTTTTTAGGAGCCCCAAGCTCGATTAAAAGGAGTTCAACCCATTCCAATGCTTCCTGGTGAGGGATAGATGTGTATAAATCGACTACGTCGATAGTAAGAAAATTTGTAGTCTCTTCCACATTTACACCATTCAAATTGGATAAGAAAGACCAGGAGTCTTTACAAATACTAGGGATGAGTTTGACATACCTAGAGAGCAAAGAGTCAATGTATTTAGAACATGGGTAAGAGATTGATGATCTACCATCAATTAAAGCCCTCATAGGGGGGTTGACTAAGTTTTTATGAACTTTAGGTATGCCGAACATGACGGGTGTTTTAGGGTTCAGAATGTCAATGTATTTAAGAGTGTCTATGTCTATTCTACCACCAATAAAGAGGTCCCTGAAATAACCCCTAATTCTATTAGAACAGACGTTCATTTCATTTACAGAAGAGGCCTCGTAGGCTGGGGAATCCAGGACCTTATACATTCTTTCCACATAGTCAGTTTGTTTAAAAATGGCTAACCCTCCACCCTTATCTGGTTTAATAATTCTAACTGCTGATGCACACAGTTTGTTGAGGGCTAGCAATTGTTCTTTAGAAATATTAAAGTAGTTAGACTTCGAAATAAATTCCTTGTCCATATGTCTAATATCTAGTTCGCATGCACACTCAAACATTTTTAAAGCCACATGTAAAGGCGGATTAAACACACTTGGAAGTTTTAATTTCATGGTGTTACATCTTGACGAAGTGTTAAATAATAATTTCAAATTAAGCTTCCTGATATAACATTTTAAGTTAACAAAACTCTAGCCACATCACATCTTCTAGATGGAACGAAAGTGTTACCTAAAGCTAGAAGCTCTACAAGTTCTGGCTCTAAGGAAAGGGAAGAGAAGTTGTAGATCTTAAAGTCACCACGTGCGTTTAAAATGATGGTAGGTGGACCGTTAGTAAATACACCTTCATTCAAACTCAATGGTTCCAATTCCTGTTCCCCCTCTGACGAGGTTGGTTGTTCCTGTTCCCTAAAAAAGAATTATCCAAATTCGAACTGCTAATGGTTCCTGAGTTGTTACTGACAGTAGGTGGATCATTGTAACCACCCTTATTAACCTGTCTTTCCCTATTTCCGTTACTTCTCCTAAGAGGGCGTTGACCTTCAGTATTAGAAGTGTGAGTGTTATTAGGAGAAGTTTCAGTATCTTCCCTGTCCGTATGTGTAGGCAAGTCATCCCCAGTTTCGACCCTATTATTACCACACAATTTGGGGTAGGCTCTATCATTGGAATATGCCAGCCTATCCCTGTGTAATTTTTTTGATTTGTTTGTTTTGATTTTGACCAAATAAGTGTCAATACTGGAGAAGATGCGTGCATAATCAAATGTGAACTTAGAAAAAGAAGCATTAATTTTGATTTCTTCATCTAAAGCGCACACATCTTTGGTCAAGTTGTCTATACAGGTAGAGTAATGTTTCACTAACAGTTCTATTAATTGCATGCCCTGTTTCTGAAAAAGGCACTTTAAATCAGACAAAAAATCACTACTGTCAATGAGACTATCTGGAGAAAAAGCATTCCTAAGACCTTTCGGTACCAGTCCTTCGTTCAAGCATTGCTTGAAGTAAGCTACTTCAAGCTGCAATTTCCTTAATTTATAAGTCTTAATGTCTAGTAATTTTAACTTGTCCGACACAGATTCAGGACCATTCAATAAGTTAGTGCTGTCCGGCACCGGCGGAGCATCTTGAAGCGGTTTAATGAAAGTCAAAAAGTCACCTGTGTTCCGGATCCATTCGGATATGGATGCGACGCCCATAAGTGCATCTTGATGACCAGCACTTGGATTCTGTATGTCAACCGGCACGTTAGAAACTCCAGTAGCCAAAGGTTTTTCTGCAATTGCAGTCATTCTTAACGGTTGTGCTGCAGGTATAATTCCTTGCGAGCCGCTAGACTCTCCAGTCATGCCAGCTGCCCAAGTGGTGGTTTCCGGGTTAGCGGAAACACGTACAGAGTGGTTCCTCTCGAAAGACTCAAGCCGTACGTTCATTGAGTCAATTTTCTGTGTAAGCACCAGCAGTAATTTAGGTACGTCCAAATTGTCAGTTTTACTCGACCCAAACATGTTAGGGCTGGAAGGGCTCTCCATAGGTTCCGAGGCCATAAAAAACTAACAAGAAAGCAAGAACCAAAGAACAAACCAGCGAAAAAGGCTTCAGACCACGAAGAACACCAAACCCCAATGATACCTTAACGCAGATTTATTGAATACACAAAACAAAGCAGCGTTTTCGCTACGCACACAATGTAGCTTCTTCAGAGGATTTTAAAAGCACCAACAACATACACTTTTTTTAGAGAGATGTTACTAATTGTATAATTGTGTAATTACATAGTTACATCACTTCCTGGTGCTGTTTCTACACAAAAAGACTTTTTGTGTACAAATTAGTTGTAAATAACACTTGATCTCACTATTATGTGTGTTACTGCAAGGACATATATATATTTCGTTTAGGGTGTAAAGTACTGTTGTGTGTTAACGTAAGAACACATTTACACCTTGTTTTTAGGGTTTCCATTGCATACAGTTTATTTTGATATACACATACGTGCTTTTTTATGCACATATATACAATTTTTATATACATGTAAACATGCGAGGAACATCTGTTTTACCTTGTATACACATGTATATACATCATTCTTGATTTAGCTGGCTTTTGTGCCTTTGTAAAATCTTGTCAAGTGACTGCCTTTGTTGTTGTTAACATCTACCTGCTTAAAAAGAAGTCGATAATTCTTACAGAACTCTTTAAAGTGTAACGGTTTTTACATTGTTATTTAATTTTAAATGTGACCATGTCAATGGATTTGTACTTTTTAACCACGATCCTTGCCAGTAGTTTAATAGAGAGATCAAGTGTTATTTACAACTACTTTGTACACAAAAAGTCTTTTTGTGTAGAAACAGCACCAGGAAGTGATGTAACTATGTAATTACACAATTATACAATTAGTAACATCTCTATAAAAAGAGTATGTTGTTGGTGCTTTTAAAATCCTCTGAAGAAGCTACATTGTGTGCGTAGCGAAAACGCTGCTTTGTTTTGTGTATTCAATAAATCTGCGTTAAGGTATCATTGGGGTTTGGTGTTCTTCGTGGTCTGAAGCCTTTTTCGCTGGTTTGTTCTTTGGTTCTTGCACTCATAGATACCTGATAATAAACAGCCCAGTTCTTGTAGAAAAGTGACAGTCCCCCCAGCTTGGGGAGAAAGAGGGGGAGGGGGAAGTCATGACTGCTTCCCCCTAGGTCCCTTGGGACGTGATCCTGAAGGCCTACAGGGGTCAAACTATCTAGGCCACTGGGGCTGCACCTTTGGCTCCTTTCCCCATGAGGTTTTCTTTGTCTAGGCTTAGACTTGGGGGCTGGAAAGGACCAATGTTTGGTATGGTAATTCTGACTGAATTGAGAGGGATGGACCTGAAGGAAGCCCTTGACAGTTTGTATGAACTTAGCCTTATCCTCCATTTTAAGTACAGCTTCGGCCTTAGGACCAAAAAATATCTTTGTCTAAAAGTGCATCTAGGAGACTGGATTTGACATGCTTAGGAAGGGAATGCTCCCTCAGTCAGGCATGTCTTCTAATGCTAGATCATGTGGCTGTTGCCCTGCTTAAGGCTTCCAAGGCATCATAGCCACAGTGCAGAGAATGCTTAGCCACTTGAGAGGAGTTGCACAGATCCATTAACTCCTTTGAGGGCTTTATTTTCAGTCCCTATTAGTTTTTGTCTCATCTGGTCAAAAATAGTTTCCTGGTACTTCACCATATGAAATTGGCAATTCAAAGTCCTCATAACGAGTGTAGCAGAGGTGTAGACTTTTCTAAATTTGTCTAAGGCTCTGCTTTCCTTGTCTGTAGGAAAAGAGTTCTTGGAAAAGCTAGCTTTTGCTCCCTAAGGGTCTGGAGTCACCACCACAGGCTCTTCCACAGGGTTCTTAAAAAGGTGTTTGTGGGAATCTGGAACCCTTTAAAATATGTCAGGCTTTTCAGGGGCATGGGGAGCAGACTGGCTGTAAAGAATCTAGGAAGACATTGTGTACTACTTCTAAGGCATGGAGGATGGCAAGGAGTTTCTGCTCAGGGAGATTAAGGAATTCCCCAATCCTCTTCTTGGATTGGGGGTAGTCCTGAGCTTCCCATTTGAAGTGCTCCCTCAGGGCATGCAATGTCTCCCCAAAGTCAGAATCTTCATAGGCAGCAAAAGATGCATCCTCCTCAAGAATGGATTCATCATGATCAAAATCATCCTCAGAGTCAAACAGAAAATTCCTGTGGTAGGGTATCCCTGCTTTCTTTTACCATGGGATGTTTTGGGGGGGATGTCTGGATTTGAAGGAAAACAAATCCTCAGCTGACTTCACTAGATCTTGTTGGTAGGCCTGGGAGTGAGCTGCTAGGCCTAGGCTGAAGTAAGGTGGTCGTTGCTTTTTTTGTGAACAGCCTTAGGTTTTGGCCTAGGGCCAGCCTCCGCACTAGTATCTGGATAAACAGACTCCTGTGAATAGTAGGCTTAGGCAATCTCCTGATGATGCAAAAGCCACCATTGGTTATAGAACAGTCAGAAGCTGGTGCCTGTGAAGTGCTTCTGGACCTGACCACTGAAGCTTGTAAGGAATTAGGACCTGGAGACATAGTGGACTCTGAATAGGTCTTGACAGAAACTTATGCCACCACCTCAGACAAACTGGGCTGATAGCGTACCTCACTTTCTTCATCAATCACAAGCCTAAGATGACCAGGTGATGGTGAATGAGCATTGTCTGAGGTCCTACATATAAAGCTCTTTTCCTTTTTCTGCCTAGAGATATCTACATCAACTCAATTGGCAGATGACATTGTATGCAGATACCCTGATGGCTCACTGAAATGTTTAGCTCGAATCTCAGTCCAATGCTTGACAATTCTGCTGTTAAAGAGTGCACAAAACTGACAAGAATGTGTTCTGGCCCCAAACAAGTCACACAAAAGGAATGAAAGTCCCAGTGGGTATATGTCTGCCACACCGGAGACAGTTAACTTTTTCTGACATTGATCAAAAAGCAACGGGGTACTTAGCTTTAGACATCATCTTTCTCTGGTGTAGACTGACTGACACTGCTTTGGGCTCAGATAGAAAGAATTCAGTCATGGTGCTGGCTGACTCTCTATACCCAAATGTAATGACGTCAAATAGGGCATCTGCCTGCTTCAGGGGGAAGGAAAAATAGTCTTAGTCGGGCTGGCCAAGGGCTTCCAGAGCAGCAAATCCCACAATTCAGGACTGCAGCAGTCAATCACAAAACATCTGGCTCTGCATGACAGGATTCATCTTGCTTATATACAAAATTAGTCTTCAGTCCTTGTTCTCTGGCATCATAGAATTTGGAATAGACATCAGATCCTTGTTCTGGTGGGACCTCTCAGATGACTAGACTGGCCAACAGATTTTGAATCTTGACTGCTGCATCTGTTCTCTGACAGGGTAGAACATCTCAGAGTAATTTCCTTGTTTTGATGCAAACAAGGAAGGAACTGCATAACCACTGGCTTTAATTCAACACCCGTGTGTATGAGGTGATGGCCTGCCAAGCTTTTGGGTGGACAGTCAAGCTACACCAGACTGCCTCCACAGGATGGCAGATAGGCAACTTCAGGTTCAGGTTCTCTGAAAAGTCCTCCCGGAGAAAGCTCCACAAAAGCCTTGGTTCTGCAGATGGCCCCTGCAGAATTGCAAGATGTGCCATTGGCTGCATTGGAGAGAAGATGTATAGACATGTGAGTAATAGACTGCATGGTGACAAATTGCACTTCAAAAGGTTTCTGCACCTCTGGGGCTGTCTCTTCATTCCTTTTGACACTTCAACACTAGGTCACACTGAAATCTTATCAAATGAGCGAAAATGTTTAGAGCTCTATGCTGAAATCTCACTGAAGTGCAGACACTTCCCTAAATGGTCTAAAGCTCTGGACTCCACGTGTTGGTACAGAGGAACTCCTCCAAATCATTTTGGTGGTTGCCGTCACTATGACCAGTTTAAATGCAGGACCCCTTACTCCAATGCTGTAGGTCCTTGGGTGGTGCTAAGATAACAGGTTTCTTGGGGATTGGTTCCATCACATCTGGTTCTCTCTACACACTCTGGGACAGCAGATCAGTAAAAATACATCCAGAGGGGGAACAACTCAGAATGTGGATAGACCTGCACCAAAGGCCTCCAAAAATAGACTCCTCCAGGGAGGGGGCTTTTGCAACCCAGCCCCCACAGTGGCACAATAAAAAAAATGATGTACTCACCATAACTTTACATCTGTGTTGCTCATTTTCATTTGACAACTAGGTTTGGATCCATCCCTCGGATCAGACTCTGCCCCTTTTAACAGCTGGTGGATACTGAAAGCTTTCAAGCTCCTCCATGCTCTAGTCCCCTACCATACCTCAGATCTTGTTTGCTAGCCTTATAGTTTCACAGAAACCTAGAAACAGCACCAGGATAAGAAACCAGTACTTGTAGCTCAAAGGCAAGAACATTGGTTCCCCTATCTTCTTTTTCTTCCATAAGTCACAAACCAACTGATAGGGGGTTGGAGGAAGGGGAGTTTAGGAAGAATGAAAGTGGACAACACAGAAGTAACATTATGGCAAGTACATAACTACTTTACTTGTCAATTTTCATCAATTCCTCAACAACTGGGACAGAGTCCCCAGCTACCTGAATTCTGGGAGGACTCTAAGGAAGGATATTCCTGAGCACTGTTGCTCCAAAGGCCGCTCTTTCCCTTGAGTCCAGATCCAATTTGTTATGAGCAAAAAAGGTACAAGGATCAGCCCAAGTTGCAGCTGCACAGATCTAGTACATGGAAGACCTAGATAAAAATACTGAAGTTGCCATGGACCTGGCTGAATGGGCTCTTAAAGGTTTTGACAAAGACAAACCCAATCTGTTATAGAAAAAGAAAATGCAATCAGTTAACCATTTGGGTAAAGTTACTTTGGCAACTAGCTTGCCCAATTTAGATTTTGCAAAAGAAACAAACTGATCTGTTTTTCAGAAAAATGTAACAGTCTGAACATCTAACAAAAGTAACAACATTCTCCTTTGCTAGTGACATTTGGAAAGAAAACTGGGAAGATCAACAGATTGATGTTTGATTCTGACACCACCAGAGGAAGAAAGGATGGGTTGGTTTGTAATGCTACCCTCTTTTTATGGAAAATTAAATAAGGAGGCTTAAAAGATGAAGCTTGAAGCTCAGACACTGAGCAGAGGTTATAGGTACCAAAAAAAAGTTATGTCTTACCATAACACTCCATCTGTGTTGATCTTCAGTAATCCTTGACAGTGGGGGGGGGGGGGGGGGTTCTGAGCCTCGGAACCGACTCGGCAGTTATTCCAGCTTGCGCCTTTCAAACTCTTGAGCCAGGCACTACCCATAATGCTCCTCTCGATATTACCTCAGATCACGTTTGCCTAAAATACTGGAAAACAGACAAGTAGAAATTATAGTCAATATAATAGAATTTGTAGCTCGCTATGGAAAATCCAGTCTACTAAGTCTCTGGTTGGGGGAAGGTGGGTGGGGATGTCAAGGATTAGTGAAGTTCGACAACACAGATGGAATGTTATGGTAAGACATAACTTTGTCTGATGTCAATCTTCACTCATTCCTTGACAGTGGGACAGAGTCCCCAGCTACTTTAGTCTTGGGAGGCCTCACAGAGGAATATTCCTAAGAACCGTCGAGCCAAATGATGCCTGTCCCCACAAGACCTGATACAATTTGTAATGAGTGAAAGGTATGAGGTGAGGACCAAGTGGCAGCTGCACGAAGGTCTTCCAAAGATGGTTTGGCATGAAAACCTGCAGAAGTTGCCATCGCTCTCTTTGAATGGACTTTAACTGGATGTGAAAGTTGGAGCTCTCTGGAATGACAGATAAAAGTAATGCAGTCTCTAAGCAATTTAGCCAAGGTAACATTTGAAACTGGACTGTCTAAGGAGAGAGAGGAGAATGCCACACATTGGTCAGATTTTCTAAAATCCTTTGCCCTGTGAAGATAAAAGCAATTGTCTGTGGACATCTAGTAAGTGAAGGGAATACTCCCCTTTATTAGAAAAATTAGGGAAGATGACTGGCAGTTGTAGAGTTTGGTTAATGTTAGATTCCGAAACAACCTTTGTTGTAAAAAAAAAAAAAAAAAAAGTGTTTGTTCCAAGGGCAACCCTGTCCTTGTGAAATATTAAATAGGGAGGTTTGCAGGATAAGGCCTGAAGTTCAGATACTCTTCTGGCTGATGTAATAGCAACCAAAAATAAAATTTTCCAAGACAAATATTTTAACTCAAGGCTTGTAAGGGCCTGGAGAACTAAAGTTAGATCCCAAGGAGGAATGGGATCCTTAAATGGAGGTCTTAGCATTAGGAGACCCTTTAAAATTGCTTTACAAAATTTGTGCAACATTAAAGATGCACCATTAACGCCTATATGAAAGTTCAAAAATGCAGCTAGCTGAACTATAATTGTTGAAGCAGAGGAACCAGATTGGTAAAGTATAGCTAAAAAATCCAAGACCATATGAATAGGACTCATATAAGGATCTAGTCCATTGTCAGTGGCCCAGTTAGCAATTTTTTCCCATTTACTTTGATAGAGCTTTCTAGTGGAAGGTTTGTGATCAGCGACAATTTGTCAGACGGGAGAAGAAAAGGATGGATACCTGGCAATCATGGGAATTGGAGAAGCCACACAGTGAGCTTGAGATGTTAGAGATTCGGATGAACCATGCCCTCTGGATGAGACCGCAAATCTGGAGGAGGGGTCCAGAATAGTACAAGTGTGTATGTAATATAGATGTTAGAGTGTATTCACTGTTGCAGTCATCACACTTGGGTTATCTGCCTGCAGGTAGCCCTCAATCAGCCCGAATACCAGAGACTCAGTATTTCTGTGTCAGTTGCTGTCACTACAGGACTGACGTCAGGTCGTCAGGGGTATAAAAACAGGCAGCTGACGCCATTACATCAGTTTTTCTTGCCCCAAATGTCAGGATCCCCCCCCCCCCAAATAGGGAGCTAAGTTATGGTGGGAAAAACTCCACCAGTAAACAGTAAATACCAATAGCCCTGTAAGGGGTGAGTAATAGAGAGGAGAGAGAGAGACACACACAGAGGCTGGAGGGTGGGAAACCAGGACTGCAACAGTGAATACACTCGAACATCTGTTATGGTAAGTGTACACAACTGCACTATGTTCTTTGTGTTTCACTGTTGCAGTCATCACACTTGGGTTGATTCCCAAAGCTGAAGAATGGGTGGAGGCAGTCAAGAAGAGCTGGGGCTGGCTAGTATGCCCTGCAGGACTGCTGTTGCAAAACTCACCCTGGATTTGGAAAAAATAGGCAGGTGGTAATGCTTGGTGAAGGTGTGAACAGAACTCTAAGTAGCAGCTTTCAGAATGTCCCTGGTAGGGACTTCCCTAAGGAATGCTGTAGAGGTAGAAGTTGCCCTATTGGAATACGTTCTGACCCCCTGAGCGGTTGGTTTCCCATGGTGTTTGTAGCAGAAATGGATACAATGTGCTATCCATTTGGAAATTGTTTTGAAATGGCCTTGCCCTCTGCCCCTGGTGAAAAACTGACTAGCAACTGGTCAGATTTCCTGAAGGGCTTAGTCCTATCAAGGTAGAATCTGAGCTGTCTGTGCATGTCTAAGAAGTGCAGGATCCTTTCCCCTTTATTGTGAGGATTGGGGAAGAAGGTTGGTAAATGGGTAGCTTAGTTGAGAGCTACAACGGACACCACTTTAGGCATAAAGGAAGGGTTAGTCCTGAGGGAGACCATGTCAGCATGAAAAATAATAAAGGGTTCCACAGCTATCAGAGCTTGTAGCTCAGATACTCTTCTAGCTGAAGTAATGGCCAGAAGCAAGGCTGTTTTCCAAGACAGGAATTTTAACTCTGCTGATGCTGCAGGCTTAAGGGGGGGGGGGGTAGCATGAGCTTTTCCAGTACAAAGTTTAGGTCCCGAGCAGGGGTAGGGGAGCTCTCCTTGGTGGCCTTAAGTTGTTTGCCCTATTCAGGAACTGTTAGATGAGAGGGTGAGAGAAGAGAGGTGGCTCAGTGTTGTAATGAGCCGAGATGGCAGAGGCATGACTCTTAATGGAAGAGAAGGATAGGCCTCTGTGGAGTAGATCTGCTAGGTAATCCAGGATTAGAGGTAAGGAGGGCAGTGCTGTGTCCTCTCCTTTAGATCGACTCCAGGAACAATACCTTTTCCACTTAGCATAGTACCCACTTGTACTGGGTATTCTGACTTCAAGGATGACATCCAGCACCTGCTTGCTTAGTCTGGTCACTGGGGGAGAATTCAAGGAATAAATCAGGCTGCAAGATTCAGGGTTTGCAGTTGCAGATGCAAGATTTGTCCCTCCTGCTGAGCGAGGAGGGTTGGGATCTGGGGTAGGTGCCAGCGTGGCACTGGTGACAGGCTATGCAGTAGTGGGTACCAGTGCTGGCATGGCCAGTCCGGGGCAATCAGGATTGCCCTTGGTTTGTCCTGTCTTATCTTGAGTAATATTCTTGTGAGAAGAGGCAGAAGGGAAATGCATAGGATTGAGAGGTTTACCCACTGGAAGGATAAGGGCATCCACTTTCCAGGCCCTGCCCTGATGTCCTGGTGCAGAATTTGCTAAGCTGGTGATTGTAGGGAGAGGCAAGAAGGTACACCTCTGGGGTCCCCATTTCTGGGTTAGAAGCCTGAAAGTGCTGGGGTCTAATTGCCACTTGTATGGGTCTAGGAAATTCTGCTCAAGTCTGCCAGAGTTTTTTGTTTGCCTGGCAGGAATTGAGCTTGCAAATGAATATGCATGTCCAGGGCCATGGCTAGCCTACAGAGTGGGTAAGAGTGGGTTTCCCCCTGCTTGTTGATGTACCACATAACCGTGGTGTTGTCTGTTTTTATTAGCAGGGTTCCTGGTGAGAGTAAGGATCTGAAAGTGGTCAGAGTGTGCTGAACAACTAGCATCTCTTCTTGGTTGATGTGCAGATGAATTTGACTTGGGCTCCTGTGGCTGTGAATGCACTTGTCATCCAGATTTGCCCCCCAGGCATAGTCTGTGTCTGTGGTTAGGGTCTGGGTGGCATGGGGTTGAGTAAAGGGAAGTCCCTTGTTGTGGTTGCATGCTGCTGCCCACCAAAGAACTCTGTCCTTAGACAAGGTATGATGGTTTCCAGGTCCTGAGAATATTGGCACCAAACACTAAGTACCATTGAAGTTTCCTCATATGCAATCTGGCATATGGAATTAGTAGAATGCAAGAGGCCATGAACCCCAGGACCTGCAGGATTTTCCTTGCAGATAGCTGGGTTCTGGTAGCCATTTGAGCGAAGTAGCATGTTGGTTAGGCTTGTTTTTCTGGAGTAAAGAATGCCATCTGAGATGCTGTGTCCAAGCTTGCTCCCAGGAATATAATTTTTTGACTGGGGACTACTTTTGATTTCTTTTCATTGATCATGTACCCCAGGGAGGTTAGAAGGTTCTTTGCAGATGTCAGGTGCTGCAACAGCTTTTCCTGTCTGCCTAAATCAGGCAAGCGTCCAAGAAAGGGTAAATTTGAATCTTTCTTTGTCTGCAATAGGCAATGGCTGGAGCCAGGCATTTTGTGAAGACTCTGGGAGAGCAATGGATAAGCCAAAGGGAAGTGCAGAGAACTGATAATGCATAGATCCTGCCCTGAAATGTAGGTATTTCCTGCACGAGTCCCTGATAGGGATGTGCAGATAGGCTTCTTTTAGGTCTAGGGTGGCTAACCAGGCATCTTTAGACAGCATAGGAAGAAGTTGCTTAAGGGTGAGCATTCTGAATTTTGGTACCACCAGGAAGGTGTTTAGAATGGAAAGATCTAGGATTGGGCACCAAGTGCCCTCTTTTCTGGGTACCTGGAACAGTCTGGAATAAAACCCTTGACCTATTTGTTCTGCAGGAACAGGGTGAATTGCCCTTATGGAGGGATTCAACTTGGTTTTGTGCTTCTGCCCACTGGTTTGGAGGAAGGTCTGGGAACCCCTTTGGGTTTGGCTGTGAGTGGAAGTAAAATTTGTACCTCTGGGATACAATGTTGAGGACCCATCGGTCTTTGGTGATGGAGGTCCAGTTTTTTGCATGATGGGCAAGTTTTCCTCCTAGGGGCATGAGCAATTGGGCAGATGTGAGGAGTGGCGTTGAAAAGTCATTGTGAATTCTTTCCATAAGGGGGTGGCTTAGCACTCCCTGTTTTAGAAGTGGAGGTACTCCATTGCTTAGATCTCTGCATACCCTGAGACTGTAATCTGGGGGGGTCTGTTTTCCCTGGGTCTAGTTTGAGATGGCCTTGAGGGGGCTGGAAAGGACCAATGTTTCGAGAGGCAATGCCTACTGAATCTTGGAGGCTGTAGGCATTGCCCCTTGAAACAATGGTCGAGGGGCAATGCCTACTGAATCTTGGAGTCTGTAGGCATTGCCCCCTGAAACAATGGTCGAGGGGCAATGCCTACTGAATCTTAGAGGCTGTAGGCATTGCCCCTCAAAACATTGGTTGAGTGGCAATGCCTACTGAATCTTGGAGGCTGTACTTGCAAAAAATCTTTGACTATCTGCATAGACTTAGCTTTTTCTTCCATCTTTTTTAGAACCTCTACTGCTTTGATGCCAAACAGATTGTCCTTGTTCAAAGGAGTGTCTAATAATTTTGATTTGACATGGTCTGGCAAAGTCTGCTCCTTAAGCCAAGCATGCCTTCTCATAGATTCATACTAGGCTATCTGCCCTAGGGCATTTATAAGCCTAGCCAGAGTGTGTTTGGCTTTCGCCACCCATTTTAAATTAATTTTGCTATGCCCTTTTTTGAGGTTAGTATACTGTGCCTCTGTCTAACAGTGACACAGAAGTGATAGCCGGGGTAAACCTACGATCTCCCATCCACTAATCAAGATTCCTCTTGAAGAGAGTCAATGTGGGACTCTGCCTAACCTGGACTGGGATTTTATTCCAGAGTGAAGGGAGCCTCTGGGTTATGAATCTGTCCCTCCAGCATGTCCTATTTATTTCAGTGCTGAGGTTCAAGTCTCTCGAGCGCGTAGCTCAATGGGATTTGGATTTTCTGAGGTGCAGCATGTCCATTAATTCCGGGTTGGACATGGCTTTATACGTCAGGCACAGATCGCCTCTGAGCAGGCGGTATGCCACTGAGTAGAGCTGGAGTTTCTTTAACTGGGCAGCATATGGCATCTGTTTGAGCCCTTTGATCCTCTTGGTGAGGTCCTTTTGGAGTCTTTCTAGTTGCTCAGTACAGAACCAGTGACTGCTGCCTTGCAAGATAGGGCATCAAGCCACATTGCAATGTATGCTTGCTGACTTGGCTTGCAGAATGCATAACTCCTGTAATTCTTTATTTTATGCACAGTCTGTAAAGGTAGATAAGTTTTGCTTTAGAAGACTTCAGAATGATTCAGTTCAGAAACGAAAACTGAGGTAGCGGCCAACCAGCACTCATACGAACTGCTTCTGCTTCAGGTTCCTCAGCAAGAAAGACTGATGTAATGACGTCGGCTGCCTGTTTTTATACCCCTGATGACCTGACATCAGTCCTGAAGTGACAGCAACTGACGCAGAAATACTAAGTCTCTGGTATTCGGGCCAGCTGAGGGCTACCTGCAGGCAGATAACCCAAGTGTGATGACTGGAACAGTGAATCATGAAGAACATCCATGGCTTCCGAAGAGGAGGCTGAAGGAAGGGAAACCAAACTTGTCAAGGCCAGAAGAGGGCAATCCGGATTATTGAATTGTCCTTCCTCTTGGCTTTCTTTAGGAATTGTGATATCAGGGGAGTTGGGAGAAATGGATAAAGAAGACAGTGGGGCCAATCATGGAGAAGAGCATCCCCTGGTTGACCACCCCTGAAGGGGGATTACAGCAAAATACTTTCTGCATTTGTTCAGAGGAGAGGCAGAGAGATTGCAGCAAGGTTGGCCTCATTGATGGAAAATCTTATTCACCACTACAGGATTGAGACACCACTCGTGAGACTTGAGAATAGTTCTGCTCAGCTTGTCCGCTATTATGTTGGAGCTCCCCGGGATATGCACTGCCATAAGAAAGCTGCTGGAAAAAAAAATCGCCCATTGCCAAACTCTGAGGGCTTCTCAACACAATGCGCAAGATTTGTCTCCCTTCTTATTTGTTGATGTACCACACTACCGACATGTCTGTCTGAATAGCCACTTTTCCTAGAGGAAGGATGTCTTGGAATGCTTGCAATGCTAACAGCACTGCCTTCATCTCTAGAACATTGATATGGAAGTTGACCTGTAGTTGGGACCACATGCCTTGGACTGTCCTTCTCAGATAATGCCCCCCATCTGGGAAGAATCCGTGGTCACTTATGGCTTGGGGAAGAATGAATGGCCAACTCAAAATCTGACCTGAGTGGAGCCATCATATGAGATCCTGTTTGCAGCTACTGGTAATCAAGATTTGGTGAGACATTGGTAGGTTCAGAGACCACTGAAAAGCAAGTAACCATTGCAAAATTTGCATGTAATACCTTGCCAAGTGAACAAGAGTGCTTTATTCTGCCATGCAGCCTAATGTCTGTAGGACTAGTCTTGGTGGAACCTTTTTGTTTCATATAATTTGTCTGACTTGGGATCTGTTATGTTGTAGTCTTTCTAAAGAGAGTGAGGCAATTCCTAAAACAGTGTTTAAAATGGGCTCTGATAAATTCCAGTTGCTGAGTGGGATGCAAGCTTGACTTGTCAACATTTATGGTTATGCCTGGGGATGTACAGAGGTGTAGAGTGTAGTCTCTTGCCTGGTCTGATGCCAGTTGGCAGCAGTAAGGAGCCAGTCACTGAGGTAAGGAAATACTCAAAATCCTAGCAGTCTGAGATGAGCTGCCACCACTGCCATACATTTGGTGAACACCCTGGGGGCTGTGGTGAGTCCAAAGGGCAGCGCTCTGAATTGAAAATGACTGGCTCCAAGCCAGAAGCGCAGATACCTCCTGGAGCTCTTGTCCATTTTTATATGGTAACAAGTGTCTTGGAGGTCTACAGAGCACAGCCAATCATCTTTTTCCCCAAGAATGGAAGTATCAACTAAAGAGACCACCCAGAATTTGGTTTGCTGAATGGACTTGTTGAAGTGGGGGAGATCCAAGATAGGTCTCCAGTCCCCTGGTTTTGGACACTAAAGAACCTTGAGTAAAACCCAGATCCTGTTTGGTGTGGTGGGACTTTTTGGATGACTTGTCTAGCAGTCTGAATTTCTAAACTTGCTGCTTCCCTGTGACTGGGTGGTACATCCAGGAGCTTATTTTGGGATATTGGGGGAACTGATAGTGGAATTTTGTAACCTCTGGATATAACTCCCTGCACCCAAGTATCCATAGTTAAGGTTTGCCAGGCAGAGTGGTGCAGACAGAGGTCCCCCAACTGCCTCTAGAGGGCAACAATTAGGAATCTGTTCAGAGGTGCTGGTAGAAAGTACCGGGGAAAGATTCTCTGGACCCTTGGTTTTGTGGTCCATTTCTGCCCCTGGGGCAGCATCTTCCATTACTTCCCCCTCTGCCCCAGGGAAAGTCTTTGCCACATGAATCCTGGAAAGGCCCTTTGGATTTTTTTTAAACTACAGTCTCCCACTTCTCTTGTTCCTGAAGTAGGGCTTCTCAGGAGTGGAGAAATGTACGCCTATGGCAGAAAGGATCTTAACCATCCTTTTCACATCTGAAGTGTCTAACATGGAATCCAAAAAGAGTAGATCTGTAGTAGGAAAAAAATCCTCGGTTCCACCACAGCTGTAAAAATGTTAAAAACAAACTTTAATCTTCAGTAAAACAACAAAAACAGGAGCACAGTAAAATTCCCTGATAAGCGCTTTCGGCTTACTAGCCTTCAATAGATATGTCTTAGCTGTGCTCACCCTGAATTTAAAGACAGAATAAACCAATCAATGTTCCAGACACACAGTCATAACCAATGAAAACCCATTAGTTTGCATACAGCATATCTCCTGTGTCTTGCTGTGAGCCAATTATTTTTGTTTCTCAAGGTATCAAATGTCTGGTATCCTAGTGGCAGAACTTTCCAATAGCAACAAAGTTAATGATTTGCATACAGCATAAATCCTGCTTCTTGTTATAGCCAATCATATCTATGCCTTCAAATATCCAATCTACAATTTTCTTGTCCTGTAGCTATCCAATAGCATTGAAGGGACTGAATTCCTTTGGTTGCCAGAGCATATTGTTATTCAATTCAATTCATTCAACAATATGCAGTACTTCACAGAAGCAGGTAGCCCATATAATACAGTTTTATAAGTGCAATAGCATTGGTGCTCTTGCATATAAATTCCTATTATGTGTGTATTACACAGTATAGCCAATTAATACATGTATCCATGTGGTTTTCAGAGTAACATACTCTATGCCTCCTGAAGTATTGTTAGCCATTTACTTCTTGTTCTATAGAAAATACTGCCTGGCCACAGATTCAGCATAAAATAATGCACCACAAAGACTGTTATCACTGCTACAGCATTCCTTGTTTTTATCAGTCTCTGCCTTGTATAATTAAACTGCAAATGATGTAAATATATTCGCAGAACAACTTGACGAAGCATAAAAATAATTTGTAGCTCTTGTATCCCATTGCCATAATAATAAGGTTGCACCACAAAGGGTATTGTATATAATCACTACCGCAGCTTTCCTTGTTTTTACCAGTCTCTGCCTCAAGATAATTAAACTGCAAATGATGTAAATATATTTGCAGAACAACTTGTCAAAGCATAGAATAAATTGCAGCTCTTATATTCCATTGCCATAAATTATCCATTTATCCATTAATCTTCCTTTCTAGAAGCTACACTAATTTTTCTTGCTTTCAGCATAGGTTTCAACGGGGCAACATTACTGAGACCTGGTGGACGGTTGGCTCTCAAGTTGGTTATCCAGCTGGATTCATGTAGTTCAGTTCTCTTTTAATATCCCCTTCTCGTAAACTCATGGGAATTACTTCCACCACATTGACGTCAATGGCAGCGATTCCACTTAGAGGCCTGTATACATCATAAAATTGTCCCCAGAGGCATGTGTGTGAAACGTCTTTCTATTTATGGCAATACCTACCCGAATTTACATGCACAATGGCAGGCTATTAATCTGGATACGAGCATGAAATACATGAATCTGTTAATTGAGTATTTTAGACCAGAGGAGGAGAAAGTTGCACTTATCAAGAATAAAAAAATAGAGCTAGAAAATATGCCTCTAGGGAAGGCCTCTATTCGTAAACTGGAAACGTTACAGTTTAACTTAAATGTCTATGACACCAAACTTAAAGAGCAAAAAACTAGGAAATTAGCACGTGACTACCAAGATTTCAAGCAAGGGCACATCTTTGAATGGCCCAGTAATGACGTAGAAGAAAGAACAGGAAATAGAAACTTTGGTAAAAGACCTTATGGGATAAAAAGATGTTACTATCTCCACTACCAATGAAGAAATACTACCATCCAAAGTAATAAATCTGATTCTAGACAAGAGGAAAGGAATTTTGCAATTCCAGAGATAGATTTAAGGGAGGCTAGTAATAGCACGACATCGCAGGTTATGACAGAAGTGCATTCTGAATCCTCATTAGACTCTGCATCAGGGACTAGACCAAAGGAAAGATTGATGCATTGCCCTTACAATTGGCCCTTGCCAGTTTTTGTGAAACAACAGCCCAAAAGGAATGAGTCGAGAGACGAAAAGGAGAAAACCAATGATGTAACTTATGAAAAATCAAGTCTGGTAGTAAATATTTCACTGATAGAACTCAGTTCAGAGGAAATTTCATTACTGAACAAAGGCCTCAGTTTTATACCTGCACTAGCCTCTAAACTTAATGAATTTGTAACAGACATCAAGATGTTTGCTAGGAATGTGACCTTAAAATCTATATTTGGAACTGAAACCAATGGGAGAAATGCTTGTTATAAAAAGCCAAGTGACTTTAATCCGATCATTCTACAGTTGTTATTTTCTCTGCTATGTGAAGACAAAGTAGCTAAATCCAGAGAAGAGAAAAAAGGAACAGGAGGATACTTCAATTTAACCTCAAAAGAAAAGGAAGCTCTGAAAAGTTTAAGGAAGTGTTATCAAACCAGCGGACAAAGGAGGAAGTATGGTAGTGATGGATGCTACCTGGTATAGGAATGTAATGCATGAGATGCTACAAGATGGGCAAACCTACCAAAAATTAAACAGAAGGGAAGTAGAGACAATGATTAATAGGTTTCGTAATAATCTCTATGGACTTCTGATGGAAAGACGTCTTACTCAAAAACTTGCAGACTTCTTCGAAACTGAATATCCCACCATACCCAGTATCAGTAGTCTCCCAAAACTGCACAAAGATGACTGTAATCCACCTTTGAATCCTATTGTTGCTGGTAGAGGGTGGATCACTGAATCTTTGTCTGTATATACAGAAAATGAATTTAAAAAGTTTTGCCTAAAGCTGAAGCAGTATTAAAAGACACTGAATCTTTTCTGATGGATTTATTTAACAAAACCCAAGGCAGAACTGGGGGTAATGAGATCTTACTGGTCACCATGGACATTACCAGCCTTTTTCAGTCATTCCCATATTGGGATAGACGCAATTTGCTCCTTCCTGCATCAAGCAGGGTTCAATGCTGATCTCATATGCCTATTGTTGGAACTTGTATTGGAAACAAATGTTTTTGTTTGCGGTTTGGAATTCTTTCTATAGACATGGGGGGGGGGGTAGCAATGGGCACCCCCTGTGCAAACAGCTATTTGAACTTGGTATTGGCCCAATGGGAAAAAGAGGTTATGAGCCATTCTAACCCATGGTATAGCCATCTGAAGTATTATGGCCGTTTTGTGGATGACATTTTTATCCTATGGGTGGGTAATGAAAGCCAACTGGATGAATTCATTGAATATCTCAATTGTAGTACGAGATTTTTGGAATTCAAAGTTAAATCCTCAAGGGAGACTACTGATTTCTTGTATGTGAAGATTAGCATTCATGCCGACTCGAGTCTGAGTACCAGTATATATAGAAAATCAACCTGGAGAAACCATTTACATCGGTCAAGCATGCATCCTGGCCAGGTCTTTAATAATATTTGAAAACCAAGCAACAAGGATCTCTAGGCTCTGCACAAATGACAGTTTGATTCAGAATTTCTGAATTTTAAATGTAACCTAGAAGCAAGGGGTTATGGTGCAAAAAACCTAGTAAAGGTGAATGAACAAGATGACATTCGGAATGGAAGAGGCCAACCATATTTCTCCAACCAAGGACCAGATTTACATAAGAAGAATGCAAAACCAAGGATTCAAAGAAATCAGCTTACCTGTAATGTAACTTACAGTATGGATAACAAGAGAGTATGTGGCATTATCAGAAGGTTTTGGCCCATACTCACTACTGATGAAAAACTTAAAGATACTGTTGGTGAGTCACCTCGATTCACCTTCAAGAAAAAAAAGAATATAAAAAGACTACTTTGTAACAAAGATGGCACTGCTGAGCAAGAAATTTCAAATAGAAAAGGTACTTATAGGTACCACAGATGTAAGGCATGCAATCACTTGGATAGTGACAATACGTTTATACATCTGGGCATGAACCATATTTAGGTTTCAATACATATGCAAGCTGCAATACACATCTATTTTATCTTGCTTGCTGTACACATTGTACTGCTTTTTACATAGGTAAAACAGATCAGCTTTTTAAAAATCGGATCCTGCGTCACCTTAGAGATGCTAAGAAATTGGATCTCACAAATGCTCTTGCAGCGCATGTTGCCGGCAATCTCACCCACCGCTTTAAATTCAGAGCAGTGGAAGTAATTCCCATGAGTTTACGAGAAGGGGATATTAAAAACAGAACTGAACTATGTGAATCCAGCTGGATAAATTCCCATGAGTTTATGAGAAGGGGATATTAAAAACAGAACTGAACTATGTGAATCCAGCTGGATAACCAACTTGAGAGCCAACCGTCCACCAGGTCTCAATAGTGTTGCCCCATTGAAACCTATGCTGAAAGCAAGAAAAATTGTATAGCTTCTAGAAAGAAAGATTAATGGATAATTTATGGCAATGGAATATAAGAGCTATGATTTATTCTATGCTTTGCCAAGTTGTTCTGTGAATATATTTACATAATTTGCAGTTTAATTATCTGAGGCAGAGACTGGTAAAAACAAGGAAAGCTGCAGCAGTGATTATCTACAATACACTTTGTGGTGCAACCTTATTATTATGGCAATGGGATACAAGAGCTATGAATTATTTTTATGCTTCAAGTTGTTCTGTGAATATATTTACATCATTTGCAGTTTAATTATTCAAGGCAGAGACTGATAGAAACAAGGAATGCTGTAGCAGTGATAACACTCTTTGTGGTGCATTATTTTATGCTGAATCTGTGACCAGGCAGTATTTTCTATAGAACAAGGAGTAAATGGCTAAGAATACTTCAGGAGGCATAGAGTATGTTACTTTGAAAACCACATGAATACATGTATTAATTATCTATACTGTGCAATACGCACATAATAGGAATGTATATGTAAGAGCTCCAGTGCTATTGCACTTATAAAACTGTAACATATGTGCTACTTGCTTCTGTGAAGTACTGCATATTGTTGAATGAAATGAACAACAATATGTTATAGCAAACAAAGGAATTCAGTCCCTCCGATGCTATTGGATAGCTACAGGACAAGAAAATTGTAGATTGGATATTTGAAGGCATAAATATGATTGGCTATATAGCTACATTTTCTTCATTCACATCAAAAAGGGTAGATCGGTCAAATGGAGCATTGATGAATGAAGCATTGAATGGCTCAGCAAAATCAAACAAGTGCATCTAGGAGTGCCTTATAATTGCTATGCCTGAACGAGCTGGTCTAGAAGTCCCTTCAGCTGTGTGAGCAATCAGCCTCATGGACGAGTTAGAAATTGCATCAAGGCTCGCTAGCTGAGAGGTAACTTTGTCCCGTACCCCTTCAGCCACTGCTCCTTTGAGGGTATTTGAGAATTCCTAGATCAGATCTCTCTGCAGTCTTCTGAAGTGTGCCATGTAAGAGTGAAGGTCGTTGAAGTATACACACACTTCCCAAATCTATCCCAAGTCCTAGACTCGTTAGCAGGATGGATAATTGGACTTTCCTCAGCAAGTTCCCTCTGAAGAAGCCACTATTACCATGGCACCAACGGGTATTCCTTTGGACCAGTGAGGCTCATCCTTAGGGGCCCAAGATATGATCAGGCCTTTTGAGGATTGACTTGATGGCATTGCGCATCTTTCACACCTGCTGAGCGATCAATTTAATGAGATCAGCAGCAGGCAGAGAGATCAAAGAAATAGAGGGCTGGGCACAAAAAGTCTCCAGGTATACTGACTTCTCAGTGGAAGGTTGGATGGAGGACCAACCACCTCTCTGTTTCTGGATTTCTAGGCTGTCCCTGATGGAATCAGGGGGAGACTTGGGGGAAACTTCCCCTTCATCAGAATCAGTATCTTCAGTGAAAGACTCCTCCAGGGAGTCCAAGTGCTTCTTCTTGCACTACTACTTTGCAGGAACTTCCTTGGGGGGGATGATCCATTGAAATGTCCTAAGAGGAAACCACCAAGGTGGGTGTATCCTGTGACTTTTGCGCCCTCGGTCCCGGGGATGAAATGGATGGAAGCTCAGGTCAAGGGGATGTAGACAGTTGTCCCAACAGGTATGGCAAAGACTGAGTTCCCAATGGACAAGGCCTTCTCCATGATTCAGAAGGCTGGCTCCCCTGTAGAAGGATGACAGCCCAGAAATGAAAGACTCCTTCAGAACTGAGGTCACACCCCTCACCGTGGAGGTGGCCCCCAAGACAGAAGCCTGGGTTGACACTGCAAAGGCTGAAGCACCAAGGGACATGGACAGCTCCAAAACTAAGGAAACCAATCCATGCCCCTTGGACCACAACCAGAGAGCCCCGACCCTGGGAGCATTCTGGTGCTGAAAACTCAAGATATCAGGACAGCTCTCGAAACTGGAGAAGAGGAAGCTAACGGAACAGAGACTGTCTTCTGCCAGGAGTGTCAGAACATAGGGCCACAATGACTCAACAGGAGTTGGAAGAGGAGGAATTAGAGGTGTCGTAGATTGGCTGGTTCTGATGCCAGTGTGGCTTGGAACAGAGGACAATCTCCTTGCCATCAGAAAATAATCCACCAGTCTCACAATGTTAGCTTCTGAGAGACTCTTAGTAGATCGGATCGAAGCAGTTTGGAGACTTAGTGGGTCTCACTTTGAGAAAGGGACTTGGCCTATCTTTAAAAGGATCAAAGGTTGGTGAATATCTTGTCCTAGGAAGCGGAGGCAGCTGTGATTGTTTCAGCAGTGAGGGAACCGAAGAAGTCACTGTCAGCTCAGATACTGTCTTTGGTGTCGAGGAGCTCTTCAGCATTGAGGTCAGTTTAGAGACCTCCTTGGATGATACCGATGTGCTAGGAGGTGAAGGTCTTTTTTTGGTGGAGGATGAAGATGTGCTAGCTTCAGTCCTAGACCCAGAAATGGCCTCTTCAAAATCAGATTTGAAGAGTCCTTTCAGTACAAGTTTATATTTCCACTCAGTAAAGCTATGGGTGGAGAACCCATGACAGATTGAGCAATCTTCCTGAAGGTGTAGTTTACCCTGACAATATACACACAAGGTGTGCCCGTCAGTAATGGGCATTTTACCCTGGCACTTGACACCTTTTGAAACTGGAGGTGCCTTTTTAAGATCTGACAGGAGAGTTGTTTTTCAGCCATAACAAAAAAGGGCTGAAACACAAACACATGGATAGGAAAGGGAAAAAAATCTTCACTAAGAATTAAAAGGGATAGAAAAGGAAAATACCATCAATGGTAATTTAGGAATACATAAAGGTAATAAAGGAAAGAAATGTACCAACAATGGTACTTAAAGAAACAAACTTTCACATGAAGCTACGAGAGGAGCAGGTAGACGAAGATTGAAGAAAGTTAAGCAAAAAAATAGAGGAGTCTTGAGAGAGAAACTTATTTTAGAGTCAGCCAAGGCTCGAGAGAAGGACAACTGCATCTGACCTACGAGGCAGCAAACGAGATCTGAGGTAACTGAGAGGAGCATTATGGGTAGTGCTTGGCTCAATAGTTTGGAAGGCGTGAGCTGGAATAATGGCAGAGTTGGTTCCATGGCTCAGAAAATAGCCCCCACTATCAAGGACTGAGTGAAGACTGACAAGTTTTCCAGGTTAAAAATTTTTGTTCACACTGTACTGATGGTTCAAATGGAGATTGAGAATGCTTGTAAAACTAAATTCAAATCCCATGGCAGAGTTGGATCTTTAAAAGGGGGTCTCAGAAGAAAGGCATCCATTATAAAGGCCTTAAAGTTTTGAAGAAGCTAAGGTGGAATTAAGTCCTGTATGAAAAACAGAAATGGCAGATAGTTGTACTTCAATAGTCGAGGAGCTAGCTCGTTCATTAAAAAGTGTAGCCAAAACTCAAGAACTTTATGTACTGGTGCTGAGCAAAGGTTAATTTCTGTTGTACCCAACAAACAAATTTCTTCCATTTACTTCTATAAATCTTCCTAGTGAAAGCTTTATAGGAAGATGAAAACTTCCTATAAAGCTTTCATCTTCCTATAAAGCTTCCTAGTGAAAGCTTTATAGGAAGATGAAAGAATGTGATAGACAACGGAGCACAGTCTGGTTTGTCCAGCTATCAATGGAAGTGGAGAAACCATGCAGTCAGTTTTAGGCCTAAAATGTCCAGGTGAATCATGTCTGTTGGATGAGGCAGGAGGTCTGGAATTGGATCCAGAATCCATGGACAGTGAACTAGATGAGGCCAAAGAATGGGGAAACAAATCTGACTAGGCCAATATGGGGCAATGAGCATGACTTTGCTCTTGAGTAGAGATGCTTTCTGGAGAAAGTGTGATCAGGGCAAAGAACCTGCTGCCCTTGTTGAGGTGCAAAGCAGAGGTCACAGTAAGGCTGGCCCCATTAGTGGTATATCTTTTCTGCAATTCTCATGCTGAGAGACCACTCATGAGGTAATAAAATGGACCTGGCTCAACTGGTCCACTATCACATTGGATTTCCCCAGAATGTGCGTTGCTATCAGAAAATGAGATCGTCCATTGCCACACTCGGCTTCTCAACACAGGAGGTAAGAACTGGTTCCTCCCAGTTTGTTGATGTACCATACCACTAACATTGCCCACCTGAATCACAGGGGTTGCACAAGGGAATCAGTCTTGAAAAGCCTGCAATGCTAGGGACACTGCTCTCATTTCCAAGACATTGATGTGTGTTGGCCTGTTCATGGGGTCCAGCTGTCTTGGACCGTCTTTCCCCAAGTGCCCCCCCCCCCCAATTTGGAAAGCATCCATGATCACTATGGGCTTGGGCCGAGGAAGAATGAAGGGGCAGCCTTGTAATATTGGACTTGAGCGAATTCAACACAATAGGTACTTTCTGCATGCTTAACGTATTCTGATCTGGGTGGGCAGAGGTTGGTGCAAAATGGACCACTGAGTTGCTAGGGCCCATCGAAGAATTCTCATATGTTATCTTGCTAATGGAAACAAAACTACTGCAGCACACATTGACCTCAAGGCTTGTAGAATCAAATTGAGCTGACAGATTTTTAAATGATCTTTTTGACTTGAAATAGAAAGGTTTGCACCCTTGGTATGGGAAGAGAGGCTATCACTAATACAGTACTGAACAAGGATACTGTAAAACTCCAATGTCTGAGATGGTTCTAGCTGAGACCTGTTGTGACTGATGGTAATTCCAAAATGACAGCAAAAAGTACAGTTGTGTACACTTACCATAAATGTAGATGTTAGAGTGTATTCACTGTTGCAGTCATCACATTTGGGTTATCCCTGCCAGGGTAGCCCTCAGCCAACCCGAATACCAGAGACTTAGTATTTCTGCATCAGTTGCTGTCGCTTCAGGACTGACGTCAGGTATAAAGTAAGGCAGCCAACACCATTACATCAGTTTTTCTTGCCCTAACCTGTCAGGAGCCCACAAAGTAGGAGGCCAGATTCTGGTGGAAGAAGTCCACCAGTGGAAAATAAATACCAATATGTCCCTTGTAAGGAAAGAACAACAAGGAAGAATGGTAACAAAAGGAGGAGAAAAAAAGGGGGGGGGGTGTGGAGGGAAACCAGGACTGCAACAGTGAATACACTCGAACATCTACATTTATGGTAAGTGTACACAACTGTACTGTTCTTTGTGTTTCACTGTTGCAGTCATCACATTTGGGTAGATTCACAAAGCTGAGAAAATGGGTGGAGTCAGTCAAGGATGCTAGGGCTGGCTAGGATGCCCTGTAAGACAGCAAAGGCAAACCCTGTCCTGGATTTAGAGGAGAGAGCCAGGTGATAATGCTTGGTAAAAGTGTGAACATATCCAGGTGGCAGCCTCCAGGATGTCCCTGGTGGGGACTCCTCTGAAGAAAGCTGCCGAGGTGGAGGCTGCTCTGGTGGAGTGTGTCCTGACCCCCTTGGGGGAGGCTTACCATGCTGTTTGTAGCAGAAATGGATGCCTTGTACTATCCATTTGGAAATGGTTTGCTTGGAGATGGCTTTTCCTTCTGCCCCTGTAACAAAGCTAACCAGCAACTGATCAGACATTCTGAAAGATTTAGTCCTGTCCAGATAGTATCTGAGCTGTCTGTGCACATCTAGAGACTGAAGAATCCTTTCCCCCTTGCTCTGGGGATTAGGAAAGAAGGTGGGCAAATTAATGGATTGGTTGACAGCCACACTGGACACCACCTTGAACATGAAGAATGGGTTAATTCTGAGGGATACCCAGTCTGCATGGAAGATGATGAAGGGTTCCATAGCCATGAGTGCTTGCAGCTCAAAGACTCTTCTGGCTGAAATGATGGCCAGAAGGAAGGTTGTCTTCCAGGAGAGAAATTTTAGCTCTGCAGAAGAAGCTGGTTTGAAAGGAGGCAGGGTGAGCTTTTCCAAGACAAAGTTAAGGTCCCAAGCTAGTGTTGGTGCCCTTTTGGGTGGCCTCAAGCTGCTAACCCTATTGAGGAACCATTTGACCAAAGGGTGTGAGAAAAGGGGCTGCTCAGTGGGAAAATTAGCAGAAATAGCAGATGAATTAATTTTTATAGAGGAGAGAGAGACCACTGTGTAGTAGGTCAGCTAAGTAATCCAGGATGAAGGGCTGTGCTGTATTGGCCCCCTTAACATGGATCCAGGTGCAGAACCTTTGTCATTCATCTGCATAAGACTTCCTGGTGCTAGGGTGTCTGGCCTCACAGATAACATCCAGAACCTGTTTACTGAGGATGGCAGATTGGTTTGGGGTTAGGGAATAAGCCAAACTGCCAAATTGAGCATCTGCAATTGGGGATGCATGAATTCCATTTCCCTCTGAGTTAGGAGGTTTGGAATCTGAGGAAGATGCCATATAGGCAGTGGGGGACAGGCTGTGCAGCAAGGGGTACCAGTGCTGTCGGGGCTAGTCTGGAGCTATAAGAATGGTCCTTGGTTTTTCCTCCCTTATTTTGAGCAGTACACTGGGGATGAGAGGTAGGGGAGAAAAAGGCATAGACAGAGAGGTTGATCCAGGGGAAGGACAGGGCATCCACTTTCCAAACCATGCAGTGATGCTCCCCGGTGCAGAATTTGCTGAGCTGATGGTGTGGGAGGGAAAGAGGTCAATCCTCTGGGTTACCCATTTCTGAGTTATTAGGAGGAAGGGACTTCTGTTGAGCTTCCACTCCTGTGGGTCCAAAAGGTTTCTGCTTAATTGGTCTGCCAGGGAGTTGAGAGACCCTGGTAAGTAATGTGCAAACAGGCGTATTTTCATGGAAGAG
Organism: Protopterus annectens; assembly: GCF_019279795.1. Taxonomy (NCBI): domain Eukaryota; kingdom Metazoa; phylum Chordata; order Ceratodontiformes; family Protopteridae; genus Protopterus; species Protopterus annectens. Next base: position 316,357,201 of record NC_056743.1, on the reverse strand, counting down.
GCTGTGAGCCAAAAGGTAATGGCCAGCCTGCATAGAGGGTAGGAGTGAGTCACTCCCTGCCTGTTGATATACCAAATCACTGTGGTGTTGTCTGTTTTGATCAGAACCCCTGGAGAGAGAAGGGGTTTGAAAGCTATCAAGGCGTGCTGCGATGCCATCATCTCTCTTTGATTGGTGTGCAGGGGGATTTTCTGTTGGCTCCATTGGCCCTGAATGCACCTGCCATCCAGGTGTGCACCCCAAGTGTAGTCTAATGCATCTGTGGTGAGGGTCTGGGTGGCAGGGGGTGAGGAGAAGGGCAGTCCCTTGTTGTGGGAGCATGCTGTTGCCCACTAAAGAAATTCCTTTCTGAGGCAAGGAATTATAGGTAAGAGAGTTTCCAGGTCTTAAGAATGTTGACACCAAAGGCTGTTTAGGTACCACTGAAGTTTCCTCATATGCAATCTGGCATATGTAATGAGGAGTATGCAGGATGCCATGAAGCCCAGAGCTTGCAGAATTTTCCTTGCAGAAAGCTGGGGCCTGGTGGCCAATTGAGAGAAGTAGGCTGAAAGGAAAATGTATTTCTCTGGTATAAGGTATGCCCATCTGGATTGCTGTGTCCAGACATGCTCCCAGGAAGATTATCCTTTGGGTGGGCACCTGCTTTGATATCTTTTTGTTGATTGTGTACCCTAGGAAGGTTAGTAGACTCTTTACAAAGGCCAGGTATTTGAGCAGCTTTTCCGGGCTATCTGCCTGAATAAGGCAGTCATCTAAGTAGGGGTAAATTTGAACATTTCTTTGTCTGCAAAAGGCAATTTGAAAACTCTGGGAGCAATAGATAAGCCAAAGGGAAGCACAGAGAACTGAAAGTGCTGAGATCCTGCCCTGAAGAGGAGATATTTTCTGCATGATTCCCTGATGGGAATGGGGAGGTAGGCCTCTTTTAGATCCAGGGTGGGTAACCAAGCGTCCTTGGACAGCATGGGTAGCAGCTGCTGGAGGGTGAGCATTTTGAATTTTGGGATCACCAGGAAGGTGTTAGAATGAATAGATAGAGGATGGGGCACCAGGTGCCCTCTTTTCTGGGCACCAGAAAAAGTCAGGAGTAGAAGTATTGGCCTATCTGTTCTGCAGGAACGTGCTCTACCGCCCTCAGAGAGAGCAGGGAATGGATTTGCTTTTGAGCTTCTGCCCACTGATTTGGGGGTAGATCTGGGAACCCTTTTGGGGTTGGAAGGGTGTGGAAGGAAAACTTGTATCCCTTAGACACAATGTTCAGAACCCAATGGTCCTTGGTAATGGTGGGCCAGGTGCTTAATTGAAAGTTTTCCTCCTAGGGGTAAGTGAAGGTGGGCAGAGGGGAGGTCGGGAGGAGGTGAGTCATTGCGAGTTCCTACCATACGGGGGTGGCTTAGAACTCCCTGGTTTTGAAGTGGAGGTAGTCCACCGCTTATATCGCTGCATTTCCTGGGGCTGCTGTCTGTTTCCACGGATCCTAGGCTGGGCCTGTTTACTCAGAGCAGGAAAGGACCAGTGCTTGGAGAGAAAATGCCTGCTGAACCTAGGGGGCTAGATCTGTAAGAAATATTTAACTGTTGCATAGATTTTGCTTTTTCTTCCATCTTTTTTAAGACATCTTCTGCCTTAGTGCCAAATAACTTATCTTTGTGCAAGGGTGGATCCAACAATTTAGATTTGACATGGTCTGGCAGGGGCTGTTCCTTAAGCCATGCATGTCTTCTAACGACAGATCCAGTGCCTGCTGCCCTGCAAGAAGCTTCTAGGGCATCAAAACCACAATGCAAAGTGTGTTTAGTTACTTGACTTGCAGAATGCATTAAGTCTTGTAAATCTTTAGATTCTGCCCAAGCAGGAAAGGACATTTTTTGTTTGAGTTCCAAGGTATGTTACTGACATTTAAGCATATGGAACTGACAATTTAGTGCCCTGACAGCAAAAGCAGCTGAGGTGTACACTCTTTTTACCCCATCTGTCCAATGCTTGGGAATCCCTGTTTGAGGGGGTGGGAATCTTAGCAGAGGTTGCTTTAATTCCTTTTGGCCCTTGAGAAATGACCTCAGGGTCAGCTGCAGGATTTTTAAAAAGATATTTGAGAGAGTCAGGGACTCTGTAGTACCCATCTGTTTTTTTGGGAGCAGGAGGTAGGGCATCAGGAGTCAAGCTGGATTCAAGGAAAACATGTATCGCATCCAGGACTGGGTGGATGGCCAAGAGTCTTTATTGCGGAAGATCAAGGAATTCCCAGAGTCTCTTTTTAGACTGAAGGTAGTCCTGACTCTCCCATTGGAAATGCTCCCTTAAAGTATGCAGGGTTTCCCCAAAGGAAAAATCCTCTGGGGGAGAGGCTGAAGGAATTGATTCCTCTGCATCAGAATCCTCATAAGTGGAGAGGGGCTGCATGTCTTCATAGTCAGATTCATCTGACTCTTGTTCAGACAAAACTACTGGGGACAGATCTATTTTCCTTTTTGAAGGGGTAGCTTGGCTTCCCGTAATGAGCATAAGGTCTTCTGCCATTTTAAGCATTTGGGAGTGAGGCAAGGTAGCAGGAGCCTGAGAATGTGTAGTCGATTTCTTGGGTGTGGTTCAAACCCTGGTCCTAAAGAACTTGGTTGTTTTCAAATGAACAGTAGTCGGGAAAGAAGACGTCGGTTTGTGTCTAGATTTGGTGATGTGAATGACTTCCTTGGAAGCCGGTGCCTGCTCAGTGGCTCTGGACCCATCTAAGGTAGAGATGACCACAGGATCTTTAGATGAAGAGTTTTGCGGCATACTGGACTCCAAAAGGGTCTCTGTAAGTGGCCTGCAAATCAACTGAAGTGGGCAACGGGGGCTGCAAAAGTGCCTCACTGACTACCGGAGGACTGACGACTAGCTTAATGGAAGCGTCAGAAGGTTTGGACCAGTGTAGTCTATCTTTAACTTGACATTTTTTCAGATGATCTGCTGTTGGGTGGCTTACCAAAGCCATATCGGAATTCGAGGACTGTAAACAAAAACATCTGGCTAAAATAAGGGCCTGACAATGGATAGTTCTGTCTTTAAACAAAGCACAGAAGCGACAACAGGGGACGTCATGGTCTGGGCCTAGGCAAATGATGCAGTAAAAGTGGAAGTCTCTGTGTGTAATTGCTTTCCACAGGCAAGACAATTAACATTTTCTAACATTGGTTAGAGGAAGAAAAAATGATCCCCAAAGGGGTACTTAGCTTTAGAAGACCTCAACTTCAATTAGGAAACGAAAACTCCGGTAGCGGCAGACCGGCACTCGTGAGAACAGCTTTTGCTTTGGGCTCCATGGCAAGAAAGACTGATGTAGTGGCGTTGGCTGCCTTACTTTATACCACTGACAACCTGATGTCAGTTAAGTGACAGCAACCAACACAGAAATACTAAGTCTCTGGTATTCGGGCTGGCCAAGGGCTACCCTGGCAGGGATAACTCAAATGTGATGACTGCAACAATGAAATACGAAGAACATCTGGAGTACATACTCTCATGCTTTTATCATAAGATTCTTGGTCAGAACAGTTATGAGACAGTCATCCAAGTGTAGAAACACTACAATTCCTGCAGTCTCAAGTCAGTTACTACTGCCATGCCATTCATTTGAACACCCTGGGGACTGTGGCGAGGCCAAAAGGCAGGGCTCTGAATTGGTAATGACTTGCTCCCAGCTGGAGGTGTAGGTACCTCCTGGATCATCAGGATGCATACTGTCACACATAAAATGAACAGATCTGTTGAGCATATCCAGTCATCTTTATGCAGGAAGGAAAAAATGGACTGAACCATTATCTGGAACTTTGTATACTTAACTGATTTCTTCAGACTGCCGAGTTCCAACATTGGTCTCCAGTCCCATTTTCTTTGTCTCTAAAAAAATATATATATAAGTTCCGGACTATTTCTGATCTGGGTGGACCTCTGATGACTCCTCTAGCAGCTTTTATATTTCTAGAGCTGCTGCTTTCCTCTGGGTGAAATACTGGGAATTTTGTTTACTGTTAAGAGGGGGTGGTGAATAAGGTTATATATAACCTCTGGAAATAATCCTCTGCACCCATGTATCTTTTGTAATGTCTAGCCAGGCTCTCATTTAGGAACAGACAATCTCCGACTGTCTCCAAAGGTGGACAATCAGGCCTCCTTTCAGGAGTGCTGGTAGGGTCTGTCAGAGAAAGAATCTCTGGACCCCTGGTTCTGCAGGCCTCTTCTGCCGCATGGGTGGCAACTTCCATTAGAGTTCCATCCTCTGCATCTGGGGGGATCTCTTTCCATGCAGATCATGGAAAGGACCCTGGGACTTTCTGAACCACATTTTTTAATCACCTCATTGATTCTTAGAGAAGGTTCTTTGAAGAGTCAAAAAAATACCCACTGCAGACAGGGCATTACCATCTTGCACCTGGAGAGTCTTAACTTTAGGGCCAAACAAAACTTACTTTAAAGTGGGCATTGATGATGGAGGTCTCCAAGGGCTCTGTGAAATCACACAGGTGCATCCAGGCATCTCTCTTATTGGAAATAACTGAACCCACAGCCCTTGAGGTACTTCAAATGCATGTGAAATGAGTCTCATGGACAGAGTTGCAATGGACTGTAGGGTTGAGAACTGTGAGGCAATAGAGCTCTGTGCCTCATAAGTAATAGTCCCAGAGAGGGATTTGGAAAGTTCTTTAATCAAGTTCCTCTGACGTTTTAAGTGTGCCAAATAATTCAGCAACCAGAGTGCAAAGGCTGCCTAAGTATATATACACTTCCCAAATCCGTCCAATGCCCTAGACTCCTTGCTAGGCAGATGGAGAACTGCTCTGTTCCATGAGTTCCTTCTTTGTGACAACCACTATAACCATGGCATCTACTGGGACTCCTTTACTCCAAAATTCTCTTACTTTTGGTGGTGCCAGGATGCTCTCTGGTCTCTTGGAGATCGGTTCAGTCAGGTTCCTTCCACACTTACCTCAAGATTAAATCAATCATCTCACTGGCAGGTGGAGTCACCCCGGAGGTAGATGGGACAGACCCAAAATGCTTCCAGGAATACAAACTTCCTCTTAGGAAGGGTTATTGGTAGAACAATCACCCCCCTTGCTTGAGGATATTCTCCAGGAGGTACCAAAGTAGACATCAGGTCGTGATCTTCGGGGACCCCCCCCCCATCAAAATCTATCTTCTGTGACTTTACTCTTGAGAGTCTAAGTGCCTCCTCTTGCAGCTTCACTTCCTAGGACTTCTTTGGTGGGATGTTCCAGAGACGTATCAGAAGATACAAGTATACCCTGCTGGATAGACTGGAGAGTGGAGACTTTGAGCTGGGTGTACCTGTAGATTTTTGAGGCAGAAGGCACAAAACATATGGGATTCAGAAGATAAAAGGGTGGAGGAATATTCTGTCCTCTAGATCCGCAGAACCCTCTCTCCACCACCTCAAAAACAGAATACTCCAGAGAGGCCGACAGAGCCAAGACATCATGCTTCTGGAAATTCAACTCCTTTTGATGTGAAGGTAGCCCACCAAAGGCAGAGGTTGGAGCCAAGCTGTCCAGTGCAGAGGCTCCAAGGGACAGACAACTCTGACAACTTCAGAACTGACAAACAGTTCGGATCCAACAGTGATGCTACAGTTCAGAGTCTCATCCAGCTTCGGTACACTTACAGAAAGTATCAAAGCAGAAGATACAATCTTCAGATTCGATAGTCTATCCTGGAAGACTGGGATCAAAGAGCTGTGAAGTCAAGGGTCAGATTGGAGATGGATCTAAGATAGGTGCAGTAGCACTGGTAAAGTTCTCTGTACCCAAAGGGGTAGCAATCAGAACTGCCATCTGAAATTTGTGCTGAGAGAAACTCCATCATTCTAATCACATCTGCTTTGGTCAGGTTCCTGAAAGAATGAGAGAGGCCACTGAAAGAGACCTAGAATGGCAGTCTCTCTCTCAAAAAAGGTGATGGCAGCCAGGAAAGAACAGGGTCCATACAAGACGTATACTGGGGTCCAAGGGAGGCGTTTCAGATCTGATGAAGCAGATTGGGCATCAGAGAGACAGAGCCAAAGATTTACTCTTTGGAAATTACTTTTAACATTTTACGGGATTGCTCCACGGTTGGATCAGAGGATCCGAGAGAGTCCAATGGCTACTTTCTGGGCTTCTTGTTATCTGATTTGGAAGTTTAAGCTTAGGATAATGAACTGAGAGGACTGCAGGCAGAAAATCTTTCAAAATAAGCTTATTTTTGCAAACAACCAAGGCCAGGGGATTAAAAACTGCTAACACTGCATGACACCTTGAAGTATACCAGGCTCAAGCAATAAACACAAGAGTGAGTGCATCTGACAGAGGGATCTTAATGTCCACACTCCATTTTTTTAAACTAGGTTTTTCAGCCATCTTAAAAAAAAGCAGTAAAACACCTTTTTTTTTTTAAAATAGGAAAGTAAAAAAGTTACCATCAATGGTAAAGAAATTACCACAAAGGTAGAGGTAAAGTGGAGAAAAATACCAATAATGTTAAATTACACTAAGTGTAGGATAAAGGAGAAAAATATAACTATATAAAAAGTGAAAAAAATAAACCATCTGTTTCACTGAAGCTGAAGAGCCAACAGCAACCACATCCATATGCGAAGGCAGCAATTGAGCTCTATGGTACTATGGTATAGTAGGAGACTAGAGAATTATGGGTAAGGGAGGAGCTTGAGAGTTTCCAGCATCCACAAGCTGTAAAAAGCAGCAGAGTTGCATCTGAACCTAGTTGAGAAATGAATGAAAACTGACATCAGATCACTAAAGGAGTTGTCATGGGGGACTTGGGGGTATCCTCTCCATCAAGGTCCGTCTTTTGAAATTCCTAAAGGGAAATACATGTGCTTCCTATTGCAATGGCTGTTTTAAAGTCCTTTCCAAATAGGAGAGTCCAGGGGGACCTAGAAGGGACAGGGAGTCCTGGAGGCATGGATACTTGGAGACCCTTGAGGTGTTGGCTGTCCCAGAACCAAATGATACAAAAGTCCAGAAGTCCAGATATTGAGTGTGGGAGAATGGCTAATTGACTTCTTTGACCAAGGAAAAAACCCTCTATGGCATCAAAAACATCTGACTTGCTCCTAACTGTTGAGCGCTGAGACCCTGAAAGGGAGGGATTACTCCTAAACTTGGAGAGTTGAACCCAATACCAGGACTACAGCCCCAAACTCCTGGCTTAGACACCAGAGTCGAGAAGGCCAAGGAATGGGGAGGGGCAGTGCTGAAATTGGCCAAGCCACTGAAGCAGACCTTGGTGACTGCAAAGGGACTGTATTCATAAACCCCACAGCCTAAGAACCCAGGGGAGGAACAGTAAAGGATGGAATTAACCTTTCAGTACTAAAGGCCAAGGCAGCAGGAAGGAGCCCTTGCTCTATCTGAGCCTGAAAGGACTGCATCAACTGATCCAAATCCAAAGACTTCCAACTCCCAACACACTGGAGACCAAACGGATGAAGCACAGAGGAGGGCTTTGACACCCTTCTTGCAGCACTGAATTCCTGTGTTCCCAAACCAAAGTTCTGATCAAGAGAGGAGACACAGAAAACTCTGGTAAGACTTCTCTCAGAATGACAAAAGAAAAGGAGGGTTTGTAAGCCTGCTAACCAATCCCACCTTTAGCTAAAAAGGGGCAGAAAATACTGACTTCCCCATACCAGTACTATATTGGATTTGACCTGTGAGGAAGAGGCCGAGCCCAGCACAGAAGTTGGAGGAGCTAAAATTTGGTGGATCTTTGGGTCCAGATTTACAAAAGGTCTGGGAGCTGCTTCCTTGAGGTCCCCTCTCTCTGTCCTTTTTCCTGCCTTGACCCATGTCAGGTTTCATTCTAGGTGATGTGAACAAGGGGAAGTTGAAGCTGTCCAGGGCAACAAACCCTTCAACACCAGATTAGCTTGGTGCTCTAAGTACCTGAGCCCCAAATCTCTCAAATGCAGCACTTGGCAGTGAGGTGCAACTTGCAGAGGCAGTAGATGCACCAATCATGTATGTCCTGAGAAGGTAGCTTGTGCTCACAAGATGCACACTTCTTGAACCCTTTTTCTTTCTCCTTGTTTTTATCCATGGTAAACACCTGGGAAAAAAATTCCACCGCAGACACAGCTGCATACAGCAAGAGAACACTACATTCAGCAACAGACACAACCGCATCCAAAAAACACCAAGTAGTACACAGTAATGGACAAAAAAAAAAAAATATAGCAAGGCAGAATGCAGCAAGAATCAAATACCCTACTACAAAATACAAACTACCCTACCTAACAGGTAGAAGAAAAAATACAAACTTAGCCTAAGAAAAAGTATATACAGATGAAGCTCGTCAATAGAGCTGCAGTCTGAGCCAAATGAGATTTCATTAAAATTGATGCACTTGCCATAATGATAGATCTGTGTTTTCTGCTTCTGTTCAACAAACTGGTACTTCAGACTTCAACCACTCAGACGTTGGATCCAAGGCTCAGGTACTTCCTATTACCCATAATCCCTTCACTGTACTAAATTCTCAGTTTGCTTGCTTCTTATAACTAATATGCCTTCCAAAAGGGAATACATACAACTCAAAACTCCTGCAATAGGACATGAGCAGGCTGACAATATGTCAGTGTAGTAAACTCCAGAAGCAAGGAAAAAATGACAACTGGAAGAAAGATGAAGGGAAAGAGGAGTTCTCAGATTAAAACATGGCCCTCAGCTACCAGACACCTTGGGAAAACTCATGGAAAGATATTCCAGGGGGTGACTAAACCAAAGGATACTCGGGATGTAGATTAAAATTGTCTATTTTGTAATGAGAAATAAAGGTATGGACATTGAACTAAGCAGTTGCTGCGCAATTAGCACTTTTGAGAAAAAAACCAGTGGGAGGTAGCAACTAACCTAGTAGAATGAACCTTAGGAGTGCCAAACAAAGATGGTCGCTCTTCTAATCATACAAAATGCACTCTGCCAAAGTGAAAGTTAGCGAGAATACTTCTGTACCCAATTTACCCAGGGAGAAGAATGCAAACAATTGGTCAGTCTTTCTGGAGTTCTTAGTGTGATGCAAATAAAATCAAAGTTTCAATGTATGTCCAAAAGATGCATGTGCTCTCCCCTATTCGAAAAATGGGGAAGGAATACAGGAAGATTGATGGACTAGTTCAGCCATGATTTTGAGGCCATTTTAGGTAGAAAGAAGGAATTTATTCTCAATATGACTCTGTCCTTGTGGAAAATCAAGTAAGGGACTTGCAAGAAATGGTGTAAAATTGCAAAACTCCATATGGGAAGTATCTGCCACAAGAAAATATTCTACAGCAAGGATATTGCTACTCAGTTGTGGCTGCAGGTTCAAATTGAGCTATCTTCAAATTCTCAAGGATAGTAATTTCATATGGGTGAATAGGGTCCCTGGGCAGAGGCTGAAAGGAAAGAATCCCTTAAGGCGGCCTTAGACAATTTCAAAGAAGCAACTGGGGAATTATTCTCCAATATGCAAACCGAAAACGGCTGCCAAATGGACTTTAGAGTAACCATCATGAAAAAGGCTAGACAGAAAATCCAAAATAGTTGGAAGGTGAGCAAAAAGTATCAACATTCCTACTGAAAACAGAAATAGATCATTTCTTCCATATGCTCTCGTAAACTTTTCTGGTAGTGTCTTTGTGAGCAGATCAAAACTTACACTACCAGTGATGAAAGCCTCTACCATACGACTAATACAGGAATTGAAGTAATCATGCAGTTAGCTTGAGAGTTTTGAACAGGTGAGATCATCTGGAATCAAGTCCAAGACATGCAGGATGAAATAAGATAAAAACCAGAGGAGAGGAAACCATAAATGTTGAGGCCAAAAGAGCAATGAGGATCACTGTAGCCTTACAACATTTTTTTTTCCACAAAGACTTCAGTATGGAATGTGTGGGAGGATACACATGGAGGAGGAGGATGGGGGCAAGTATGGACAAGAGCTCAAGGAATCCCCTTCTTGGAGGATAGGGACAAACTGCTGCATTTGGTGTTGAAGGGGGGAGGAGCACATATCACAGCAAAGTTAGCACCAACCAATGAATATCTGTTCTGCCACTAATGGGTTGAAGAGCCACTCGTGATGTAGAACAGATCTACTCAACTTGTCTACCAAGACAACTTCTCCAGGAGGTTTCTTGCTGCTATAAAGCATTAAGATAAAGTCCACTGCTAAACTCTCATGGCCTCCTGACACAATGGATAAAACACGTTTTCCCTTTGTTGATGCATCAAACCACTGCCATTGTTAGGTTGTACGGCAATCACAATCCCCCCATCCCGGAAGGGAATCCGGAAAGGCCTGCAACACTAGGACTGCACCTCATTTCCAGAATACTTGATGTGAAGACTGGCCTCTGTGAGATATGTGCCCTAGACTGTCTTTCCCTCAAAATGACCCCCCCCCCACCACCATAGTTGGGAAATGTCCATGGTCACTGTGGCTTGGGGAGAACAAATGGTAGACCTTCAGAAATTCTGTCTAGCTGCCACTGGATAGGTTTACTGCAAATCTAAGTGAGGGGCACAGAAAGTTCACAAGTTGCCATCTCATTGATCATTTAACTGCAAGGGTCCACTGAAATGCTTAATCTGGCCAAATGAACTGAAGTGATGGCTGCCAGCAAGCCAATAAAGGGAAGAACAAATCTTGGTGATCTGTTATGGGAAGTACAGCAATCACCTGATGTTCAAGGATGAGGGTGGTAAAGTACCGCTGTACAACCTTAACTTGCCATAACAAGATATGTTCAAATGATCACTGCTGCAAGCTTAAGCTATATGGGCTATATCCTAAGGATACAACAGGCGTGCAGTTTCCAAAGCTTCAGGGCACATTCAAAGCAAACTGTCAAGCAGCTCGAGCTGAGCTAATTGACAAGTTTGGAAGCAAAGCCCATCAGAACTTTCCTGCTAACAGAATGAAGGAGGCTGAGCCCTGAAAGAACTATGCTAGGAACAAAACCACTGTCCACACCCTGCCATAAAAACACAAGAGATGGAAGGAGGGAGCAGTTACTACACCAGTGATCACTTGAACATCTATTGTTAAGGCAATTTCAACTTGCACAACTGTATTATGCTCACCATACTGATCACTGCTGCATAAGCCTTAGCTATACGGGTGGACTACAATAGCTAACTACATTTGTGAAATGGAAGGACAAGTGCATGAACCCCTGGAGAATGATCCTAGCAAAGATGAATATGGACCTAGAAAAGCAATCAATCTTAATTCTTTTGTAAATGTATGTATGGGGTGCAAAGTAGCAGCTTTTAAAATACTGCTATAATCCAACCCTTTCCAAATTATAGAAGCCAAGGCCATGGTAGAGGGCCTTGACCCTGCCTAGAATACATTTATGATGAGTATAAATTAATAGCCTTGGCAATCATTTGGAAATAGTCTGTTTTGACACAGGTTGTCCCTTCTTACTGTCTCAAGAAATAAACTAATCCTAAGATCTGAGATTTACTTCTGTCAAGATAAAAAGCAGAGTTGGCTGTGGACAGCCAAGGTATGGAGTAACCTTTTACTTTCATTTTTAGACTCAGTAAAGAAAAAAATGGGGAGATGGATAGTTAGACATGAAGTAAAAACTTGGCTACCACTTCAGGCATAAGAGAATTAGTTCTCAAAGAAACCTTGTTCTTATGGAAAAAGAGGTAGGGTGACTCAACATAACAGCTTGCAACTTGGCTATCCTTCTTGCAGGGCTCAGATCAATAAAACTGTTTTCCATGTTAAGAAACTCAAGTCAGCCAGATCAGCTGGTTCTAATGGAATGTTGGCTTCTTTAATACAAGATCTGAAAGAGGGGCACCATTACTTGGCATCCTCAAGCAAAACCCCCCTTTCAAGAACATTTTCACATGGGACTACCTTGAGAAAGGAGGATCCATGGACAGACATGCTATAACAGCTGATAAATGAACCTTGATATAGGAACAAAAAAAGGCCATTGTCAGACCTCTCAACCATACCAAATTGTTTGGTATTTACTGGTTTTGAGGGCAAAGTATTAGGGTGCCACGAATTCTTGAGTGGTCTCCTTAATTTCCGAATTTGCCAGTTTTTTGGATGATGTCACTACGCATCACCAGCCTACAGGTGCATTTGTGATATCAGCTTCAGCTTGTCAGACTGAGAAGAACAGTGATGGTGTCATAATTTAAATTTTGCAAAGTCAGTCTGCCTCCACCTACATGTCCCAGCCTCCACGTAGCAAAACAACTCTAATGGGCCGTAAACGTAAGCTTAATCAGAAGAAACATGTTTTATCTGCTGGCCAAGAAGTGTTTAACTGTGTTTGCCTGTAACTGCATCAGTCGTACGTCTGGCCAAGAAAGAAAGTACAGTTGTGTACACTTACTATAAATGTAGATGTTAGCGTGTATTCACTGTTGCAGTCATCACACTTGGGTTATCCTGCCAGGGGTTGCCCTCAGTCGACCCAAATACCAGAGGCTTAGTATTTCTGCATCTGTTACTGTCACTTCAGGACTGACGTCAGGTCGTCAGTGGTATAAAAACAGGTAGCCAATGCCATTACATAAGTTTTTCTTACCATAAATGTCAGGAGCCCCCAAATAGGGGGCTAAGTTATGGTGGAAAACACCACCAATAAAAAGTAAATACCAATAGCCCTGTAAGGAGTGAGGAAGAGAGAGATAGAGACACAAGGGGGCTGTAGGATGGGAAGCCAGGACTGCAACAGTGAATATACTCGAACATCTACATTTATGGTAAGTGTACACAACTGTACTAGGTTTTTCATGTTTCACTGTTGCAGTCATCACATTTGGGTCAATTCCCAAAGCTGAAAAATGGGTGGAGGCAGTCAAGAATGCCCTGCAAGACTGCAGTTGCAAAGCCCACCCTGGATTTGGAAAAGATAGGCAGGTGGTAATGCTTGGTGAAGGTATGTACAGAACTTCAAGTTGCAGCTTCCAGAATGTCCCTGGTAGGGACTCCTCTGAGAAAGACTGTAGTGGTTGAAGTTGCCCTGGTGCAAAGTGTTCTGACCCCCTGAGGGGGTGGTTTCCCATGGTGTTTGTAACAGAAATGGATACAGTGTGCTATCCATTTGGAAATTGTTATGATATGGCCTTGCCCTCTACCCCTGGAGCAAAGCTGGCTAGTAACTGGTCAAATTTCCTAAAGAGTCTAGTCATATCAAGGCAGAATCTGAGCTGTTTGTGCACATCTAAAGAGTGCAGGATCCTTTCCCTTTATGAGGATTAGGGAAAATGTGGGCAAACTGACAGACTGGTCGAGAGCAACATGGGACACCACTTTAGGCATGAAAGTTGGGTTAGTCCTGATGGAGACCCTGTCAGCATGAAAAATGATGAAGGGTTCCACAGCCATAAGTGCTTGTAGCTCAGACACGTCTAGCTGAAGTGATGGCCAGAAGCAAGGCTGTTTTCCAAGAGAGGAATTTTAACTCTGCTGATGCTGCAGGCTCAAAGGGGGGCAAGTGTGAGCTTTTCCAACACAAAGTTATGGTCCCAAGCAGGGGTAGGGGCTCTTCTCTGTGGCCTTAAGTTGTTAGCCCCTCTCAGGAACTGCTTGATGAGAGGGTGTGAGAAGAGAGGTGGATCAGTGGTGTAATGAGCAGAGATGGCAGAGGCATGAATCTTAATGGAAGAGAAGGATAGGCCCCCCTGTGGAGTAGGTCTGCTAGGTAATCCAGGATGAGAGGTAAGGAGGGCTGTGCTGGTTCCGCTCCTTTAGTCTGGATCCAGGAACAATACCTTTTCCACTTGTCAGCAGAGGATTTTCTTGTACTGGATCATCTAGCTTCACATATGACATCTAGTACCTGCTTGCTTAGGCTGGCCACTGGAGAAGTCAAGGAATAAGCCAGGCTGCAAGGTTCAGGGTCTGCAATTGTGGATAAAAGAACTGTCCCTCCTACTGAGTCAGGAGAGTTGGGATCTGGGGGAGGTGCCATGTAGGCAACAGTGACAGACTGCACAGTAGTGGGTACCAGTGTTGATGTGGCCAGTCTGGGCAATCAGGATTGCCCTTGGCTTTACTCCCTTATTTTGAGTAATACTCTTGTAAGGAGAGATACAGGGGAAAATGCATAGATTGAGAGGTTTGCCCACTGGAAGGCTAGGGCATCAACTTTCCAGGCCTTGGTGTGAAGTTCCCTGGTGCAGAATTTGCTAAGTTGGTGGTTGTAGGTGGATGCAAGTAGGTCCACCTTTGGGGTGCCCCATTTCTGGGTCACAAGACTAACGATGTTGTGGTTTAATTGCCACTTGTGGGGGTCTAGGAGATTTCTGCTTAAGTTGTCTGCCAGAGTTTTGGTTGCCTGGCAGGAATTGAGCTGGCAGGTGAATATGCATGGCTGAAGCCATGTTCCAGAGGGTCATGGCTAGCCTGCAGAGTGGGTTCCCCCCTGCTTGTTAATGTACCACATCACTGTGGTGTTGTCAGTTTTGATTAGTAGAGGCCCCGGAGAGAGTAGGGATCTGAAAACTGTCAGTGTGCACTGAACAGCTAGCATCTCTTTTTGGTTGATGTGCAGATTCATTTGATTTGTGCTCCAGTGGCCCTGAATGCACCTGCCATCCAGATGTGCACCTCAAGCATAGTCTGATGCATCTGTGGCTAGGGTCTGGATGGCATGGGGTTGTGTAAAGGGAAGCCCCTTGTTGTGGTTGCATGCTGCTGCCCACCAAAGGAACTCTTTCATTAGACAAGGTATCATAGGTATAACAGTTTCTAGGTGCTGAGAATGTTGGCAACAAAGACTTTATAAGTACCACTGAAGTTTCCTCATATTCAGTCTGGCATATGGAATTAAGTAGAATGCAGGAGGCCATGAACCCTAGAGCTTGCAGGATTTTCCTTGTGGATAAGCTGGGTTCTGGTGGACATTTGAGAGAAGTAGCTTGTCAGATATGCTTGTTTTTCTGGAGTAAGGAATGCCATCTGGGATGCAGTGTCCAAGCTTGCTCCCAGGAATACAATTTTTTGAGTGGGGACTAGTTTGGATTTCTTTTCATTGATGGTGTACCCAAGGGAAGTAAGAAGGTCCTTTACAAAAGTCAGGTGCTGCAACAGCTTTTCTGGACTGCCTGAATCAGGCAAATCCAAGTAGGGGTAAATTCGAATATTTCTCTGTCTGCAATAAGCAATGGCTGGAGCCACGCATTTTTTGAAAACTCTGGGAGCAGTGGATAACCCAAAGGGAAGTGCAGAGAACTGATAATGCACAGATCCTGCCCTGAAATGTGGCTATTCCCTGCAGGAGTCCCCGATTGGGATGTGCAGATATGCCTCGTTTAGGTCTAGCTGGCTAACCAGGCATCTTTGGACAGCCTAGGGAGAAGCTGCTGTAGGGTGAGCATTTTGAATTTTAGTACCACCAGAAAGGTGTTTAGAATGGATAGATCTAAGATTGGGTGCCAGGCGCCCTCTTTTCTGGGTACCAGGAAAGTTCTGGAATAAAAACCTTGGCCTACCTAGTCTGCAGGAACAGGCTGAATTGCCTTATGGAGAGCAGGGACTGAACTTGGTTTTGTGTCTCTGCCCACTGGTTTGGAGGAATGTCTGGGAACCCTTTTGGGGTTGGCAGTATGTGGAAATAAAATTTGTACTCCTGGGATACTATTTTGAGGACCCATCAATCGTTAGTGATGGAGGTCCAGTTTTTTGCATGGTGGGCAAGTTTTCCTCCTGGGGGCATAAGGAATTGGGAGGAGTTGAGAAGTCATTGTGAATTGTTTCCATAAGGGGGTGGCTTTGCACTCCCTGCTTTAGAAGTGGAGGTACTCCATTGCTTAAATCTCTGCATACCCCGAGACTGTAGTCTAGGAGGGTCTGTTTCCCCTAGGTCTAGTTTGAGGTGGCCTTGAGGGGGCTGGAAAGGACCACTGTTTTGAGGGGCAATGCCTTCTGAATCTTGGAGGCTGCACTTGCAAAAAATCTTTGACTGTCTGCATAGACTTAGCTTTTTCTTCCATCTTTTTTAAAACCTCTGCTGCTTTGATGCCAAACAGATGGTCCTTGTTCAGAGATGTGCCCAATAATTTTGATTTGACATGGTCTGGCAAGGTCTGCTCCTTAAGCCAGGCATGCCTTCTAAGGACAGAACCTGTGACTACTGCCCTGCACAATGCTTCTAGGGAATCAAACCCACATTGCAGGGTATGCTTGCTGACTTGGCTTGCAGAATGCATAAGCTCTTGTAATTCTTTATTTTCTGCACCATCAGGGAAGGTAGATAATTTTTGCTTAATGAGTTCCATAGTATGTTGCTGGTATTTTAGCATGTAGAACTGACAGTTTAATGCTCCAATGGCAAGAGTTGCAGGTGTATACTTTTTTACCCCCATCTTTCTAAAGTTCAGGAATCCCTGTCTGAGGGGGTGGGATTCTTAGCTGTAGCTGCTTTTAGGCCCTTGTGAGATTACCTCTGGGTCAGCAGTAGGATTTTTGAAGAGAAATTTGTGAGAGTCAGGGACTCTGTAGTTTGTCAGGTTCCCTGAGAGCAGGGGTAAACTATCAGGAGTTGGACTGGATTCCATAAAGACAACATCCAGAACAGGAGGGATAGCTAAAGGCCTGTGCTGTGGTAAATCTAAAAATTCCTTGAGTCTCTTTTTGGACTGAGGATAATCCTGGCATTCCCAATGGAAATGCTGTCTCAAAGTACGTAGGGTTTCACCAAAGAAAAGTCCTCTGGAGGGGAGGCAGAAGGAATGGATTCCTCTGCATCTGAATTCTCATAGGTAGATAAGGGCATTTCTTTATAATCGGAAACCTCAGTCAGACTCTTGGTCAGATAAAGCTGCTTGTGACAAGTCTCATTTTTAGCAGGGGAAGGCTGGCTTCCCTTAATCAGCATAAGGTCTTCCACCATTTTAGGCATCTGTAATTGTGGCAAGGAAGCAGGCACTTGAGTTAGGGTCTTCGGTTTTTTAGGTGTAGCTCATACTCTTGGCCTTAGAAACTTGGTAGTTTTAGAAAGAACTGAAGATGCAAAAGAAGTCAGTTTGTGTTGAATATCGGTAGTGTGAAGAACTTCCTCAGAAGCCGGTGCCTGCACAGCAGCTCTGGACCCATCCAAGGTAGACACATCCGCAGGTTCCGTAGTCAAAGAAGAGTCTCACAGCATACCAGACTCTGAACTGGTCTCGGTAACAGCCTGCGA
Organism: Protopterus annectens; assembly: GCF_019279795.1. NCBI lineage: Eukaryota > Metazoa > Chordata > Ceratodontiformes > Protopteridae > Protopterus > Protopterus annectens. The sequence continues at coordinate 316,339,989 of NC_056743.1, read as the reverse complement.
ATCCAAAGCGGGCATCAGGGGCTGCAAAAGTGCATCACTGAGTACCGATGAACTGGCAACTAGCTTAACGGACGCGTCAGCAGATTTGGACCTGTGTGGTCACAGTCTTTATCCTTACTTTTTTTTTGGAATATCGGTAGTCTGACAGCTTACCAAAGCCATTTTGGAATACGAGGCTCAAGAACAAAAAATATTTAACTACAATAAGGGCCTGAAGAGAAATAGTTCAGGTGTTGAACAAAACACAAAACCAGCAGCGAGGTACGTCGTGGTCTAGGCCTAAACAGGTGACGCAGCAAGAATGGAAATCTCCGTGTGTTATTTGCTTTCCAGAGGCAAGGCAATTGTTAACTTTTTCTGACATCGGTTAGAGGAAGAAAAAAAAGATCCCCAATGGGGTACTTAGCTTCAGAAGACTTCAACTTCAATTTCGGAAATGAAAACTCAGTGGCCGACTGGCGCTCATGCAAACTGCTTCAGCTTTGGGCTCCTCTGCAAGAAAGACTGATGTAATGGAGTCAGCTGCCTGTTTTTATACCACTGATGGCCTGGCAACAGTCCTGAAGCAACAGCAACTGATGCAGAAATACTAAGCCTCTGGTATTCAGGCAGACTGAGGGCTACCCCTGGCAGGATAACCCAACTGTGATGACTGCAACAGTGAAACATGAAGACTATGTGCATGTAACTGTTCCTGACCCATTGATAGTATTAAGGTACTGTCCACTCTAGATTTACTTTATCTGCTGTAAATGTTTTGCTGTGTGTGCAATTAACCATTTCCAGCTGTTTTGTATTTAGTTTATCTGCTGTGTGTGCATGTAACCATTCGCATTGCACTAATTTAGTTTATCTGCTGCCTGGTTGGCCATTCCAGTTGATGGCATTAAGATCTGCTGGAAATGATCTGTGTGTGCATGTAACCATGCATTAATTTAGTTAATCTTCTGGCTGGCCATTCCCATTGATGGCATTAATTTAGTTGCTGGCCGTTCCCACTGATGGCATTAAGGCAGTTTATCTGCTGGCTGTTCCTGTTTATGGCATATTTTATCAATCCATTGTTCAGGCTGCTCTGTATTTAGTTTATCTGCTGGAAATGGTCCATGTGTTTAGTTTCTCTGCTGGGGAAATAGTCCCTGTATTTTGTTTATCTGCTGGAAGAAAGTCCTGTATTTAGTTAATCTCCCACAGTATGTAGATGGACTGCTGATATAGTAGTTATACTTTTAAAGAGGGTGGATGCTGCAGTCCTGAAAATGTCCTCTTTGGCAGAGATACATAGCAACTATGAACCTGTTATCACTTAGACATCCATTCCCTATTGCAATATCACTGGCTTATTTTTTTAATAGAAAAGGCAATTTATTCCTCAAGGGCAACAGGCACTATCTGTAGATGAAACAATGAAATGTAAAGTTGTTTGCTAGTAGCAACCTTGTCATTAGTTACAGATCTCTTTAATTTGGAATTAGATGACTTCTGCAGAGATTGTGCATATTTACAGGTACTGGTGGCTTGTAGACTTTCATGAGGGAAATGTTCTGAATTGAGTTTTGTCATTACTGGTTCATGCATTTTGTTTCATTACTTACTGGAAGAATGTTCAAAATAAATTTAAACCCCACTCTAAAAAGTGTGCTGTACTATACAAGTAATTAATCAGGAAGGTGTATCAAAGAAAACATGTATGTTTTGTGTGCAAGGGGCCTATGATTTGAAAACAGCCCACTGGCCAGATGAATTTTCTTTGAATGGGGGTTTCAATGCTGTTTCAATTAATGTGACTTTACTTTCAAGGACAGAAATGTTTTAATGCAAAGTCTATTTTCATTGTGAGACTGTTTTGTTTAGCAGATGTTTATTAGTGTTTGTGCTATAAAATGTAAACTAGCAGTAAATGAAATCCAAATACATTAGTGTTTATGGCAAATGGGGTAAAATACCCAAGTAATGGTAGTTGGAATGGCTGCATGGAGGAAGCCATTGAACCATTATTTTGTGAAGGGGGAAGGGCAGCAAACTCAGACAGCCCTGGCCAGCGAGCAGCACAAACTATCTACACCACTGATCAGTAGGCCATGGAGAATGACTTTTGGAGGTCCTAGCAAACTATTTTTTGCCAAGATTAGAATATTGCCTACCATTAAATACCCTACTTTTACCACAAAGCCCACATACTGCAAGTCACCCAAAACAAGGTTCATCTTCTCCCTTCCCAGTGAAGGTCAGGGTCTGAGGCCACATTTTTGTTGTCTGTTCAGTTTGGCTAGAAACTTGGAATCCCATAATTCCATCGGAGTGGGTGGGGTTACATAATTATGTATGCACATTTTATGTTAATCAGCATAAAAATTTGTACCCATTTTTCATGGGCCTTTGTCCAGATTGTTGATGTTTCTTGGTTGAGAGGTATGGCCATAGGATAGTAACTCACAAACATTGTGAAATCAAAGAACTAGCCCTGAATAGGTGGTTAACACTGTTGACACTAAAAAAATTCAATTTGCTAACATACAATTTTCTAGTAGTGGGCTTTCTTAACTTCATTAGTACCTGCTGCACATACTCAGTAAAATCCTGTGGCAACTGCCCCTGGCCATTTCTAAAAAGTGAGAACCACAGTTGCCTATACCAGAAGGAAGTTACCACACAGATCTTGCAAATTCCTTAATTTTCACAAGTACCCTGAATATTAGGGGAAAGGGTGTAAAAGAAAACAGGAACATTCCTGTCCAAAGAAAAGGCATCCACCTTCCAGGCCTTCTTGCAGAGTACTGGAACTGAATCTTGCCAGTTGATTGTTCAAAGAAGTGGCAAAAAGAGCTTAACGAATTCCCCACAGATGGATCAAATGTTGGAAGACCCCTTGATCTAATTTCCATTTGTGAAGGTCTACCCTTGTCCTACTCATCTTATCTGACACAGTTTTGTTCTGACAGAATACAGTATGTCTGCAGAGTGAGATTTTGCTGTGTAGCTATATCCCAAGCTAACAGCTAATCGGCTAAGGTCCTCCCCTTGCTTGCTGACATGGTATATCACTATGGTTTTGTCAAACTGCTTTGAAGGCATCCTGGGGCCAGATTGTTCAGAGAGTTGAGTGCTTTGATCAGGGCAAGCATCTCCTTGATATTTGTGTGCTTGCTATCAAGTCCTTGGTGTCCACCACCCCCCACACTGATAATTCTTGGATCAGACTTGGATATCGTTTCCAGACTTAGGCTCTGGAGTCTCAAGCTTCTCCCTCTTCCCATAATACACCACACCTTCTCTAACTTCCCAGATAGAGTTTTCTGCCCTGTAGTTCATGGGATTATATAAACAGTGCAAAAATAGAAAGGAAACTGAAACCCAGAACTTAAGGGTTCTGAATTTCCACCACAAACTTCTCTAAGGCACAAGACCAGAGGGGTGCCTGGGAGGGAAGCAAAGAAGAATGAAAATGAACACGTACTGAATTATGTTAAGTACACAACTTAAATCCGATGATGTCCCTTTCATTCTTCCTCACTGGTGGATTAAGAGTCCCCAGCTACTTAACTCCTGGGTGGCACTCTAGGATGGATGTATCAGAGCATGGTCGTGCCAAAGAATGCCCTCCTCCTAGAAATGTCCAATTTATAATGAGACAAAGGTGCGAGTCTTGGATGAAGCGGCTACAGCACAAATCTCATTAACTGAGGTCCTGAAAGAGGAAGGCAGATGTAGCCAAAAGCTCTGGTGGACTGAGCCTTGGGTAGTTGATGTAATGGAATACATTTTTGTGAATAAAAGAAATACAATCCATAATTCATTTGGCTAAATTAACTCTTATCAGTGATTTCTCCAAGGTGGGTCTGCAGTTACCTCCTACTGTCTCTAGGTGTCAAATATTTCTTGTTCACATTTGGATCAATAATTCCAAAACCATGCTATGTACAAGGTTTTAAAACATTTCATCTTAAAGCTGACTCAATTGCAAACTCAAAAGCATTAATATTTAATCTGTCTAGTGAAAGTGAATAGATATCAACTGTTTTTACAATCTTTACATAGATCATTTTCTAAACATCTCAACAACCAAGTAAGAGACAACTCCTTAGCCTCAGATAAAAGCTCTCAGCTAGATGAATAAAATGCTCCTAAAAGTAGGGGTAACGTGTGGTTGGTGAAATACTATAAGTTTACAAAATATTGCAAACAATAGTGTACTGTGACTTATAAAATTCAGTTCAAGACCTAGAACCTCAAGAATACTAAGACTATAAAAATAGTTTGTGTTGTAAGTTTGCCATTTATATTTCTTTCACAACTCCTATGCTTCAAGATATGAACATTTGTTTGAAATTAGGACAATTTTATTCTGTGAAAATGCTTAGGCTCCACCCATTTGAAATTGTAGTGCAAACTTCCTGAGCTCCATTGGAGTGAATGAGAATATTAGAAACTGCATGACCTGAATGGTTTACTGAGAAAGATGCAAACACCTAAGACTTCCTACACTTTTTTTTGTCTTGTGGAGATAATGTAATTGCCTATGAACATCTAGAAGGTGCAAAATATATTCTCCTTTGTTTGAAAAATTGGGAAAATATTGTTAACTGAACTGCTTAATGTTGGATTCCATGGCTACATTGCACATAAAGGAGGGATTTGTTTTTAATGATACCCTGTCTTTCTGAAAAATAAAGGAGGTTTTACTGCCAGGCTTTAAGCTCCAATACTCTTAGCAGAAGTAATCGCTACTAGAAAAACTGTTTTCCAGGACAGAAATTTCATGTCACAATCATCTGCTGGTTCAAAGGGCTTCTGGGTAAGGCCTTGCAGCACTAATGTAACATTGAGAAGGGTCTTCAATTGGAGACCAAAGAAAATTGCCCTTCAAGAAAGCCTTGCATAACCTGCAAGAAAAGAGGAAGTCACTTTTGAGCATGAAAACTGGATATGGCAGCCAGTTGAAGCTTAATGGTAGAGAAACTGGCTCCTTCTTGAAAAAGCCTACCAAGATAAACTATAGTAGCTGATGTGGGAGCTGAGAAAGGGTCTGTATTCTCTAGAGGCCAAATTAAAATCTCTTCCATTTATTGCTGTAGACCTTTTAGTGGAGGACCTTTGAGAGGCCAGGATTACATCACTGACAGAAGGAGTGAGCCTGGAATAATTACTGGAAGTGGAGAAACCATACGGTCAACCTTAGGGTGTGGAGATTGGGGGGCTGGATGTCTGATGGATGAGGTATGATATCCTGTCTGGGATCTAGTATCCAAAGTAGATACTTCAGATAAGACCAAAGAAAGGGGAACCATACCTGATCAGTGATTAAGAGGCAATGAGGATTACTGAGCTCTTCAACTTGCTGTCTTTCTGTAGAAATTTCGGGATAAGAGGAGGGTAAGCATAAAGGTGACTCAGGGGACAATCGTGGATTAGAGCATCCCACACTGATTCCACCTTCGGGGGATTTCTGAGCAAAATACTTGCTACACTTGAAGTTCTGGGGAGAGGCAGAGGGCGCAACAAGGTTGGCCCCAATGACCAAAAAGACTGTTTGCAACTGACTGAGGAGCCAGTCATGAGGAAATGGTAATAATCCATAAAGCAGAATTCGTGAGAAACACACTTTTAAAACACCTTTAAAACTTTATTCCATAAGCGCTTTCGACTAGAAAATACCAGCCTTCTTCAGACATTCAAAAAATCATATGACAAACTTTTATAGCCCAGCCCAACCACTTCAGTCTTAAACGCACAGCATTTTAAAGCAACGTTAAAATACTTTAACAATGCAGTTATAAAAAGATTCAGTTTATATATATCAAAAGCTTTTCATTTTAACTCACAAGAGATGGACATTACATCAGTTAACCCTAGAGAAGTAGATGCATTCAAGTGTAAAATCCACCACAACTCTCTTTTCTAAAAATACCCCATGGTACCCCTGGGTTTCTTTTTTGTAGCTGTTACAGTATGACAAATTTAAAGCTACGACTTGGGAATTTCTTTGTGTTTTACTAAAGCACTGGTCTCTGTGTATGCATATCATAGATGTGTTCATACACCCACTGTTTAAATTTTCGCTCAGTCTTTCCCACATAATATGCAGGACAAGAGCTGCATTTTGCAGCATACACCACTCATGTTTGGCAAAAGAAAAAAAGCAACCAGAAACTATAATACACTTAGAACCCAAGTGCACCTGGTAACATTCCAAAATAAACTTGCTTTATGAACACATTCCACACATTGTAATTTACTGCACATGTAAAAGGATAAACTGTCACACCAGTCTAAGGTTGCTATCATGTCTAAATACAAAATCAGGAAAATTACCATTTTTTCCCATTAGTTGTTTATCTGTTCTAATAAATGCACAGTTACTAATGATATCCATTATATTTTTACTATGGGCATTAAATGTAGAAATAAATGCATTTTTTTGTATTTTTGCTTGTTGCACACCACTTTCTCATTGTGAAAAAGGTGTCACCCTATTACCTGATGCCATTATTCCTATAGTTTCATTTTGGATACCATTTGCATAAGAAACTTCTCCGTAAGCTTCACCAAATACCCTGGCATGACTGTTTTGTAACAAGGGAATGTACTGGCTTGATAGTCTCTTCTTAATGATCTCAAATTTTGTTTACCATCTGCACCGGGTAACCCCTGTTCACAAACATGTTACCTATAAAATGTACTTTTAAGTCAAGCATATCAGTTACCATCCTGGTGGCCCGTACCATCTGTCCCTTTATAACAGCTTTTTGACATGGTATGGATGGTTACTTGTAAAGTGCAAGTATTTGAATATGTTTTTTTCCTAAAAACACAAGCTTTTAAACCAGCCTCCATTCTAGTTAATTCTACATCTGAGATATAGAGTTCACACCAAACTGGTATGTTGTCATCTTCTTTTGGCTTTTCCCAATTAGGGTTCACCACAGCGGAACTCCGGTCTGCTAATTAGATTTTCACTGTGCCGAGTTGCCAGCTCGACGCCCAACCTTCAACGAAGGCATGCCCATTCATGCATGTCTTTCGGAACACCACTCGACCCACGGGAAGGACATGCAGACTCCACACAGAAGGCACTCCCTGCACACTAGCTGAGAATCGAACGGGAGAACCTCTTGCTGTGAGGCAATAATGCTACTGCTGCACCACTGTGGATTCCTAACTTGCATGTAAACTTCAAAAACTCAGTTGTATTGTTTATAAAGATTGTACAAAATCTGGTATTAAATCAACAGGATCATCCCAAGCAATAAACAAATCTGAAAAACAAACATACATCCTAACATACTTGAAAAAGTCACCATTAAATTATGTAATTTCCATACTAACAGCCACATTTGCATATAATACCCCACAAGGTGAACCCATGGCCACACCTGTTACTTGTTTAAAATACTGTCAGTCATAACACAAAAAGTTATAGAAAACCATTTCAAGCAAATGGGAAATTGTATTTATCCTTTTCAACATGTACAGTCAGTAAAATATTAAGTAAACCATTCTATATACCAATAATATGGGGGATGCAAGTAAATAAGTCTTTTACATCAATTGTCAGAAAAAAGCCTTCTCTGAATTGTTGTAAATCATTACATTTCACCAAAAAAACCCAAGAATCCTGGCAAAGATGTTTAACAGGAACTAAGTATTGATTTAGTTGATCAATAAATTTTGCTATATAGTACATCTTTGAGGAAGTACCATCAACAATGGGTCAAGGGGGGTATACAAGTTTATTCAATTTTGTTACAACAAAAATGACGGCCAACTTAGAAGCTGTATTACAAACAATTCTATTGCTCCACAGTCAGCTGACCCTGGGATAACATATATAAAAAAAAAAGTCTACTCTACTGTATGAAATATTGATTTCATTCAAGGATGCCTCAACATAACAGTCCACACACAGTTGGAGCATGCATTGGCTATAGTCCACCTGGTCCATGATGATACCCCCTTTAATATCCTCCATTAAATTATGTTGCACAGATGGTAAGTTAAAGGAAACCAGAAGGGTGTTGTTTTCATGCAAGTGTCAAATCCAGTTTACATGCATTCTCAAAGATTTTTAACATAGGATACAGGTCAGGGTTGAAGGTACTGGGAATGCATAAATTTGTTGGTACTGAATAACTTATTAAAATAAATATAATTTCAAGTCTATTAAAGTTTTAGACATCAGCTCTTCTCATAGGTATAAACGTCAGGCCTTTACTGAACAAGTCTGTATGGGCCTGAGTTATATTATAACTACTAAAATTGTAGACCAAAGAAAGGGGAGCCATACCTGATGAAACAAGAAAGGGGCAATGAGGATTACTGATCTCTTCAACTTGCTGGCTTTGTGTAGAAATTTGGGGATCTTAGGAAGAGGATAAGCATAAAGACGATGCAGGGAATAATTGTGGATTAGGGCATCCCTCGTTGATTCCTTCTTAGGGGGAGTTGGAGCAAAATACTTGCTATACTTTAAGGTCCGAGGAGAGGCAAAGGTCGCAACAAGGTTGGCCCCAAAGACCAAAAAGACCTTTTGCGACTGACAGAGACCAGATACGAAGAGTCAGAATAGATCTGCTATGACATTTTGCCTGGAATGTGTTTTGCAACTAGAAAGAAGTCTGAAGATATCGGCCACTCCCAAACTCCTTCAGCCTCCATGCACAACAGGTATGAATGGGTTCCTCCTTGTTCATTAATGTAGCAGACTACTGACATGTAGTCTGTAGAACTGCAGTCATTCCAAGAGGGAGAATGTCATGAAAGGCTTGCAACTTTAGGACTGCTGTGATCTCTAGGACACTGATAGGCAAATTTGTCTCAGACGACCACATGCCTTGGTCCATCTTTCCTTGATAATGCCTCCCAGCCACATTGGGAAGCATTTGTGGTCACTGTGGCTTTCAGGTCGGGGAGATGAAATGGTCTGCCTAGCAATAGGTTGTCTGATTGCATCCACCACTGTAGATTCCTGCACGAAGACCGTGTTATGGGAAATGAAAGTGTTTGTTAGAGAATGGACCACTAAACTATTGTCCATTGAAGTACTCTCAAAGAGGCTCGCTAATGGGAGTAGAATGACTGCAGCTTCCACTGAACCCAGAGCTCGAAGTATTAATTTTCCTGCTGGAGAAGTTATATTTGACAAGTCCTGAACCTGTTGTCTTAGAAACATAAGATGCCTTGGTAAGGAAGCCACTGTGTTGAACTGTGCCCCTATGAATTCTAGATTCAGCATGGGAATCAAGTTTGATTTTGCCAAATTTATCGTGATACACAGATATTTAAAGAGAGTTACTAGATAGTTTCTGGACTGAAGCAATTGATGCCTTGTTGCTGCATTGAGGAGCCAATCACCTGGAATTGTTTTAGTCTCAGGTGAGCTGCTTTACCATTGCCAAATGTTTGGTAAACATCAGGCGGGTTATGGTGAGTCTAAACGGTAGTGCTCTGAACTGGCAGTGATTGGCCCCCTGTCTAAAGCACAGGTACCTTCTGGGATATCTAGTTTGATGTATGTATGCATCCTGAAGATCCAATCATCTTTGTGCAGAAATAGCAGAATAGACTGAACAGTAACCACTAGGAATGGATTTCTTGACAGATTCAAATTGCTGAGGTCTGGTATATAGGTTCCCGGTTTTCTTTGGGGCTAAAAAGCAAGAACAAGTTCTGAATCCTCTGTTCTGTCTAGAACACTTGGCTGATTTTTGTTCTTTTGAACTTCCTGAATAGCGTACTCCCTCTGACTATATGGTATGTTGGGGAAATTTCCTCCTGGGACCTGCAGGCGAAAAGGAAATGTAATAGCCTCTGGATATAGTGTTTAGCACCTAGGTGGTGTTATTGTTTGTCCAGGCATTTAGGTGCAAGACTAGATAATCCCCAATTGCCTCCAGAGAACAGTTGGGCAGAACTTCAGGAACACTGATGCTGTCCATCAGGAAAGGGCTCCCTGAAACCCTGATTTTGCAGACCCCCCCATGTCTCTAGGATGGCATCTGCCATTAAATTCTCCTCTGCCAGAGTTGTCCCTGCACAAGTCTTGGAAGATCCTCGAGACTTTGTTAAAGTACAGTTGTGTACACTTACCATAAATGTAGATGTTAGAGTGTATTCACTGTTGCAATCATCACACTTGGGTTATCTGCCTACAGGTAGCCCTCAGTCGGCCCGAATGCCAGAGACTTAGTATTTCTGCATCAATTATTGTCACTCCAGGACTGATGTCAGGTTGTCGGGTATAAAAACAGGCAGCTGACGACATTACATCAGTTTTCTAGTCCCACATGTCAGGAGCCCCCTAATTGGGAGCTAAGCTATGTGGGGAAAATCACCACTAGTAGAAAGTAAATACCAATAGCCCTGCAATATTACACAGAGGGGAGAGAGAAGGCGGCTGGAGGGAGGGAAACCAGGACTGCAACAGTAAATGCACTAACATCTACATTTATGGCAAGTGTATACAACTGTACTATGTTCTTCATGTTTCACTGTTGCAGTCATCACACTTGGGTTGATTCCCAAAGCTGAAGGGTGGATGCAGTCAAGTATCTGGGCTGGCTAGTATGCCCTGCAGGATTGCAGAAGCAAAACCCACCCTGAATTTGGAAAATATAGGCAGGTGGTAATACTTGTTGAATGTGTGTACAGAACTCCAGGTTGCAGCTTCAAGAATGCCCCTGGGTAGGGAATCCCCTGAGGAATGCTGTAGAGGTAGAAGTTACCCTAGTGGAATGTGTTATGACTCTCTGAGGGGTTGGTTTCCCATGGTGTTTGTAGCAGAAATGGATACACAGTGTGCTATCCATTTGGATATTTTCTGTTTTGAAATGGCCTTGCCCTCTTCCCCTGGTGCAAAACTGAGTAATAACTGGTCAGATTTCCTGAAGGGCTTAGTCATATCCAGGTAGAACCTGAGCTGTCTGTGCACGTCCAAGGAGTGCATGATCCTTTCCCCTTTATTTTGTAGATTAGGGAAGAAGGTAGGCAAATAGATTGGTCGAGATCCACACTGGACAACACTTTAGGCATAAAGAAGGATTAGTCCTGAGGGAGACCCTGTCAGCATGAAAAATAATGAAGTGTTCCATGGCCATAAATGCTTGTAGCTCATACATTCTTCTAGCTGAAGTGATGACCAGGAGAAATGCCGTTTTCCGAGAGAGGAATTTTAACTCTGCTGATGCTGCAGGCTCGAAAGGGGGTATTGTGAGCTTTCCCGGTACAAAGTTAAGGTCTCAAGCAGGGGTGGGTGCTCTCCTTGGTGGCCTTAAGTTGTTTGCCTCCTCTCAAGAACTGTTTGATGAGAGGGTGAGAAAAGGGGTGGCTCAGAGTTGTAATGACCTGAGATGGCAGAGGCATGGATCTTAATGGGGGAGAAGGATAGGCCTCTGTTGAGTAGCTCTGCTAAGTAATCCAGGATTAGAGGTAGGGAGGGCAGAGTTGTGTCCTCTTTTAGATTGACTCCAGGAGCAATACCCTTTTCCACTTATCAGTATAGGATTTCCTTGTACTGGATCTTCTGGCTTCAAGAATTATGTCCAGTACTTGCTTGCTTAGGCTGATCACTGGGGGAGAATTCACAGAATAAGAAGGGCTGCAAGATTCAGGGTTTACAGTTGCAGATACAAGATCTGTCCCCCCCCTGTTGAGTGAGCAGGGTTGAGCTCTGGGATAGGTGCTAGGGTGGCACCGGTGACAGGCTGCACAGTAGTGGGTACCAGTGCTGGCATGGCCAGTCCGAGACTGTCAGGATTGTCTTTGGTCTGTCCTGTCTTATATTGAGCAATATTCTTGAGAAGGGGTAGAGGAGGAAATGCATAGATTGAGAGGTTTTACCCACTGGAAGGATAGGGCATCCACTTTCCAGGCCCTGCTGTGAGGTCTCCTGGTGCAGAATTTGCTGAGCTGGTGATTGCAGGTAGAGGCAGAGAGATCCACCTCTGGGGTCCACCATTTCTGAATCAGAAGGTTGAAGGTGCTGGATTTCAATTGCCACTCATGTGGGTCTAGGAGATTTCTGCTTAAGTCGTCTGCCAGTGAGTTTTGTTTGCCTGGCAGGAATTGAGCTTGCAGATGGACCTGCATGTCCAAGGCTGTGTTCCACAGGGCCATGGCTAACCTGCAGAGTGGATTCCCCCTGCTTATTTATGTATCACATAACTGTGGTGTTTGTTTTTATTAGCAGGGATCTGAAAGCTGTTAGTGTGCTGAACAGTTAGCATCTTTTTTGATGTGCAGATGAATTTGACTTGGGCTCCAGTGGCCCTGAATGCACTTGTCATCCAGGTGTGCCCCTCAGGCATAGTCTGATGTGTCTGTTAGGGTCTGGGCAGCGTGGGGTTGAGTAAAAGGAAGTCCCTTGTTGCATGCTGCTGCCCACCAAAGAAACTCTGTCCCTGGACAAGGTATGATAGGAATGACAGTTTCCAGGTCCCGAGAATGTTGACACCAAAGACTTTTTAAGTACCATTAAAGTTTCCTCATATGCAGTATGGCATATGAAATTAGTAGGATGCATGAGGCCATGAACCCTAGGGCCTGCAGGATTTTCGTTGTGGATAGCTGGGTTCTGGTGGCCATTTGAGTGAAGTAGTCTGTCAGATAGGCTTGTTTTTCTGAAGTAAGGAATGCCATCTTGACTGGGGGCTAGTTTTGATTTCTATTCGTTGATAGTGTACCCCAGAGAGGTTAGGAGGTTTTTACAAATGTCAAGTGCTGTAACAGCATTTCCCGTCTGTCTGTCTGAATCAGGCAGTCGTCCAAGTACATTAGACTTTTTCTCTGTCTGCAGTAGGCAATGGCTGGAGCCAGGCATTTTGTGAATACTCTGGGAGCAGTGGATAAGCCAAAGGAAGTGCAGAGAACTTATAATGCATAGATCCTGCCCTGAAGCGTAGATATTTCCTGCTTGAGTCCCTGATAGGGATGTGCTGATTGGCTTCTTTTAAGTCTAGGGTGGCTAACCAGGCATCTTTGGCCAGCATATGAAGAATCTGCTGCAGGATGAGTATTTTGAATTTTGGTACCACGAGGAAGGTGTTTAGAATGGAAAGATCTAGGACTGGTGCCAAGTGCCCTCTTTTCTGGGTACCAGGAAAAGTCTGGAATAGAACCCTTGACCTATTTGTTATACAGGAAACGGATGAATTGCCCTTTTGGAGAGAGCAGGAATTGAAATTGGTTTTGTGCCTCTGCCCACTTGTTTGGAGAAAAGTCTGGAACCCTTTTGGGGTTGGCAGTGAGTGGAAGTAAAATTTGTACCTCATGGGATATGAAGTTGAGGACCCATCGGTCTTTGGTGATGGAAGTCCAGTTTTTTGCATGATGGGCAAGTTTTCCTCCTAGGGGCACGAGGAAAGTACAGTTGTGTACACTTACCATAAATGTAGATGTTCGAGTGTATTCACTGTTGCAGTCATTACATTTGGGTAATGCTGCTGGCAGGTTGCCCTCAGCCTGAATTCCAAAGTCTTGGGTCCTGCATCGGCTGCTGTCACCCCTTCCCTGACATCAGGTAGTCAGGGATATAAAAGCAGCTGACGCCATTTTCTTTAGTTTTTCTTGCTCCAGATGTCAGGTGCTCCATAAAAGGGTAGCCAAAATTTATATATATATATATATATATATATATATATATATATATATATATATATATATATATATATATATATATATATATATACATATATACACACACACATACACACATATATATATATATACATGCACCAATATAAATTTTACCTTCATCTACAAGCAAATACACTACATAGGTTGTATAAATCAGAGGGGGAAAGAAAAGTTCCAGCAGTAAAAAGGGGGAAGACGGGTAGGTAACCTGGACTGCAACAGTGAATACACTCTAATATCTACATTCATGGTAAGTGTACACAACTGTACTATGTTCTTCGTGGTTCACTGTTGCAGTCATTACATTTGGGTAGAGTCCCAAAGCTATGGTTGGGAGGCTGGAGCTAAACAGCATTAGGAGTGGCTATGAAGCCCTGCAGAACTGCAGTGGCAAAGCCTGCCCTGGATTTAGAGTAGAGAGGCAGATGATAGTGCTTTGTAAAGGTGTGCACTGAACTCCAAGTAGCAGCCTCTAAAATGTCTTTGGCTGGTACTCCCCTGAGAAAGGCTGCTTTAGTGGCTGCAGCTCTGGTGGAATGTGGCCTAATGCCCTTAGGCTCTGGCTTGCCATGGTGTAAATAGCAGAAATGAATGCAGTGGCCTATCCACTTTGAAATAGTCTGCTTTGAGATAGCCTTTCCTTGTGATCCTGCAGCATATGCCACTAGCAATTGCTCTTTCTGAAAAAAAGTTATGTACTCACCATAACGTTCCATCTGAGTAGGTACTTCATTTGTCTGCAACCTGTGATCCGAGCTGGCAGCTTTACTAGCTAAAAGGTCTGAACTCCTAGCTCCTCCCCTTACCCATAATCCCCTGCTACATACTCCCTTTCCCCAGATCGAGTTTGCCTAAACTAGCAACCAAGACTCTCGACCAAGTACCATAACCTACTGCCTAACTGCATGAACCAATGTCATTCATAGTCAGGGAGCACAATACTGGATAGGGGGCATGGAGGGGGGTCAGTTGCAGACAAATTAAGTACCTACTCAGATGGAACGTTATGGTGAGTACATAACTTCTTTATCTGAAGTAGTTACTTCATTTGTTCTGCAACCTGTGGGACAGAGTCCCCAGCTACCTAATAAAAACCCTAGGAGGTCCTCAAGGAAGGATATTCTGGAGCACCGTGGAGCCAAAGGAAGCCCTACTTCTGAATATCATATCCAACTTGTAATGAGAAATGAATGTATGAGAAGAGGACCAAGTAGCTGCTGAACATATATCATCCAGAGGAACTCTGGACCAAAACGCTGCAGAAGTAGCTATGGAACGAGTTGAATGGGCATGGACTCCGGAAGGAGCAGGTTTCCCTGAGGCTAAGTAAGCATGGATGATGCATTGCGAAATCCAGTTTGCTAAAGTAACTATGGTAATGGCCTTTCCTAAAGAGGGTTTGGCAAAGGACACAAACAATTGATCAGACCTACAAGTAGCCTTCGTCCTGTCCAAATAAAAGTGCAGTTGTCTATGTACGTCCAATGTGTGTAATTTATATTCCCCTTTGTTCTGGAAGTTGGGAAAAAATACTGGTAAATGAATCGACTGATTAATATTTGATTCAGAGGCCACTTTGGGCAGAAAGGAGGGGTTTGTCCTGAGAGACACCATCTTTATGAAAAATTAAATAAGGGGGTCTCATGCAAAGCGCTTGAAGTTCTGAGACCCTCCTGGCTGACGTAATAGCAATCAGAAAAGCTGTTGTCCAGGATAAAAATTTTAATTGAACCGAGGCGGCCGGTTCGAAGGGCGGACTCGTTAATGCCTGCAGAACCAATGTCAGGTCCCATGGTGGAACCACAGTCTTAACTGGTGGCTTCAGCAGAAAAATTCCTTTCAAAAACGTTTTGCATATTTTAGCTGAAGCTAACGATCCCAGCCCATCTACTATGTGAAAATGAGAGATGGCTGCCAACTGTACTTTAACCGTAGATGCACTGGCTCCTTGAAAATATATGACAAGAATTAAAGAACAGTTGGGATAGGGACGGTAAAGGGATCCAAACCCTTGTCTGTAGCCCAGATAGAAAAACGCTTCCACTTACTACTGTAAGTTTTTCTGGTAGTAGGTTTGTGCGCTCCTACCAGAATGTCTTTCACTGGTGAGGAGATACCGGGAGTCCTTGCCATCAGTGGAACTGGATCAACCAAGCTGCGAGCTTGAAGTTTTCCAGGTTTGGGGTTTGCAATCCCGCAGGATGCGAAATCAGATCCGGGATGGGATCCAAGATCCAAGGAGGAACTACACTGAGACCACAGATAAGGGAACCAGATGTGGCGAGGCCAGAATGGGGCTATGAGGATAACTTTGCTCCCCAACCTACAGGCTTTCTGTAGGAACTTCATGAGAGGAAGAGGGGGGTAAGCATAGAGGAGACCAGGTGGCCAAGCATAAACCAGAGCATCTCTGGGGCTCTCCCCTGGTGGGGAAATTAGAGCGAATAACTCACTGCACTTTGTGTTTGACGGAGAAGCAAAAAGATCGCAGCAAGGTAGACCCCACTTGAAGAAAATCTGTTTTGCTACTGACGGGTTCAGAGACCCCTCATAAGGTGTGAGGATCAAGTGACTCAGCTTGTCCGCAATAATGTTGGACCGTCCCGGAATGTGCGTTGCTATCAAAAAATGGTTGGTGGATATCGCCCATTCCCAAACTCTCACGGCCTCCCGACAAAGGGGATAAGATCTGGTTCCTCCCTGTTTATGTACCAGACTACCGCCATGTTGTCTGTCTGTATTGCAACAGTCCCCAAAGGAGGAAGGTCGTGAAGAGCTTGCAATGCTAGAAGCACCGCCTTCATCTCTAGGACATTGATATGCAGAGCGGTCTCCAAGGGAGTCCACATGCCTTGGACGGTTCTGCCCATAGCATGCCCCCCACCCGAGGCGAGAAGCGTCCGTGGTCAAAGTGGCTTGGGGTTGAGGCATCACGAAGGGTCTGCCTTCCCGCAGCTCCCGTGAACGAAGCCACCAGAGGAGGGAGCCCCTGCAAACCTTGCTCAGGGGAATAGGAGTGTCTAGGGGGTGTAGCAACAGTGACCATTGGACTTGAAGGGTCCATTGAAGAATTCTCATTCAAAGACGTACGTGCAGGGAAAGACTGATTGCTGCCGCCATAGAGCCCAGCACTCTCAGGACAAATTCTGCCGATGGGGCTGGGGACTGAAGAAGTGCCATAACATGACGTGACAAACTGCTCAATCTGTCTGATGTTAAGAGGGCCTTAGAGAGGTGAGTATTTTGGCCCCTATGAATTCCAGAACCTGTACAGGATGAAGGAAGGATTTCTGGAGGTTTATTTAAATGCCCAGATGCTGGGCAAGAGTGAGAAAATAGTCTCTGGCAGAACAAAGCTGATGCCTGTTGGAGGCAGTGAGGAGCCAGTCATCCAGGTACGGTAAGACCTGAATGCCCTGGAGTCTCAGGTGGGCTGCAACAACTGCCATGACCTTGAACACCCTGGGGGAAAGGGAGTATGTAGCAGGGGATTATGGGTAAGGGGAGGAGCTAGGAGCTTGGAACTTTTAGCTAGTAAAGCTGCCGGATCGGATCTGATACCCACAGGTTGCAGAACAAATGAAGTAACTACTTGAGATCTTTGGTTCTGTCCAAGTAAATCTAAGCTGTCTGTGTAGGTCCAAAGAATGCAGAATTCTCTCCTCCTCGTTCTGTGGATTTGGATAAAAAGTTGGCAGATGAATAGTTTGGTTAAGAGCCACACTGGACACCACCTTAGGCATAAATGTTGGGTTTGTCCTCAGTGAGACCCTGTCTGGATAAAAAATGATAAAAGGTTCCAAAGCCATAAGGGCCTGTAGCGCTGAAACTCATCTTGCAGAAGTTATTGGTGATCTCCTTGGAGGCCTTAAATTTTTGGCTCCTCTGAGGTACTGCTTTAACAAAGGATGAGAGAAGATTGGTGGCTCTGTATTATAATGAGCCGAAATGACAGAAGCATGAATTTTAATTGATGAAAGAGATAGGCCTTTGTTCAGCATCTCAGTTAAGTATTGCAAAATCTGAGGAATATTTGGTACAGCTGTATCAGTTCCTTGTGCCTGGTTCCAAGCACAGAATCTCTTCCATTTCCCAGCATAAGATTTTCTAGTACTAGGCCTTCTGGCTTCCAAAATGACATCTATCACAGATTTATGGAAAGGTGTTTTGTATGACTACATTATCTGCCATGCTGCCAGGTTTAAAGTTCTGAGTTGGCTGTGCAGGATCTGATTGTTTTGCTGGGACAGTAGATGAGGTATTCGAGGTAAGGTCCAAGCTGGGCATTGAGACAAGTTCCTTAGGATTGGATACCAGTACTGGTGGGGCCATTCTGGGGGAAATCAGTATAATCTTTGGCTTCTCCTGTCTCACCTTTAGGAGCACCTTGGGTAGGAGAGACAGTGGAGAAAAGGCATATACTGACAGTTTTTTCCAAATGAAAGATAAGGCGTCCACTTTCAATGCTTGTCTGTGATAAGTCCTTGTGCAGAATCTTTTTAGTTGGTAGTTGTGAAAGGAGGCAAATAGATGTATGTCCGGGGATCCCCATTTCCTTGTTATCATGCTGAAGACTTGTGGATCCAGCTGCCACTCGTGGGGATCCATGAAGTTTCTGCTTAGTTCGTCTGCCAGAGTATTTTCCTTTCCTGGCAGGAATTGTGCCTGCAAATGTACTTGGTAAGTCAATGCTGTGTCCCACAAAGTTATGGTTAGTCTGCAAAGGGGGTAAGAATGTGTGCCCCCCATGCTTGTTTATATACCACATGACAGTGGTGTTGTCTGTCTATCAGTAGTTGTCCTGGATGAAGTAGGTCCTTGAAGGCTGTCAGGGCATTTTGAACATCTAGCATCTCTTTTTGATATGCAGATGCATTTGGTTTGAGGACCATGTGGGGCCCCAGGCATAATCTGATGCAACCGTTGTTAGTGTCTGCCTAGCTGGGTGTAATGAGAATGGCTGTCCCTTGTTCTGGTGACAAGCCTTCGCCCACCATCGAAACTCCTGTTGGAGGCAGGGAATGAGAGTAATCATTAACAGTCTGTGGCAATGTTGAGTCCAAACACTTTTTAGGTATCATTGAAGTTTCCTCATATGCAGTCTTGCATATGGAATTAGTAGAATGCAGGATGCCATGAAGCCCAAAGCCTGCAGAATTTTTCTTGCAGATAACTGGGCCTTTGTTGCCAACATTTTGAAATAGGTAGTCAGTTGCCTTTGTCTCGTGTGAGATAAGCCATCTGGGCAGTTGTATTTAAGCTTGCACCCAGGAATATTATCTCGAGAGGGTACTAGTTTTGATTTCTTTTCGTTGACTGTGTACCCTAGGCATGTTAGAAGCCTTTGCACAAATGCCAGATGCTGTAGAAGAATGTCCTTGTTCTCTGCTTGAATTAAACAGTCGTCCAAGTAAGGATATATCTGTATTCCTCTGTCTGCAGAATGCAATTGCCAGTGCCAGGCACTTTGTGAAGACCCTGGGCACAGTAGATAAGCCAAAGGGCAATGCAGAGAATTGGTAATGCATTGAGCCAGCCTTGAATCTGAGGTATCTTCTGCATGACTGTCTGATTGGGACATGCAGGTATGCCTCTTTTAGGTCTAGTCACAAGCCAAGCATTCTTGCCCAGCATGGGCAGAAGCTGCTGCAAAGTCAACATTTTGAATTTTGGTATATCCAGTAATGTTTTCAGGATAGATAGGTCCAGTATTGGTCTCCAGGCCTTGTCCTTTCTGGGTACCAAGTCTTGAGTAAAGTCCTTGTCCCTGCTCTTGCTCTGGTACTTGCTGAATTGCCCCCATGTCCATGAGGTTAGAGACTTGTTTTTGTGCCTCTGCCCATTGATTTTTTGGCAGATCTGGCCATCTGTTTGCCCTTGGCAGGGTATGGAAATGGAACTTGTAGCCTTGTGACACTACTTAGAACCCACTTGTCTTGGGTTATAATGCACCAACTTTGAGAAAAAAGTGCTAATTTTCCCCCTAAGGGTGCTGCCAGGAGATACGTGCTTGGTGCAGGCAGGGGGAAGTCATTGGGACTGTTTCCTGTATGGTTGTGATTCGTCTTCAACTTTGGAGATAGTAGCACCCCATTGCTTTGACCTGTATGAACCTTGAGCCTGGGATCTGCCCCTTTGAGGTCTGTGACACAGGAAAGGACCAATTCTTTGTAGGCCAGTGTCTACTAAACCTAGGTGGCTTTACTTGTAAAAAAAATCTTTTGACAGTTTGCATAGATTTAGCTTTGTCCTCCATTTTCTTTAACACCTCTTCTGCCTTAGCACCAAGTATCATGCTGTAAAGGTGCATCTAATAATTTAACTGACATAATCTGGCAGATTTTGTTCCTTTACCAAGCATGCTTCCTAATTACAGAACCCATAACTACGGCCCTGCAGGTGGCCTCCAAAGAATCAAAACCACATTGCAAAGTATGCTTTCCAACTTGCTCAGCTGCATGCAATAAATCCTGCATTTCCTTGTTTTCTGCACATTCAGAATTTAACATGTTCTGTTTAAGCAATGCCATGACATGTTGCTGATATTTGAGCATATGAAACTGACAGCTTAAGGCTCTTACAGACAAGGTAGCAGATGCGTAAACCTTTTTTCCCCATCTATCCTGTGCCCTAGAATCTGTCAGAGGGGGTAGGGTTTTTTGCTGCAGAAGCCCTAAGTCCTTTGGGACCCTGTGAAATAGTTTCTGGGTCTGCAAAAGGGTTTTTAAAAAGGAATTCATTAGAGTCAGGAACCCTGTAATATCTGTCAGGCTTAACAGGAGCTGGGGGTAAGACTAGACTCCAAAAGCACATCTACAATGTCTAACAGGTGGAATGGCTAGAGGCCTGTGTTAAGGTAGTAAAAGGAAATTCGAGCCTCTTTTTAGATTCTGAAAAATCTTGGCTCTCCCAGTGGAAATGCAAGGTTTCCCCAAAAGAATAGTCCTCTGGAGGAGAAGCTGAAGGTATAGATTCTTCAGCATCAGAATCCTCATACGGGGGAAGAGAATATTCCTGATCAGAGGAAATAGAAACTTGATCTGAAGATTCATAGTCGGTCTCTTGCCTAGGCCTCTTATCGGGGGGGATGGGAACCCCTGATCAAGGTAATAAAGTCTTCTGCCATTTTGAGCATCTGTTTTTTGGGCATAGAGGCCTGTCCACGTGGCTCTTGAATTTGTTTCTCTGCTTTAGAAGGTGCTTTAGTCTTTGCCTTTGAAGCTGAAGTTATTTTAATGTAAAGATGTTTAGGTCTGAAAACACCTTCACAAGCCGGTGCCTGCTCAGCGGCTCCAGACCTATCTGAGGGAATAGTATCAGAGGCTCCAATACCTTGAGTTTCCAGTGGCATTGCTGACTCCACATGGGAGTCGGTAGTGGCCTGCGACTCTAAAGTAGCGTGCATCAGGGGCTGCAAAGCTCCTCACTGAGAACCGGCGACTGGCTTAGGAGAAGCTTCATCGGTTTTGGACCTCGGTTGTTTAGCTCTCCCTTTTTCTTTGCGTTTTTTGTGAACTCCGGTAGTCGGATGGCTATCCGACATTTCTGGATAATTAAACTGGCGTCCAAAATAGTTTAAAGCAAAATCATAAAGACGCTTAACAGTGCACTGGTTAAATCTAGCACAAAACCGACAACCAGAGACGTGATCAGGGCCTAGGCAGGGAATACAGTAAGAATGAAAGTCCTTAGGAGGTATTTGCTTTCCACAAGAAATAGAATTATTTACTTTTTCTGACATCAGTCTGGAGCAAGAAAAAAGTTTCCCCGACTGGGTACTTAGATTTATTGAAGACTTCGGATCTGAAATTCGAACACGAAAATCTCAGGAGTCGGCCAACCGGCACTTGCGAACTGCTTCTGCTTCGGGCACCGCGTGGCAAGAAAGACTGAAGAAAATGGCGTTGGCTGCTTCTTTTATACCCCTGATGACCTGACGTCAGGGAAGCAGTGACCGCAGCCGATGCAGGACCCAAAACTTTAAAATTCAGGCTGACTGAGGGCAACCTGCCAGCAGGATTATCCAAATGTAATGACTGCAACAGTGAAACATGAAGAACATCTGGGCAGAGGTGGGGAGTGGAGTTGAGAAGTAATTGTAAACTCTTTCCGTAAGGGGGTGGGCTTAGCACTCCCTATTTTTGAAGAGGAGGCACTCCATTGTTTGGATCTCTGCATACCCTGAGACAGTAGTCTGGGGTTTCTGTTTTCCTTGGGTCTAGTTTGAGATGACCTTGAGGGGGCTGGAAAGGACCAATGTTTTGAGGGGCAATGCCTACTGAATCTAGGAGGCTGTACTAGCAAGAAATCTTTTGACTGCTTGCATGGATTTAGCTTTTTCTTTCATTTTTTTAAGAACCTCTTCTGCTTTGGTGCCAAACAGACTGTCCTTATTCAAAGGAACATGTAGTAATTTTGATTTGACATGGTCTGGGCAAGGTCTGCTCCTCAAGCCAAGCATGCCTTCTCAGTACAGAACCAGTGACTGCTGCCCTCCAAGATGCTTCTAGGGCGTCAAAGCCACATTGCAAAGTATGCTTGCTGACTTGCAGAATGCATAAGCTCTTGTAATTCTTTATTTCCTGCACCCTCTGTAAAGGTAGCTACTTTTTGCTCAAGTTCCATAATATGCTGTTAGCACTTCATGTGAAACTGGCAATTCAAAGCCCTAATGGTGAAAGTTGCAGAGGTGTATACTTTCTTACCCCATCTGTCTAAAGCTCTGGAATCCCTGTCTGAAGGGGTGGGATTCTAACCTGTAGTTGCTTTGATACAATTAACCCTCTGGGAAATTACCTCTAGGTCAGCAGTAGGATTTTTGAATAGGAATTTGAGAGAGTTAGGAACTCTGTAGTACCCGTTTGGTTTCCTAGGAGCAGGGAGTAAAGTATCAGGAGTTAAACTGGATTCCATAAAGACATCATCCACAACATCCAGGACTGGGGGTATTGCTAAAGGCCTATGTTGTGGCAAATCTAGAAATTTTCTGAGTCTGTTTTTGGATTGAGGATGGTCTTGGCATTTCCAGTGGGAATGCTCTCAATGTATGTAATATTTCACCAAAAGAAAAATCCTCTGGAGGAGAAGCAGAGGAAATGGATTCCTCTGCAGTTGAATCCTCATAAGCAGATAAAGGCATGTTTTTATAATCAAATACCTCAGTCGAACTATTGGTCTGTTAAGGCTGCTGGGGACAGGTCTCTTTCTCTTAGTAGGGGGAGGCTGACTTCCCCTAATCAGCATAATAAGGTCTACTGCCATTTTAAGCATTTGATTTTTTGGCAAGGAAGCAGGTGCTCAAGTTTGGGTCATCTTTTTTTAGGCATAGCGAGTACTCGTGGCCTTAGAAACTCTGTAGTTTTAGACAAAACGGAAGACACGAAAGTCATCCGTTTGTGTCGAATATCGGTAGTGCGAAGAACTTCCTTAGAAGCCGGTGCCTGCTCAGCAGACCCATCCAAGGTAGACACATCCACAGGCTCCATAGTCAAAGAGTCTCGCGGCATACTGGACTCCAAACGGGTCTCAATAGAGGCCTGCGAATCCATTGAAGTGGGCATCAGGGGCTGCAAAAGCACCTCACTGAGTACCGGCAAACTGGTGACTAGCTTAATGGAAGTGGTGTCGACAGTTTTGCACCTGTGCGGTTCATCTTTATCCTTATGTTTTTTTCAGAAGACGGTAGTCGGATGGCTTACCGAAGCCATTTCAGAATATGGAGATCAAGAATGAAAGTATTTAGTGACTATAAAGGCCCGACAACAAATAAGGTGTTCAACAAGGCACAAAACCGAAAGAGGTACGTCGTGGTCTGAGCCTAAAAAAGAAGTTATGTACTCACCATAACTTTCCATCTGAGTAGGTAACTTCATTTGTCTGCAACCTGTGGGTATCGGATCCAATTCGGATCCAAGCCGGCAGCTTTCCGAGCTAAAAGATCCGAGCTCCAAGCTCCTCCCCCTACCCATAATGCCCTGCCATCTCCCTCTAACCCTCAGATAGAGTTTGCCAGAAAAAAAGGCAATAGGAAAATTCTATAACACAGGAAAGGATTACAATACATTCCACCTGAAGTCAACTGAAAAAGACATCCTGATCCTTTGATAATGAACTAAGGGTCCGGGGATGGAAGGAGAGTCGGTTGCAGACAAATGAAGTTACCTACTCAGATGGAATGTTATGGTGAGTACATAACTTCTTTATCTGAAGTAGTTAACTTCATTTTATCAGCAACCTGTGGGACAGTCCCCAACTACCAGCAACTTGGGAGAACTTTATGGAAGGATATTCCAAAGCACTGCGGAGTCAAAAGATGCACGTTCTCTGGATATTAAATCCAATTTATAGTGTGTAATTAAAGGTATGAGAGGAATCCCAAGTAGCTGCTGAGCAAATGTCATCCAAAGATACCCTTGACCAGAAAGCAGCAGTAGCAGCCATAGATCGGGTAGAATGGGCTCGCACTCTCAGGGGCTCAGGACGACCAGAACTTTTGTATGCGAGGATGCATTGGGAAATCCATCTAGCTAAGGTTACTTTAGTGACTGTTTTCCCCAGACAGGATTTAGCAAAGGAAACAAAAAGTTGATCAGATTTTCGAAGATCTGCTGTTCTGTTTAAGTAAAAACAATGACAATGAAGTCTGTATTCTCCTCTGTTTTGGAAATTAGGAAAGAAGACAGGTAGATTGATGGACTGGTTGATATTGGCTTCTGAAGCCACTTTGGGCAGAGAGGAGGGATTAAGTCCTGAGGGAGACCCTGTCTTTATGAATGATGATGTATGGAGGCTTACTGCAAAGAGCGTGAAGCTCCGATATCCTCCTAGCAGAAGTAATGGCAATCAGGAAGACAGTCTTCTAGGATACATATTTTAAGTCGACTGAAGCTGCAGGTTCGAAAGGAAGCCCAGTCAGAGCTTGAAGAACTAGGGTAAGATCCCATGGAGGCACTGCATCTTTAATAGGGGGGTCTTAACAAAAAGGTTCATTTCATAAATGTTTTGCAAATCTTGGAGGACGCTAGGGGGCCTGAACTGTTTCCAACGTGGTAGTGGGAAATAGCTGCCAACTGAACTTTAATAGTAGAAGCACTAGCTCCTTGATGAAAAGTATGGGAAAGAAAGTCTAGAACTGCTGGGATAGGAGCCGTGAAAGGGTCAAAGTTCCTGTGCTCCGCCCAGACAGAGAAACGTTTCCATTTACTCTTGTAGATTTTCCTGGTAGATTGTTTATGGGCGGCCACCAGGATGGCCTTAACTGAGGAAGATATACCGGGAGTCCTAGCTATTAAGGGAACTGGATCAACCAAGCTGAGAGCTTGAGGTAGTTCAGGTTGGGGGTCTTCAATCCTAATGGATGAGAGATCAGATCCGGATTGGGATCTAAAATCCAGGGAGGATGTACTAGATGAGACCGCAGGTAAGGGAACCAGGTTTGACGAGGCCAGAATGGGGCTATGAGGATAACTTTGCTCCCCAACCGACGAGCTTTCTGCAAGAATTTTGTCATCAATGGAAGAGAAGGATAAGCATACAGAAGACCGGATGGCCAAGCATGAACTAGAGCATCTCTGGGGGCTTCCCTTGGTGGGGGAATCAGAGCGAAGAACGCGCTGCACTTTGTGTTTGAAGGTGAGGTGAAGAGATTGCAGCAAGGTTGACCCCATTCGTGGAAGATTTGTTTCACTACTGCTGGGTTCAGAGACCACTCGTAAGGTGAGAGAATCGTTCGACAACCTATCCACCAAGATGTTTGACCGACCCGGAATGTGCGTTGCTATGAGAAAGCAGTTGGTGGGTATCACCCATTCCCATACTCTCATTGCCTCCCTGCAAAGTGGATAAGATCTGGTTCCCCGCTGTTTATGTACCAGACTACCGACATGTCTGTTTGAATTGCAATAGTTCCCGGAGGAAGAAGGGGATGGAGAGCCTGCAATGCTAGAAGCACCGCCCTCATCTCCAGGACATTGATATGCAGTGAGGTCTCTGTGAGAGTCCACATGCCTTGGACGGATCTGCCCATGCAATGCCCCCCCCACCAGAGGAGAGATGTGTCCATGGTCACAGTGACTTGGGGAGGGGGTATAACGAAGGGTCGGCCTTCTCTGAGATCTCTGGAGTGGAGCCACCAAAGAAGTGACTCCCTGCAAATCCTGCTGAGGGGAATAGGTGTAGACAGGGGGTGAAATAGAATGGACCACTGAACTTGCAATGTCCATTGAATGATTCTCATCTTCAGGTGAACGAAAGGTGACAGATTGATGGCTGCTGCCATGGATCCCAGGGCCCTCAGGACTAGTTCTGCGGGGGGGGGGGGCTGATGATTGTAAAAGATCTAGAATGTGAAGGCTTAGACTGCGAAGTCTGTCCACTGTCAGAAAGACTCTGGATTGTGTAGTGTCTATCCTGGCCCCTATGAATTCCAAAATTTGAGTAGGTTGAAGGGAGGATTTCTTGTGGTTGATCATGATCCCTAGATGGCGGGCTAGATGTAAAAAATAGTCCCTGCCTGAGCAGAGTTGATGCCTGGTGGGGGCGGTTAGGAGCCAGTCGTCCAGGTACAGAAAGACCTGTATTCCCTGAAACCTCAGGTGGGCCCCTACAACTGCCATGACCTTGGTGAACACCCTGGGGGCTGTGGTGAGACCGAAGGGTAGGACCCTGAACTGATAATGGCTGGCTCCAGCTGAAAGTGGAGGAACCTTCTGGATCATTTGTCCATAAGAATGTGGTAGTACACATCCTTGAGGTCTATTGAGCACATCCAGTCATTCTCCTGCAAAAGTGGGAGAATGGATTGAATAGTGACCATCCGGAATTTGTTGGGTGACTGACAGGTTCAGTGTGGACAGGTCGAGAATGGGTCGCAAGTCCCCAGTCTTTTTTGGCACCAAAAAGAACCTGGAGTAAAAACCTGATCCGGATTGCTCAAGGGGGACACGCTGGATCGCTTTTTCTTAGCAGCCCTCGAATTTCTGATGCTGCTGCCTCCCTCTGATCAGGTGGAACATCGGGGAGTCCTCTTGACCAGGGAGGATAAGTTAGGAAAGGGATTGAATAGCCTCTGGATAGGATTCAGAGCACCCAGCGATCTGTTATAATGGACTCCCAATTTGCTAGGTGTTCTGAGAAGCAGAGGAGCAGTCAGGCAACCCCTCAGGGCTGCTGCGCGGGTCGATCCGAAAGAGGTTCTCTCGACCCAAAATTCTTTGGCCCCCCTCAGCCTCTGGGCCGGCATCCACCCTGTCCTCCTCTGCCTCTGAAGGGTGAGGGATCCGGAGCAACACGGGATTGTTGAACTTTCCGGAACTACATCTTTGCTTGTCCTCGGATTCCTGGAGTAAGACCTCTGAGGAGCAGAGAAGCGGATCCAGATGGAAGACATCTTCCTGTCTTTCTCGCTCTGAAGCGTATCGCGGATGGTTTTGCCAAAGAGCGTAGAACCGTCAAAAGGGCATTTGCTAAGGACACCTTGAAGGGTTCCGCAAAATCGCAGAGATGGAGCCAGGCCCGTCTACATAAGACGACGCCAGTTCCGCTAGCTCTAGCCACTCCATCAGTAGCATAGGAGAGAAGCCGCATAGATGTGTTGGTAATTGACTTGAGAGTGGCCATTCGAGCCGAGAAAGTCCACTTGTCCTCGGCCGACATGGACTCTGGGGGTGACCCAGCATACTCTTTAATCAGGTCCCGTGGAGCCGAATCACATGTGCCATATAATTCAGTGACCTTACAGAGAAGGTCGCTGAAGAGAACATCCGCTTTCCAAGGCGGTCCATCATCCCAGACTCCTAGTCTGGAGGATGCACCAAGGAATTCTCCTGTGCTAATTCCTTTTTAGTGGCAGCCGCCACCACCATGGCATCCACTGGGGCACCCTTGCTCCAAATTGTCCTGTCCGTGGGAGGGCTGAGGATCCTGTCCGGTCTCGAGTATTGGCTCAACAGTGTCTGGCTCCTTCCATGCCCTGGTAGTTATGAGGTCTACCAGGGGGTCGGTGGGGACGGGACACCCAAGAGGTAGATGGGCCTGTGTCAAATGCCTCCAGAAACACAGACTCATCCGAGGAAGGTTTTTGGGTAGACCACCCCAATCTAATGCGTAATATTTCCATAATATCTCCAAAGGAGATGTCTTCGGGGGATGACCTTGGGGAACCTTCTCCTTCCTCTAAGTCCGTGTCCTCCGTGAGGGACTCTGGTGAGTCCAAGTGCCTCCTCTTGCACTTCCGTTTGTGAGGGACCTCCTTGGGGGGGTTGTCCGAAGAGGCCTCACCAACAATGTCCTGTTACTCTACGTGAACAATCTGGGACGTAGGCACAGGCTGTCCCTGGGGCCCGATGATGGAAGACAGGCCCATCTGAGTGGGAATGGCGGGTGGATCCATAGCAAGAGCCTGCGGCCTCGAATCCCTCAAAAGGACCCTCTCCATGACATCAAATGCCAAGGAAAAACTGCTTTCCCTCTGATCCAAAAGCAGTCCCCTCGGATCTGACGTGCAGACCGGTGCCGAAGGGGACCCAATCGGATCCGAAAGGGTAGTGTGCCCCGAACTTAATGGTGCTGAAGGCCCGCTAACCCCTCCAGATCCAATGCTCAACTCACGGCCCTGAAAGCTTGGATCCAAAAACGGATCTGACAGACTTGAGGGTACAGTCAGCGCCGAAGTAGGAAATGCTGTCGGCACCGACATCACCCCGGCTCTGAAGCTAGTCGGATCAGACAGCTCCGAACCCCGATAGCGGGTCGGAGAAGGAACAATGGGGGCGAAAAAAGGTGTTGAGCTCCCACCCAGAGGGGGGGGGGGGCAAGAGCACTTCCATCTGCAGCTGGGCCTGGAGAAATCGATGGTCCATGTCTGCGTCCGATAAACTTCTCGTAGATCTAGAGGAGGCCGAGGCCAGCCAGGAAGGCTGCCTAGATGACCGGGTCTCCTCCTCCGGCTCCGGAGAAAAACATGGAGAATGGAGCTGGGAGGGGGGGGGGGAAGGCCCGGAGACCTTAAGGGGAGAGGCAAGCTGTTTGGACGGCGGTGCCGAAGGGGTCGACTCGGACTGCCTCTTGTGGCTGCGGTGCCTTTCTTTCTCTCTCTCCCTATACTTTTTGCCGTCCCTTTCCTCCTGGGCCAACGAGGGAGGCTGAGTCCCATCCGGGGGATCGGAAGCGGCAGGTGCGGCAGCCACAGAGGACGAAGCAGAATCAGGGGGCAAAAGACCCGCAAGAATAAGCTTCATCCTCCTATCCTTCAAAGCCCTGGGGTTGAAGGCTGCACAAATAGTGCAGCCCGAAGAGAGGTGATCAACTCCAGGAAAAGGACGCACAGAGTGTGGCCATCTGCTGGGGACAGCTTATGGCCACACTCGGTGCATTTAGAGAAGATAGCTTTAGGGCCTTCAGACATTATAGAAAAGAAAATAGGCCCACACGCGCACACCTTCACACAAGCAGAGGGGGGAGGGGAATACATTTTTAACAACCAAAAAAGTTTAAAACTACCCTGAAAGGCTAAGAAAGTTAAGAGGGAGTTCACACACACAGACAAAGTTTGACAGAAAATTAAATTTTTCTTTTTTAATGCTAAACTCAGTACCACGCTCGGAGCTCGTTCTGAGAAGCTTACAGAAGCCGTGGAAAATGAGATCTGAGGGTTAGAGGGTGATGGCAGGGCATTGTGGGTAGGGGAGGAGCTTGGAACTCAGATCTTTTAGCTTGGAAAGCTGCCGGCTCTGATCCGATACCGACAGGCTGCTGAGCAAATGAAGTTAACTACTTCAGATTAAATGATGCAGTACGGATGGAAATTTGGGTGTGGTATTTGCTTTCCACAGTCAATTGTTAACTTTTTCTGACATCGGTTAGAGAAAGAAAAAAAGATCCCCAACAGGGTACTGAGCTTTAGAAGACTTCAGGATAATGCAATTCGGAAATGAAAACTCAGGTAGCGGCTGACCTGTACTTGTGCGAACTGCTACTGCTTTGGGCTCCTCGGCAAGAAAGACTGATGTAATGGCATCAGGTGCCTGATTTTATACTCCTGACGTCAATCCTGGAGTGACAGTAACTGACGCAGAAATACTAAGTCTCTGGGTATTCGGGCCGACTGAGGGCTACCTGCAGGCAGATAACCCAAGTGTGAGGACTGCAACAGTAAAACATGAAGAACATCCCTCCTCACAGATTCCTTGAGAAGATCCTCAGAGTAGAAAACTATCCCTACAGCAGACAAGGTCTTCCCTTCTTGTTCAGGTTAGTGTCTTTCAGACTGTCCAAAGAAACTGTCAAAGGGGGTATTAATGATGGACGCCTTGAAAGGTATTGCAAAATCACAAATCTGCATCCAGGTCTGCTGCCTAATGGTTAAGCCTGTGGCAGCTGCTAGCAAGGTGCCTCCCCCCCCCCCCCACCCAATGTGCAAAATCAACCTCACTGAAGAATCTACAAGGGAAGAAAGAATAGCTATTGGGGGAGAAACCTTCAAATCCTCCTCTGGCATGGTCTCGGCAAAAAGAGTCTTGGCTCCATGATCAGATCTCTCTACAAATGAGTGAAGGGCACCAAATAGTTTAATGACTTCAAAGTGAAAGTAGCAGAGAAATAAATGCTCTTTCCACCACCAGAGGCTCCTTGTTTGGCAGATAAACAGTGGAACTTTGTTTGGCCAGCTCCTTCTTCATGGCTGCTGCAACAATAGCATCTACCGGAATACCTTTCCTCCAATACGGATAAGCAGAGGGTGGGCTGAGAATCTTATTGGGGGGCTTGGGGATAGGCATGACCATGCCCTGTTCCTTCCAGGGCCGGCAGGAAACTAAATTATGGCATCTGCCAGGGGAAACCCCCAGGACATAAATGGGCCTGCCCTGAAAGCCTCCAGGAACACATACTTCTCAGAAGAAAGGTGGGAGGACCAGCTACCTTTCTGCCTAAAGAGTTCCAGGATGTCTTTAAAGGAGACATCAGGTGGTATTGGAGGAATCTTTCCCCCTCATCAAAGTCTTCTCAGAGAGGTTCCATAGGGGAGTCTTGTGCCTTTTTAGACTTCCAAGGGACCTACTGTGGTTTTGTTCTTGAGAGTTATCAGAAGAGGGACTCCTGCGGGGAGTGGTCTGGAGGCTATTTGGGTCAGGTTGACTTATGGAAGGCATGCTGGGCTCAGTCCTCATATATGAAGAGCAGGGCAAACACAGAGTGAGGAGATGCTTCTAATCCTGGAGAAAACTCTTTCTGCAACCTGGAAGGCTGACTGACCCAAGGGTACCCTCTCCCTTGGAGTCGAAGTCACCACATTAGAAAGAGAACAGCTATGAATCCGAAGGCTCCCGGGGCTGTAGAGGGCTGACGCTCCAAGGGGAAGCAAAGGATCAGACAAAAATCAGAGCTGAAAGCAACCCCTAGTCTCTCTAATGTCCTGGATCCAGGACCTGCTCTCATCTGTAAAGGGAGCAGGGTTGGGTCAGGGATGTAGTCCGAGTAGAGGAAGGGAGCTTCCTCGGATCAGACCTAGACTCTCACAGGTAACCAAGGTCTTTGGTTTCCAAAACAAAGTGATAGATAGGAAAAGGAATCTGCAGGTAGGAGACAGAGCACTCACTGATCCTAGATGGGATGGAGATGGCAGGACCTGCATTTGGATCTGTGCCAAAGGAACTTCCACATCATCCTGTCCATATTGGCCTCAATGAGACTTCAGGAAGACCTGGGAGGAGGATGCCAAGGAAGCATGCCTGGATTTAGTTGGTGTCTGAAAGACTTATTGGTAAGGCTGGAGAGACCAGTTCTATTTGAAAGGTTGGTAGGAGAGTCCTTATAACAGGATCAGAGGGTTTTGGATCCAAAGTAGCAGTAGAACTGGAAACCAGGACCAGTTCCTGATCCAAGGCCCTAGGATCTGAGATGAATGCAGATCTGCTTGGAACAAAAGCAATAGGATCCAAAGGAGTTTTGACACTAGGATCCACAGCCAATGGATCCTAAGATATTTTAGGATCAGACACTACTGGTCGCACTCAGATCCAGGATAGTCGATCAAAGGGCCTGGATCTTTGACTTGTCTCCAAAGAATCCCTTGAAGAAGGAAGGGATCTTTTGGAGCTGGCATGCTTTGAGGGGTTTGAGCCCCTGAGGCAGAAGATGCAGGTAAAAGGCCTTCCAAAATCAATTTGTTTCAGCAGTCAGCCAAGGCCCGGGGATTAAAGGACATACCAGGTTGTGTCCAAATGCCATGGTCTTAGGCAATAGACGCACTTCTTGTGGGAATCTGAATTTGAGATCTTATGCCCACAGGAAGTGCATAGTTTGAATCCCGTAGCTTTATTGACCATTGTTAAAAACTTAACCTAAATGAAAAACACCATGAAAAATATAAAAACAAACTATCGAATAAAACAGAGTTTTTTGGACAGGAAAAGTGCCAATGGCATGAAAGAATGAATTCTGCCTAATGCCAGAGATCTACGGACAAGGGGAGGAAAAACAGAAAACTAAATACAGTATAAATATATATTTGAAAGAAACTTTCTGAAAAGTCTTTGAAAAACACTCTGAAAAGTCTTCTCAAACCACTAACAGTCCTGAGACTCTGGAAAGATGTCTGTACAGAAAGCACAGCAAATGAGATCTTGGGAGATAGAAAAGGTTTGATGCATTATGGGAAGAGGGAGGCACTTGAGACCAAGTGCAAGTCTGGAAAAAATGGCAGAGTTGGATCAGAGACCCATCAGTGAGAAAAATGAAAAGGACATCAGATCCTCAAGTATACTCCTGACCTGTGCTGGTCTTGTGGGATTTCCTACATCACTTGTCTAGCAGCTTTATTTCTGGTGCTACTGCATTCTGCTGGATGAGTGGTGCATTAGGAAGGTTACTTGAACAAGAAAGTGGTAAAGGAATCTTATAGCCTCTGGTTATTGATTCCCTGCACCCATATATCTTGGGTGATTGGTGTGTCTGTACCCCATAGCTTGGTTAAGTACTGCATGATTGCCTCCGGAGTGCAACAATCAGATAACTGTTGAGAAGCCTGAAAAGGCCAGTCAGAAAAGGGAGTCTGAATGCCATGGTTGTAGTCCACCTCTGCTGCGGCAATGTCCATTAGGATTTTCCCATTCTGCCTCAAGGGGGGGGGGTATTTTTGGAAGCATCAGATGCAAAACCTTATTTGCAAAACCACAGTTTACCAATTTTGTCTCCAGAGAAGGTCTATTGTGCTGTAGGAAAAATGTACTCGCACTGCTTTTAGTGGCCCTCTCCACAATGTGATCTGCCTCGAGACTCTGGAGAGCAGACTGTTTCTACATGACAGAGTGAGGAAAGGACCTGAAGAGCACCATGGGGGCAAGGGAAGATCCAATCAAGGAAGAGAAGCCTTCTCAATAGACTAACAGCACACTCTAGAAGGCTAAGACCAGTCCCAAAGCCACCACTGTAGGGTCCCAAAGGTCCTAACACAAGCAAGCTTGAAGAACTTATCTGGCTCAGCTCCACAGCTGACACTGGTGTCAAGCTGTTCTGGGCTGATGCAGTTAAGGGACGGCTCCAATTTTGGAGCCAGTCTCAACTCCACAATGCAGACCCAGACCCCGAAAGCTGAGACACCTGAGATCCAAAGCACTTGAAGCCAACTGGGTCAGATAAATTGTTGAGGTCCACAAACTCCAATCCTTTGCATCAGACACGGGGAAACTCCTACATTCACTCTGATCCAGTTACCCTGAAGGTTAGGATCAGAAAAAGCAGCAATGATCAGAGGGGAAAAAGATTATGTCCTGAGCTTCTGACAGGGGTCAGAGGCCAGGAGAGCCCCCTATCATTCTGTCCATGTCTGCTTCATAAAGGCTCCTGCAGGACTGCAATGATCTTTGGGATTACACAGAAGGGGATCTTGAATTCTGAAGAGACATTTCCTGCAGGAAAGGGGACCCAGGCCTAGTGCCTTACCAGCTCCAGCAGAACTTGTGAACCAATAGAGGAATAGGTGATCTAATTCTGAAAGGCTCCAGACTTTAGGCTGGATCTGATGGCCTGGAAATATCTGTTGACAGACCAGATGGACCTGAACGTTCCAGGGAACACTTAGAGTCCTTCAAGTGTCTCCCTTGTCATTTTCTTTACTATTCACCCCTTTACCTGCTGAGGAACAGGACAAAAAACTGAAGGGGAACTTCTTCCACTGTGGTAGAGAGAAGTCTTAACAGTTGGTTACATTTCATCTATAGCACTGACTTCGAACTCTGAAGTATAATATTCATTCACCTTGGATCCCGGGAACTACCGTCCCATCAGTCTGACGAGCCTGATCTGCAAGGGCATTGAACGCATCATCATGGAACTTATAAACAAAGCCACTGGTAACCTTCAAACACTGGACCCCACCCAGTTTGGGTTTGTGAAGGGCTGATCTTGTCTTCTGAACCTGACTGACTTCTTCGAATCAGTCTCCAGAGCTGTCGACGTGGGTAAGGCAGTCCACATGGTCTATCTGGACCTCACCAAGGCCTTTGACACCATCCCCCACTCTGGAATCACAGATAAACTTACTAAGCTGGGCATAAATCCCTATGTCACTCGGGTTGCCAACTGGCTTACTGACAGAACAGACTGTAAAAGTAGCCAGCTCCAAATCCAGCTCCAGAAAAGTGGAGTACCTCAGGGTTCAGTCCTTGGACCGCTCGTTTGGCATATACTTCTCTGAAGTACAGGCCAACACTAAGGGACTATGGCTAACAAAGTTCGCAGATGACTGCAAACTGGCAGCAGTTATTGAATCCCCAAATGTGGATATTCTACAAAAGGGCCTTACAGAAACATGCTTGGTGCCAGAGCCATGGGATCAAGCTTAATGCCAAGAAAAAAAGTTATGTACCTACTATAATATTCCATGTTGGTTGTCTTCCTCTCGCCTTCCTTCTTGCTGGTTGGGATTGGCTCTGACTCGGCCATCTTCAATAGCTCGAGAGCTGTTTACTGGCTCGAGGCTGCCCCTTATCCCATAATGCCTAGCGATAGCTACCCAGATCTCTTTTGAAATAGCTAACTCCAGACATAACAAATCAGTCAAGAATCAGTTGACTATGCCTGCCATATTCTCTTAAGACAAAAAGGACACAAGAGAACACAGCCAGTGGGGAAAAAAAAAACCCCTCCTCTCGATCCACTAGAACAGGGGGGGATGGAGGGTGGGACGCAAGAAGGAAGGCGAGATGAAGACAACTAACATGGAACATTATGGTAGGTACATAACTTCTTTATGTTAAGTTGTCTATCTCACCTTCATTCTTGCTGGTTGGGACAGCGTCCCTAGCACCTAAAATCCTGGGTGGCTCAGTGGAACAGACTCTTCAGAACAGTGGACCCAAAGTCTGCTCTGCTCCTGGAAACCATATCCAACTTGTAATGAGAAATAAAGGTATGAGGGTTTGCCCATGTGGCAGCTGCACAGATAGAATCCATGGGCAACCTGGATTGGAAGGCTGGAGGTGGCCAAGGCCCTAGTAGAATAACCGTTCGGTTTAATAGGCAACTCTCTGTTCCATAACAGAGAAATGAAAGAAATAGTGTGACAACCATCTGGACAAGGTTACCTTGGAAACTGGGAGACCTTGTTTGCCCAAGGCGTAAGAGGAATAGTTCATCTGATTTCCTTACTACTTTAGTTCTGTGCAGGTAAAAACACAATTGCCTATTAACATCCAATTCGTTTAGTTTGTATTCTGCCTTGTTGGTATGATTAGGGAAAAAACACAGGAAGATCTATAGATTGGTTTAAGTTACTTTCTGAGCAGACTTTAGGGAGCAACAAGGGATTAGTCCTCAGAGCAACCCTGTCCTTATGAAAAACCAAGGAGGACGAATACACAGCGCCTGAAGTTCGGAGACACATCTGGATTAAGTAATAGCTACCAGAAAGAGTCTTCCAAGATAGGAACTTGATAGAGCAGGAAGCTGCTTGGTTCAAAAGGGGACATAATTAAGGAGGTTAGGACTAAATTAAGGTCCCAAGGAGGTGGAGGGGGATCTCTCTCTGGAGGCCCAAGAGTCGCCCCTCTCAAAAAAGCTTTACATAGCTTATTAGACAATGTTAGAGTTCGAAAAACCAACATGAAAGTTAGAAATGGCTGCCATTTGTACCCTGATCGTAGAAGCAGCGGACCTGGAATGAAACAGTAGAGCTAGGAATTACAAGATTTCGTTGACTGGGGCTGAAAAGGGATCCACATTCCAAGTCCTTGCCCAACAAGACAAACGTTTCCATTTGCTAGCATAAGTCTTCCTCGTTGTAGATTTGAGAGAGGACACGTTAATGTCACGGACTGCTGGGGAAATGCTGGGAAGCCTGGTTAAGGTTGGAAGTGGAGCAACCAAGCTGTGAGCTGGAGAGTTTTTAGGGATTGATGCAACCCACCTGATTGATTAACCAGGTCGTCTGGAATTGGGTCCAGAGTCCAGGGTTAATCGAGAAGGTACTGGTGCGGGAACAGAAACCATATCTGGTTGAGGCCAGTAGGGAGCAATGAGGATCATTTTGCAACCCAACAATATTGCTTTCTGTATAAGTTTGGGTATCAGAGGGAATGGAGGAAAGGCATAAAGAAGTCCCTGGGTCCAATCGCGAACTAGAGCTTCTCTGGGTGTGTGACCCGGAAGCGGAAGAAAGGAGAAGTAGTTGCTGCATTTGCTGTTGAAGGGGGTGGCAAACAGATCGCAGCAAGGCTGTCCCCATCTGCAAAAAATGAGATTCGCAATTTTCTGATTCAGAGACCATTCGTGAGGCATTAGAATAGCTCTGCTAAGCCTGTCTGCTATGACGTTGGATCTCCCATGGATGTGTGTCGCAATCAAAAATCGTTGGTAGGAAATCACCAACTGCCAAAGTCTGAGTGCTTCTCGACACAGGGGGTAGGACCTGGTTCTGCCCTGCTTGTTGATGTACCACACCACTGACATGTCCGTTTGAATAGCAATGGTCCCAGGAGGAAGAGTCTTTAAGGACTTGCAATGCCAAGAGCACGGCTCTCATTTCCAGGACATTTATGTGCAGATGGTACTCGTGAGGTTGCCACGTGCCTCGGACTGTCCTGCCCAGGTAATGCCCCCCCACCTTATCAGGGAGGAGTCTGTCGTCACTATGGCTACTGGAGGGGGTTGTATGAAAGGTCTGCCCTGAGTAACTAGTGGGGAGACCATCCACCAAGAAAGATGCCTTTTGCATGCGTCCATGATCATGATCTTGTAAGTCATGTGTAGCTCTTGGAAAGACCACTGCGTAAACAGAAGCCACTGAAGAATCCTCATATGAAAGTGGGCCAATGAGATTAGAAGAATGGCTGCTGCCATGGAACCCGTTTGAAGGACGTACCTGACTTGGATCCTTTTGCTCTGCATCAGAACCTGTACCTGCTGACGAATTGCTGACACCCTTTCTGGTGGAAGCCTTGCAAACATATCCCTTGTGTCCAAGTCTGCTCCTATACAAGTGATAGATTGACAGGGAAACGAGGCAGATTTTTCGAAATTTATTGTGATGCCGAGCTGTGAGCAGATTGTGTAGTCCCGTGCTTGTATGAGTTGATGCCTGGTGGTAGCAGTAAGGAGCCAGTCGTCTAGATATGGAAACACCTGGAATCCTTGATGCCTCAGGTGAGCCGTGACCATTGCCATACATTTGGTGAACACCCTGGGGGCTGTGGTGAGACTAAAGGGCAGAGCCCTGAACTGATGACTGGCCCCCAGACAGAAGCGAAGGTATCTCCTGGAGCACCTGTCCATCTTTATATGGTAGTACACGTCCTGAAGATCTATACAGCACATCCAACTGTCCTGACCCAGAAAGGGTAGAATGGACTGTAGCGTGACCATCTGAAACTTATTTATTTGCACAGACCTGTTTAGTCTGCTGAGATCCAGAATCAGTCTCCAGTCCCCTGTCTTTTTTGGTACTAAAGAACCTTGAGTAAGTTCCGGATCCGTGCTGGTCTGCGGGGACTTCCTGGATGGCTCTTTTTTCTAGCAGTTTTGAAACTTCTATTACTACTTGCTCTCTCAGATTGGGTGGAACATCTGGGAGGGTCTTCCTTGACTGTAAAGGGGGTTGAAGGAATGGAATTTTGTAACCTCTGGATATAACTGACTGTACCCATCTGCCTTGTTAAACTTCACCAGGCTTTTGGGTACAGCGAAAGTCTTCCCTAGAGTGCCTCCAGAGATGAGCAGCCAGGCAACCCTTTGGGGATGCTGAAACGGCTTATCAGAGAAGGATTCTCTGTTGCCCTGGTTCTGCGGACCCCCTCTGCCACGAGGGCAGCGTCTATTGTTATTGTTTCCCCCCTCTGCCTCTGTAGGAAAAATCACTACATGCGTCAGGCAAGGCTCCCCGAGATTTACAGAACCACATCTTACCACTCCTTCTGACCTTTGGGGTAGGGTCTAGAGGGAGTGGAAAAAACAGACTCCCATGGCAGAGAGTCTTGCCCTCTTGCTCACACCTAGTCAAAGTGTCTTTCACCTGTGGTCCAAAAAGAAAGGAACCATCAAAGGAAGTGTTGGTGAAGGACGCTCGAAAGGGTTCCGCAAAGTTACACAGCTGCATCCAGGCATGCCTCCTAAGGGCCACCCCAGTACCAGCGGCTCTACTCGCCCCATCGGCTGCATAGGAAATGAGCCTCATGGAGGAGTTAACAGAATTAAGCGTCGCTAGCTGGGAAGCTACCTTGGCTTGTGCTTCCGCAGCTGTTGGATCTTGGAGGGCATCTCCGAGCTCTTTAAGGAGATCCCTTTGAAGACGGGTAAAATGACAGGTAGTTCAGTGACCTCAGAGAAGGTCGCTAAAGCGAACATTCACTTCCCGTATCTGTCCATCTTCCTAGACTCCTTGTTAGGAGGATGGACAGACGAAGAGGTCTCCGCCAACTCTTTTTTGGTAGCTGCTGCTAGCACCATAGCATCAACAGGGACACCTTTTGAAAGGAACTGCTTATCCCTGGGTGCTGTAATAAATTTACTAGGTCTCCTCGGAGTTGGTTCCACTGTATCTGGAGCTGACCAAGCCTTTCGAGCCACCAATGTCATAAGTGGATCGAAAGGCTGAGACACCCAGGAGGTGGAAGGTCGGGAACTGAAGGCATTCAGAAATAGACTCATCCTCAGAAGGGGCTAGGGGATTCCAGTTCCCCCTCTGCTTGAGCATTTCCAGGATGTCAGAGAAGGAAACATCTTAAGAGGGGGATATCGGGGACCCTTCCGATTCATCTAAGCCTGTATCAGAAGTGACAGACTGAGGAGTCCATGTGCTTCCTCTTGCACTTCTTCCAAGGGGGCTCCTCTGAGTGATCGGGGAGGCCTCGGAAGAAGAGGAAACACCCAATGGGGTGTCCTGGAGCATCGGTTCCCTATGCTTAGGGTCTGGAGCAGGAGCAGAGATTGGCACAGGCACTTCAGGGGACAGAACCGGTGGGGCTGATAGTGGAGCTGACTCAGTGGCCATCACACTCCACATGACATCGAAGGCGTCCCTGCCATGATGCAGAGAAAGCTCCAGTTCCAAAAAAATAGGAATCTTTCTCTGCACTGAGGGCGATGGTTCCGAGGCCGATGTAGGAGCAGAGCCCACTTGCGCCGAAGCTCCGAGAGGAAGAATGGGGTCTGACAAGGGTCCGATGCCACTCACCCCCTCGGAGCTGAGGGAGCCCCAGCGCCCAGATCCCTCGATGGATGGCACCACCGAGGAAATAGGAGCCTACGTCGGAACCAAAGGAGATAGAGTTATCAGAGCCAGTTCTACTACTCGAACCCCAATGAACTCTGGCTCCGAACTCATTGGAGTCGGAGGAGGAACATCGAGAGAAGTGGACAGAGCAGATACCTGTTGAGGGCTGGACAACAACTTGGCTAGTGCCTGCGACTTTAGCAACCTGACCACTCTCTCCACATCATGATCCGACAGCCCAGAGGATCGAGAAGAGAGAGGATCGGCAACTACGCTCGCTCTGAAGCAAAGGAGACAGAGGAACGGAATGCACCGATTCTAGTGAAGGGGACCTCAGCCTCTTGTGGCTCCATGACGGCTCCGAAGCCTCTGATGGAGCAGATGGGGAGGTTGTCTCGTCAGTGCCAGCCGGAACCGAAGTGGGTGGTAAATCCGGAACTGAAGACTGCTCAGAATTTGGAGTCAACAGCTTAGTGGATTTAGGGGATTTCACAGGCTGTGAGCTCTTGACCGGTGAATCCTGGGGTTTTAAAAGACCCCTAAGAATAAGGCTATTCTTGCGCTCCTGCAGGAATCTTGGACTAAAGGCATGGCAGAGAGAACAAGAGTCCTGCAGGTGCACAGCGCCTAAACAATAGACGCAAGAAGTGTGCCCATCTGTCAGAGACATTTTCTGACAGCATGAGTCACACTTCTTGAACCCAGAAACCTTGGATTCCTTTGACATCCTTGAAGGTAGAAGGAAAAAAAACAATTATAACAATAACAACCAGAAGCAATATACAGTTTACAAAAAACACACTAATATAAAGACTATAGCTAAAGTTTTTTTTTTTTTTTTTTTTTTTTTTTTTTTTTAGATAATAGGAAAGTCTCTAACTTAATGGCAAGCCTATAAGAGAAAAGGAGAAGGAAAAGCCTCTA
This sequence comes from Protopterus annectens, assembly GCF_019279795.1. Taxonomy (NCBI): domain Eukaryota; kingdom Metazoa; phylum Chordata; order Ceratodontiformes; family Protopteridae; genus Protopterus; species Protopterus annectens. Next base: position 316,299,734 of record NC_056743.1, on the reverse strand, counting down.
ACTTAAATGGCTAACCTGACAAGAGGAGGTAGGGGAGAGGGGTGGGAGAGAACTCCAAGTTAAACGAGTTCTACAAGAAAAAGAGAGGGATAGTACAAGCTAAATAACTATCACAAAAAACAAGACTATCATTAATAATAAAATACTCGAAGGGTTGAATTCTAGTGAAGAAAGTTATACAAAAAAACTTTATGCAGGCTTGAGCCAGAAAAGCGACACCTTGCAGCTGAAGTGGCAAACGAGATCTGGGTAGCTATCGCTAGGCATTATGGGGTAAGGGGTAGCCTCGAGCCAGTACACAGCTCTCGAGCTATTGAAGATGGCAGAGTCAGAGCAGAGGATCAGCTCCGATCCCAACCAGCAAGAATGAAGGTGAGATAGACAACTTAACATTGTATAGTTATCCCCTTTGGGAAAAAAACAGGTACCCATGAATTACCACATAGGTGGCAGTACACTAAACACCGAAAGTGTGATGAGAGACTTAGGGACGCAGGTGGACAGTGGTCTCACCTTCAGTAACCACATCGCCACAACAGTCAGGAAATCCTATGTGGCACACCATCACGAAGGGCTTTTCATCCAGAAAAAAAGTCATTGTCCCACTGTACTCATCCCTTATTAGACACATTATAGTACAATGCCCCGAATGGTATGTACCCCAAGACATCTACAATAGCTGGAAAGGCCACAAAAATACCTCACTAAAAGAATCACAGGACTGAAGCAGATGCCCTAGGCTGACAGTCTAAAAACACTCCAGCTATACTCTGTGGCATATCATCTACTCAGAGGCTATCTCTGCTTAACATACAAGGCCATGTCAAACCCAGAGCTGTTGGACATGCTCCACTTAAAGAAATCCCAATCCCTCAGAGCCATACGCTTCAGGGATCTAAACATGGTCATCACAATCAACAAAACATGCTGGAGGGATAGGTTCCTGACACAGACTCCCCATACTGTGGAACAGACTGCCCATACATGTCAGAGCGCCTCTTTGGCCCTCTTCAAAAGGAACCTTGACGATTGGATGGGAGATAGGAAATACACCCCAGGGATCACGTCAGTCGCCCTGCTAGACAGGGGTCCAGGTAAGTAAATATTGTGGGAAGAAATACCCAGGGAATTTTGGCTAGGCTTGTTATAGGCCCCTAGGGCCAACAGCCTAGTACCAACCTATGAATAGGATGCTCCCAAACAATGCACACATTTGTGGGCATAAAATCTCCAACCAGGAAGCCAACACAGATGTACATTTTTTGAAACTAGGTTTCTCCACCATATTGTAAAAAAAGACAATGATTAGCCCAACAACCATCAAGTCAACTAACTGGCCCCAGAAAGGTAACAAGTAAAATTAAGGGAAAAATATACTATCCCAAGCAGCATTAAGAAAAAGGCAGTTTTTTTTTTTTTTTTTTTTTTGATACAGGAGGTTTGAATAGTAGGAATTTAACAGAGAAGTTATATATATATATATATATATATATAAAGAAAAAAGAAATGTAAAACAGTCTAAAAAATGGCAGGTAGTTCCAGTGTAAATAAAACTCTTTATTCAACCACAGACGTACCAGCGCTTTCACAGATCTCTTCTGCTTCTTCAGATACAAATGCATGCTGTATGTGTAACTTGTATACCCTGAAACAACTTCATTAAGTAAAAAACATTTAGTCCTTCACTGTGTAAACATGATTCTAAAAAGTATAATGCATAACAAACATATGTATAAAGAAAACGTATATAAACAATGCACATATAAATATATAAACAAAAATGTGCTGAAATATAAACATATACTGTTAAAAATAATACTTAAAGTAAGCATGTCATAAAATGACATTTCATTTATTCAATGGTCTTGCTTGAAGTTTTGGTCTTATGGGTAAATCCTTTCAATTAACCCATGGCCAGAATCATTTTTCAGTCTTATAATCCATTTTGCTTCAAGCTGTTTCTAATGTCCCCCATTCTGATGTCATATTTTACTATAACTAAAAAAGTAAAATTGTGTGCTGTCATTCACTAATATGTTTAGATAATGCACTAATCACTTTTTTCTGAATCTGGTACATATATTCCTTGATACGATCTCTAAGGGCTCTGTTTTTCCCACAGAAACAAAAGCATACTGAACATTGAGCTAAATACGTTTTGAAGCACATGTAGCTGAAATGTTAACTACATATTCCCTGCCTGTGTCAGGATGTAAAAACTTATTACTATTACTTATATATTTAGACATGGAACATCTCCCACATGGACAAGTCTGTCAACCTCTTTTCCTTATATTTTCATTCTTAAAATAAAGCCTTCTCTTTAAAGAGTGCATTTTCTCATGTGCTAAACTTGGTTTAGGTTCCAATAAGGAACTAATCTCTGTCATCAAAATTTCCCAGTGCTTCTCCATTATATTTTTGTACAGCTTCACATCTGCGGAATAAAACAGGAAATCTTAATTTATTGTGTAAATATACAAGTAATAGTAATAAGTTTTTACATCCTGACACAGGCAGGGAATATGCATTTAACATTTCAGCTACATGTGCTTCAAAACATATTTAGCCCAATGTTCAGTATGTTTTTGTTTCTATGTGGAAAAAACAGAGCTCTTAAAGACTGTATCAAGGAACATATGTACCAGATACAGAGAAAAGTGATGTTAATGCATTATCTAAACATATTAGAGTGAATGAATGACAACACACAATTTTACTTTTTTAGTTATAGGTAAAATACATGACATCAGAATGAGGAACATTAGGAAACAGGACAGAACAGCTAGAGGCAAAATGGATTATAAGACTGAAAGCAGATTCTGGCCATAGGTTGAGACGGGATACACAAGACCAAAACTTACAAGAGGACCATTGAATAAATGAAATGTTGTCATTTTATGACGAGCTTACTTACATTAAGTATTCCAGATTTTTAACAGTATATGTTTATATTTGAGCACATTTTTATGTTTGTATATTTATGCATTTTTTATATATGTATACTTTAATACATTTTTTTTGCGTTTTTGTTATGCATTATACTTCTTGGAATCAGGTTTACACAGTGGAGGACTGAATGTTTTTACTTAATGAAGGATGTTTCTTTAAGATGATTATGACTTGGTTCAAGGTACACAAGTTATACAGTAGACAGCATGCATTTTTATCTGAAGAAGCAGAAGTTATCTGTGAAAGTGCTTATACATCTGTGGTTGAACAGAATTTTTTTTACACTGGAACTACCTACCATTTTTTGGACTACAAGTGTTTGACATTTAATTGCAGTTTTCCTGGTGGACTGAAGCCTCTAGTAAGGAAGGTGTGTTTTTTTAAAAGAAAATTACACTTACCTGAAACCATCAATTCAGCCTAGATATCAGAGTCCAAAGCAACTCAGCGAACAAGATTTGGAGCAACTCTGTACAAGAGTTGTTTATACTCAAGGGGACCAGCCTGAGCCTTGTATCCAAAGTTTGACCGTAACTGTAGATGGATCTGACTGTATCTGAAGTACTTGTTCATTGAGGAAGACAGTCATCATATCTTCAGTGAGAAGTGTTTCTTTTAAGGTGGAATATAGCTTTTAGTTAAAGTTTCTTAAAGGGCAATAACTCAACCTTGCAGTAGAAATGATCCACTTAGCTGAATACTGCTTATGTGAGGCCAGAGAGATGCTTCTCCTGCCAGCAAAAAAAAAAAAAAAAATATTGAAGAAAGCTTCCTTCAAACTGCTGATTTCCCTCTTTGGAATTAACCAATAAGCAGTTCAAGGGGGGGGGGGCAGCTTTCTGAAGCTGGCCAGTTGTTTCTTAGGCAGGAAATAACCCATCTTAGCCTAAGGGCTACTGCAGCAGTGGGAGTTATAAAAAGCAGACCCTTCTCAGGTAAGAGCAAGTGTGCACATGTAGCATACATATACATTTATACATACATGTTGCATATATACATGCTTAAGTCCTTCCAAGGATGATCCCAAATACTCCTACCCTATTTTAAAAAAGCCTTTTGGGTTAAGAATTTTTTTAAAAAATTGTGACATTCACAAGTTATTCCTAGCATGTTACAGAGAATCAGTGAGGCTGATCAACTAGAGAGGCTGTAGTCCACCAATAAAGATGAAAAAATCTCAGCCAAATCAAAAATAAAGTGAAAGATCCAAGACAAAAAAATTTAAAAATCTGCCAAACCAAACAGAAAATTCCTCTGCAACTGAAAAGGGGTCACGCCAAAGAAGACCAAGGATTTTCTTTGAAAGACAACGAATGGGGATATGAGGATAACCATCCTTGAGAACTAGGGATACCAAAAAACCTTAAGAATGAAAAGCAGGACAGTTTGGAAAGAGCATTGTTTAGCAGGGAGAGATCCATAATAGTCCTCCACTGTCCTTCCTCAGTACCACAAAGATTTCTGAATAGAAACCTTTTCCTATGAAGGGCAAAGGAACTTTTTCTAAAGTGCCCTGTGTTAGTTAAATCCTGAATAATGGGACCAAGCAAAAGGAGTTGGCCGAGTGGAGGAGTAAAGACCATTAAGGGAGTGAAAGCTTTTCCATGACATGGCATTCTTTGATAATAGTCTGAACCCATTTATCTGCAGTTACTGTTTTCCAAAAGGGAAGAGAGTGGGAGAGAGGAGAGTAGAGGGAAGAAGAAAGGGGAGAGGTGACATGGAAGGCAGTCAGAGTTTTGCTTCCAAAGGAAGGCCTCCCTAAAGAGGAATCCTTCTTTGTTCTGCAATCTTTTTCTAGGGGATATTTTTTTTTTTGAGAGAGGAAGATTATTCTTAAAGGAAAGAGATTTGCCTAGATAAATCCTATAGTACCCTGGGACTATAGAGGGAATCTGTCTGCAGTCTCAGTCCTGCCTTGAAGGGTTTGAAAAGGCTGGCAAGCCTGTGCTCAGGTTTTGTCAAAGGGGAATATAGTATTTAAATTTGGAATAGTTCTGCAATGGACAGACTGCGTGCCTATGTATTTCATCTGATCACAGAGCCTATTGCAGCAACCCTGGACATACCATCTACAGCATCAGCAGCTGTGTCTGGCAATTCATAGCTTGGGAAGAGTGTTTTAATTCTGCAGTTTAAGGTTCAGCCATGACCTTATTCAGAGACAAACACAACAGGTATTTATTCATTTGTGTACATGGTAGTTAACAGCTCTGAACTAAACGATAATGTGGAAGAGATGTAAACTTACCCACCTATCCATGGCCCTTGTCTGTGGGGAGGGCATTAGGATTGGGGAGTGGCTTGGATGGCTTATCAAAAACTGCAGCAGGGTCAGCTGTAGGATTTTTACACAGGTATTTTATCAGGAATCTTATAAAATTTGGTGTTTTAGGGGTTGGAGGCAAACAATCAGGTGGTGGAGTAAAGTGAAAGGCATCATGATATACCTACAGGACTAGGGAGGCTGGTGATATGGCTGTGCCCATCTCCAGGGCCTGTATTATCTTCTGTACATCAGAAATTTTCAATTGCCATTACAAGCATCTCATAATGAATCGTTTCTCCAGAGGAAACCTCTTCCAATGGAGAATCAGGAGCAAGGGGAGTCCCCCTTCATACGAACAGATCTGCTCCGGAAAGTGAAGCTGTGAACAGTCATCCAAGGAATGATCAGAGTCTGGCTCTGGATCCCCCTCAGAAAAAGAAGGGTCTAAAGATTGCTTTTGTGGTGTGACTCGAGTTAGCTACATCACAAAAGGGGGGCTTTAGGGCCATGATAGCGTTAAATAAGCCCAAAGAAATCAGTCCATTTCTTTTCTCTAGAAGCTACAGGGGCTGTCAAGTGCTCAGTTCTCTTCTTTTGGTGTGCCATCTGCATAATCAAATCTTGGAAATTCAGAGGTTTGGAGCATTTCAGTGTACAAATATACGAGGGATTCTGTGCAGGCTCTCAAAAATAAGTTGTCTAAGGCATTCTCAGTCTGCAAAGCCTTAGGGGTCATACCAGGCCTCTGATGGGGTCTTCATAGCGGACACCTGAGAGGTAAGTCTGACACCACAAGTTTGACCACTTCAGTGGGTACATCTGATTCCTATGTTGGATTGCAAATCATCTTGGGGTGGAGTATCTTCTTACTGAGAAGTTGGGAAGTCCATCACCTTAGACTGCACCAAGCATTTTTAAATGCACAGTTTAAAAAGATATAGTGGAGAATCCACTTCAGGATTTTAGGGACAAAGAACTGACGGAGCAGGGTTTGTAGAACTGTTCGGGACCTAAGCAGAAAGGGCACTTAGTACTTCTATGGAATCTGCCTACTGCCCTCACACTTCCCCCTAACAGACAATTAACAAATTTTAAAATTAGACTAACAAATAAGGAAGGTTTCCCCCACAGAGCACTTACCTGACAAAACAGGCCAAGTAACAGTACCAATGACCAAACATTAGTCCAATGGATGCAAGACTTGCATGTGGCAAGAGTCTGGGGAACTTGTGCATATATCCACCTTTATACCCACACGCAGAGAAGCTGAGGTCATGCAGAGATACACCCTCTATAAAATAAAGCTTTTGTACTCCCAGCCAGATGTCAGTGGATGAAAACTGATCTGTTATGAATACTGCAGCAGTGATTTCACTCGGGACATCTTAGACAGTCAAGCTAACAATTCTTTAAAAAATCCTCAACTCAAAGGGCTTTACTAAATTAGGGGAAGAGTACTGTGGATCACCTTTAGAACACTGGCTGTTTTGTCTTTGATCACCCTGTGCAGTGGTCCAAGTTGGATCAATCTGTATACTTGCACAACAGCGGGTTCTAGCAGTTTATGTATACGTAAAGTACAGTTGTGTACACTTATCATAAATGTAGATGTTAGAGTGTATTCACTGTTGCAGTCATTACATTTGGGTTATCCTGCTGGCAGGTTGCCTTCAGTTGGCCTGAATTCCAAAGTCTTAGGTCCTGCGTCGGTTGCTGCCACCTCTTCCCTGAAGTCAGGTTGTCAGGGGTATAAAACATGCAGCAGATGCCATTTTATTCAGTTTTTCTTGCCCCAGATGTCAGGTGCCCCCAAAAGGATAGGCTAAAATTATGTAAATAAAACATACATGCACCAAAATAAGCTTTACCTTCATCTATAAGCAAATACACCACCCAGGTTGTATAGATTAGAGAAGTAAAGATAAGTTCCAGCAAAAATAAGGGGGACGGCGAGGGGTAAACCAGGACTGCAACAGTGAATACACTCACATCTACATTTATGGTAAGTGTACACAGCTGTACTATGTTCTTAGTGTTTCACTGTTGCAGTCATTACATTTGGGTTGAGTCCCAAAGCTATGGTTGGGGGGCTGGAGCTGAACAGCATTAGGAGCGGCTATGAGGCCCTGCAGAACTGCAGTGGCAAAGCCTGCCCTGGATTTAGAGTAAAGAGGCAGATTGTAATGTTTTGTAAAGGTATGCACTGAACTCAAGTAGCAGCCTCTAAAATGTCTTTGGTTGGTACTCCCCTGAGAAAGGCTGCAGAAGTGGCTGCAGCTCTGGTTGAATGTGGCCTAATGCCCTTAGACACTGGTTTACCATGCTTTGAGTAGCAGAATCGAATGCAGTGACCTATCCATTTTGAAATAGTCTGCTTGGAGATAGCCTTTCCTTGTGATGCTGTGGCATATGCCACTAGTAATTGTCTTTCTGAAAACTTTAGTTTTGTCCACATAGAATCTAAGTTGTCTGTGTGTGTCCAAAGAATGCAGAATTTTCTCCCCCTTGTTCTGTGGATTTGGATAAAAAGTTGGCAAATTAATTGTTTGGTTAAGGGCTACACTGGATACCACCTTAGGCATAAATGTCGGGTTTGTTCTCAGAGACCCTGTCTGGATAAAACAATGATAAAGGGTTCCACAGCCATGAGAGCCTGTAGCTCTGAAACTCGTCTTGCAGAAGTTATTGCTAGGAGCAGAGCTGTTTTCCAAGATAAGAACTTTATATCCACAGTAGCAGCTGGCTCAAAGGAGGTAAGGTGAGTTTTTCCAAGACATAATTGAGGTCCCAATGCAGGTACTGGCGTTCTCCTTGGAGGCCTTAAGTTTTTGGCTCCTCTGAGGGTACTGTCAAAGAATGAGAAGAGTGGTTGCTCTGTATTGTAATCAGCCGAAATGGCAGAGGCATGGATTTTAATTGATGAAAAAGATAGGCCTTTGTCCAGCATCTCAGATAAGTATTGTAAAATTTGAGGAATATTTGGAACGGCTGTATCTGTTCCTTGAGCTTGGTTCCAAGCACAAAATCTTTGCCATTTCCCAGCATAGGATTTTCTAGTACTAGGCCTTCTGGCTTCTAAAATGACATCCATCACAGCTTTACTGAGAGGTGTGGTTTGTATGGCTACATTATCTGCCATGCTGCCAGGTTTAGGGTCCTGAGTTGGCTGTGCAGAATCTGATTGTTTAGCTGGGACATTAGATTAGGTATTTGAGGTAAGGTCCAGGCCTGGCATTGGGACAAGTTTACCAGTACTGGCGTGGCCAGTCTGAGGCAATCAGAATCATTTTTGGTTTCTCCTGCCTGACCTTTAGGAGTACCCTGGGGAGGAGAGGCAGTGGAGGAAAGGCATATACTGATAGGTTTGTCCAGTTGAAAGAAAAGGCGTCCACTTTCCAAGCTTGTCTGTGAAGTCCTTGTGCAGAATCTTATTAGTTGATTGTTTTGAAGGGAGGCAAATAGATCAATGTCTGGGCGTCCCCATTTCTTTGTTATGCTGAAGACTTGTGGATCCACCTGCCACTCGTGGGGATGCATGAGGTTTCTGCATAGTTCATCTGCCAGAGTATTGTCCTTTCCCGGCAGGAATTGTGCTTGCAGATGAACTTGGTAAATCAATGCTGTGTCCCATAAAGTCATGGCTTGTCTGCACAGGGGATAAGAATGAGTGCCCCCCTGCTTGTTTATGTACCACATGACCGTGGTGTTGTCTGTCTATCAGTAGTTGCCCCGGATGAAGTAGGTCCTTGAAGGCTGTCAAGGTATTTTGAACAGCTAGCATCTCTTTTTGATTGATATGTAAATGCTTTTGGTTTGAGGGCCAGGTGCCCTGAATGCCTCTTCCTGCCATGTGTGCCCCCTAGGCATAATCTGAAGCATCCGTCGTTAAGCTCTGCCTGGCTGGGGGTAGTGAGAATGGCTGTCCCTCGTTTTGGTGACGAGCCTTTGTCCATCGAAATTCCTGTTGCAGGAAGGGAATTAGATTAATCATTGTTTCCCCGACTGTGGCAATGCTGTGTTGACACTTTTTAGGTACCATTGAAATTTCCGCATATGCAGTCTTGTACATGGAGTTAGTAAGATGCAGGATGCCATGAAGCCCAAAGCCTGCAGAATTTTTCTTGCAGATACCTGGGCCTTTGTTGCCATTTCCTTGAAATAGGTAGTCAGTTGTCTTTGTTTGGAGTGAGATAAGCCATCTGGGCAGTTGTGTTTAAGCTTGCACCCAGGAATATTATCTCTTGAGAGGGTACTAGTTTTGATTTCTTTTTGAATGTGTACCCTAGGCATGTTAAAAGTCTTATCACAAACGTCAGATGCTGTAGCAGAATGTCCTTGTTCTCTGCTTGTATGAGGCAGTCATCCAAGTAGGGATATATTTGTATTCCTCTGTCTGCAGTAATAAATTCCAAGTGCCAGGCACTTTGTGAAGACCCTGGGCACAATAGATAAGTCAAAGGGTAGTGCAGAGAATTGGTAATGCTTTGAGGCAGCCTTGAATCTGAGGTATCTTCTGCAGGACTGTCTGGGACATGCAGGTATGCCTCTTAGGTCTAACGTCACGAGCCAAGCCTTGCTGCCCAGCATGGGCAGACAAGGTAAACATCTTGAATTTTGGTATATCCAGGAAAGTGTTTAGAGTAGATAGGTCCAGTATTGGTCTCCTTGCTTTGTCCTTTCTGGGTACCAAGAGCAGTCTGGAGTAAAATCCTTCTCTGCTCTTGCTGTGGCACTTGTTGAATAGCCCTCATGTCCATGAGAGCTGCGACTTGTTTTTGAGCCTCTGCCCACTGATTGTTTTGGCAGGTCTGGCCAACCGTTTGCCCTTGGCAGGGTATGGAAATGAAACTAGTAGCCTTGTGACACTGTCTAGAATCCATCTGTCCTGGGTTATAATGTGCCAATTTTGATAAAGTGTTAGTTTTCCCCCTAAGGGTGCTGCTAGAAGATAAGTACTTGGTGCAGGCAGGGGGAAGTCATTGGGACTGTTTCTTGTAAGATTGTGCTTGGTCTTCTCCACCTTTGCAGGTAGAAGCACTCCACTGCTTAGGCCTGTAGGATCCTTGCGGCTGTGATCTGCCTCTAGGGCGCCTGGATCTGCCCCTTTGAGGTCCGACACAGGAAAGGACCAATTCTTTGTAGGCCAGTGTCTGCTAACTCTAGGTGGCTGTACCTGTAAAAAAATCCTTGACCATTAGCATAGATTTAGCTTTGTCCTGCCTTAACACCAAATAAGGTATCATGTTGTAAAGGAGCATCTAATAATTTTGCTTTAACATGGTCAGAGTTTGTTCCTTTAACCAAGCATGCCTCCTAATGACAGAACCTATAACAGCAGCCCTGCAGGAGGCCTCCAGAGAACCAAACCCACATTGCAAAGTATGCTTTCCAACTTGTTCAGCTGCATGCAATAAATCCTGCATTTCTTTGTTTTCTGCACAATCAGAATTTGCCATCATTTTCTGTTTAAGCAGTGTCATGATATATTGCTGATATTTGAGCATATGAAACTGCCAATTTAAGGCCCTTATAGCCAAAGTAGCAGATGTGTAAATCTTTTTTCCCCATCTATCCAGTGGCCTAGAATCCCTGTCAGAGGAGTTAGGGATTTTTTTGTAGTAGAAGCCTTGACCCCTTTGGGACCCTGAGAAATAGCTTCTGGGTCTGCAGTAGGGTTTTTGAAAAGGAATTTATGTGACTGAGGGACCCTGTAGTATCTGTCCGGCTTAACAGGAGCTGGAGGTAGAGAGTCAGGGATCAGACTAGACTCTGAGAACACATCTACAATGTCCAACACAGGTGGAATACCTAGAGGCCTGTGTTGAGGTATTAAAAGGAAGTCTCTGAACCTTTTCTTAGATTCTGAAAAATCTTAGCTCTCCCAGTGGAAGTGCTCCCTCATAGTATGCAAGGTTTCCCCAAAAGAGTAGTCCTCAGGAGAAGCTGAAGGAATTGATTCTTCAGCATCAGAATCCTCATATGGGGGGGGGGGGGGGGGAGAGAATATTGCTTACCAGAAGAGGAATCAGAAGAAATGGAAATCTGATCTGAAGATTCATAATCTGTCTCTTGACTAGGCCTCTTATCAGGAGGGGAATGGGAACCTCTGATCAAGGTGATTAAGTCTTCGGCCATTTTGAGCATCTGTTTTTTTAGGCATGGAGGCCTGTCCTTGTGGCTGGTGAACTTGTTTCTTTGCCTTTAAAGGTGTTTTAGTCTTTGCCTTTGAAGTCGGTTTTATATACAATTGTTTAGGTCCGAATACACCCTCAGAAGCCAATGCCTGCTCAGTGGCTCCGGACCCATCTGAGGGAATAATCTCAGAAGCTCCAATACCTTCAGTTTCCAGCGGCCTGACTCCACGTGGGAGTTGGTAGCGGCCTGCGACTCTAAAGTAGCGGGCGTCAGGGGCTACAAAAGCACCTCACAGAGAACCGGCGACTTGCTTAGTAGAAGCTTTGTCGGTTTTGGACCTCTGTTGCCCGTCTTTCTTTTTCTTTGCGTTTTTTTGTGAACTCCAGTAGTCAGATGACTATCCGACGGCATACTATAATTAAATCTTCCAAAACAGTCATAATTAAATCCTCTCCCAAAATAGCTCAATGCAAAATCGTACCGACGATTAGTGCATTGGTTAAATCTAGCACAAGCAACGTTATGGTCAGGGCCTAGGCAAGGAATACAGTAAGAATGAAAGTCCTTAATGAGGTATTTGCTTCCCACAAGAAATACAATTATCAACTTTTTCCGACATCGGTCTGCAGCAAGAAAGTTTCCCCAACGGGGTACTTAGCTTTTAATGAAGACTTCGGATCTGAAACTAACATGAAAATCTCAGGAGTCGGCTGACCAGCACTTGTGAACTGCTTCGGGCACCGCGCAGCAAGAAAGACTGAATAAAATGGCATTGGCTGCATCTTTTATACCTCTGACATCAGGGAAGAGGCGGCAGCAGCAACCGACGCAGGACCCAAGACTTTGGAATTCAGGCCGACTGAGGGCAACCTGCCAGCAGGATAACCCAAATGTAATGACTGCAACAGTGAAACACGAAGAACATCTATACAACTATTACAGCTACATCTATAACTATATACAACTATAAGTGTACTTATATATATATATATAACTATATTCCTATATATATTAAACTTAACTGTTAATATACCAAAGATGATGCGCAACAAAAAATTACTTAGTATGGCAGAAAAAAAAAATAACTCGTACTTAGCACTTTCATTCCTTTATTGCTGTGGAACTTCTTCAGAAAGTACAATGAATTAAGTACATCCATTTACATAAGGCTTTCAATATCCCACCATGTAATCTACCTTTTCCACATTAATATAAAAATTAACCTCTCATCCAATCAGCTTCAAGCGTAGGAAAACTAGGATAAGTCCACTAGTGTTCCCCTACCAATTCATTTGGATTTGCAAACTATTAGAGATATCATTACTAATAACTGGGATATTGTTTCAAAGAACCAAGGGATATCCTCTATTTCAGAAACAGAACCACGCTTCTCAAATGCACTAAATCTTTACAGTGCTCCTTTGAAAACTGACACCTTTTTTTATTATGCCCAGAGAACACTAATGGATTTGCCTGCAGGGATGTTCCCCTGTGCAGCCTGTGACATGAAAAATTTTCATAGGGACTTGCTGTACCTTTGATCATTGTAACTAACTTTCATAAGCACTACAACTGTTGGGTTGTTTATGCTGCTTTCTGCAGTGTGCGCCAATTTTTATATAGGAAGATCCACACGCAAATTGTCTAGCAGAATTAAAAAAAATGTGCCACAATAAGAAATCATGACTATAAAAATGCATTGGCTAAGCATAGCTGTTTCTGTTACAGCTTTCAGTTTTGTGCAAGTTTTTTTATCCTTGAACAAATTAGTCATTCAGTGACATGGACACCCTATTGGAATTAAGGTGGGAACAACTTCATGCAGATGCATACCAGAGACATGAGAATTTAAACATTAAATGTGCACTAAAATGGCTCGAGTAATATGTACATAATTAAGTGAACGCAAACCTAAAACACAATTACCTGGTCAAACATTTTTTGACAACCTTTTTCCAGATTATGCATTGCCTATTAATTTTTATTTTATTCATTCCTTGTAGGCTAAACACTAATCTGAAGTAGTTGACTTCATTTGATCTTCAACCTGTGGGTACCAGATCAGAGCCGGCAATTTCACTAGCATCTGCTCTGAGCTCCAAGGTACTCCCCTTACCCATAACACACCAACTACCTTCCAACCCCCAGATCTCATTTGCCGCAGCTTGCCATAAGCATCATGATCCTGAGCTTAGAGTTTGTGAGTTGGGTTATTTGATAAGTTAGCAGTTTTTTTGATAGTTGGTTGAGTGTTAGCTGTTAGTGTAGGTTCCCTCTCCTCCTCCCCTCGCTGGTGCATCGTGTTTTAGGGTTTTTCTGTAGTTTTTAGTGTTAGTGCGTGGTGCTTTCCCTCCCCTCTCAGCATTCTGTGCGCCTTTGAGTGTGTGGTGAATGGGTCTGAGTAGGAAATGGTTGTTTTTTTCATTTTTCTTCTCATTTGTGTGCATTCGTTTTTTTCTGTTAGAGACATAGCTGACTCCAAGCCGGTCTTTAAGACGTGCAGTAAGTGTGACCACAAATTGTCATCAGCAGATTGCCACACTCTTAGCATTGTGCTTTGGTGTAGCCCATTTAAGTACAGATTGTACCATTTGTGTGGGTTTTAACCCATGCACTATCAAGGATAAACAGGCTAAGTTGGCCTTGAAAGGCCTTCTACCCACTATGGAGGCAGCTGCCTCTTCTACTGCTTAGATTACAGCAGCTGCTGTGGCCAACTCTGCTTCCTCTCTTGTCCTTACTTCTCCTCCCTCACAGGCTAGGGACTCAACCTCCCATTTCTAAGCCTGTGGAAGTGGAGTGCAGAAAAGGCAGAGGAGGAGATCAAGCACAGGTCAGAAAAATGTAGAGGTCGCCAGACCTTTCTACTACTGCCAAGCATCAGTCTAGGATCAGTGACTCCCCTTGGCTCCAAAATTCCAGATTTTCCCCAGAGCCGGAGAAGCCACAACCATCTAGGGTCTTGGCTCCTCGACCCACCAGGTCAGAGTCCGTGCCTCATCGAAGTCCAACCAAATCCTTTCCGAAGTAGAAATGGATAAAATGATGAGGTTCATTCGTACTCAAATACAGACAGGAGACTTGCCAGCCCCCTCTCCCTCTTAAAAGGAGCTCACTTCCTTTCTTCATGCCAATTCCTCCTTCTCCGATCCGACCACCGGGTTCAGAGTTCTTGGATCAGAGGATTGCCTTAGTCAGGGGGTCTGCGCCAATGGTACCAATCTCCTAGATGCCGGCAGCTGCCTGGAGTGTCATATCTGACTAGTAAGGATCAGAGTAGATCTCTGTGTCGGATCTGAGGGAGTGGAACTTTCTTTCGGCTCCGACGTTGTCAGGCCAACTTCCCCCCCTCGGAGCTTCGTCTAATTAGGGCCCGTCCCAGATTCTCGCGTCTGATCCAGGGAGAGTGGTTTCCTTATTAGTGGCTCAGGAGGCTCTTTCTCCCTCAGCATTCAACATGGTAGAAAGGGTTCTCTCCATTGGATTGAGACCCTTGACTATTTCCTTGGACTCTGCCCAGACTCCCTTGGCTTTGTCTACGAATCCCATCATTTTACCAGAGGGACAGCCCATGCTAGAGGAGCCCCAGGCGGTTCTCCCTGAGGAACAAGTGGCTTGCAAGTTCCCCTCAGAGAGCCCCACCAGAGAAAGTGTAAGAGGAGGCCCTTGTACCCCCCCCCCCCAAGTCCCTCACAGAGGACACTGATTTGGATGGGGAAGGTTCCCCCAGATCACCTCCAGAGGATGTCTCCTCCTGAGACATCATGGAAATCACATGCCAGCTGGGAGGTTGGTCCACCCCCCAAACCCTCCTCTGATGAATCCATGTTCCTGGAGGCTTTCAGTACGGCTCCATCTACTTCCTGGGTGTCCCCTCCCACAGATCCCCTGGTGGACCTGGTCACCTCATAGGACCGGAAGGAGCCAGACAGTCGAACCAATCCTAAAACGTCCAGACAAAATTTTGAGCCCTGCCACAGACAGACCAGCGTGGAACAAAGGGTCCCCTGTAGGCACTATGGTGGTGGCAGTAGTCACCAAAAAGGAATAAGCCCAGGAGAGTTCATGGGTTGGGTACTAGGCTATCAGCCCTAGGGCCTATACAAGCCTAACCATAACAATTCCCTGGCTATTTCTTCCCACACTATTTACTTCCCTGGATATCTGTCTAGCAGGGCGACTGACGTGATCCCCGGGGTGAATTTCCTTTCTCCCATCCAATCGTCAAGGTTCCTTTTGAAGCGGGCCAAAGAGGCATTCTGCTTGACATGTATGGGCAATCTATTTCAAAGTATGGGGAGTCTCTGGGTCAGGAACCTATCCTTCCAGCATGTTTTGTTTATTGTGATGACAAGGTTTAGATCCCTGGACCGTGTGGCTCTGAGGGATTGGGATTTCTTTAAGTGTAGCACGTCCAACAGCTCTGGGTTTGACATGGCCTTGTATGTTAAGCAGAGATCGGCTCTGAGTAGACGATATGCGAGAGTATAGCTGGAGATTTTTTTTAAGGCAGTCAGCGTAGGGCATCTGCTTTAGGCCTGTGATTCTTTTAGTGAGGTATTTCTGCGGCCTTTCCAGTTGTTGCAAATGTCTTGAGAGGTACATACCAAATGGGGCGTTGTATTCTATAATGGACCTAATGAGGGATGGGTACAGTGGGACAATTACCTTTTTTCTGGATGAAAAGCCCTTAGTGATGAGGTGTGCCACATAGGATTTCCTGACTGTTGTGGCAATGTGGTTATCAAAAGTGAGACCACTGTCCACCTGTGTCCCTAGCACTCATCACACTTTTGATGTTTAGTGTCCTGCCACCTATGCGGTAATTCATGGGTACATGTTTTTTTTCCCAAAGGGGATAACTATACATTTCTTGGCATTAAGCTTGAGCCCATGGCTCTGGCACCAGGCATCTGTTTCTGTAAGGCCCTTTTGTAGAATATCCACATAATTTGGGGATTCAATAATGGCTCCCAGTTTGCAGTCATCTGCAAACTCTGTTAGCCAGAGCCAGAGTCCCTTAGTGTTGGCCTGTACTTCAGAGAAGTAGGTGCCAAACAAGAGTGGTCCCAGGACTGAACCCTGAGGTACTCCACTTGTTTGGAGTAGGCTACTTTTACAGTCTGGGTTCTGCCAGCAAGTCATTTGGGAACCCACTGAGTGACGTAGGGATTTATGCCCAGCTTAGTAAGTTTATCTACGATTCCAGAGTGTGGGGGATGGTGTCAAAGGCCTTGGCGAGGTCCAGATAGGTTGTGTGGACCACCTTACCCTTGTCCACAGCTCTGATGACTGATTCGAAGAAATCAGATTCAGGAGATAAGATCGGCCCTTCACAAACCCAAACTGGGTGGGGTCCAGTGTTTGAAGGTTGCCAATGTCTTTGTTTACAAGTTCCATGATAATGCATTCCATGCCCTTACAGATCAGGCTTGTCAGACTGATGGGATGGTAGTTCCCGGGATCCAAGGCAGGTCCTCCCTTGTGGAATGGGATAACTGCAGCTGTGCGCCACTCAGTGGGCACTAAGCCTGAGGTGAGGCTATGATTAAACATGACACTTGGGTGAGGTGCCAG
Source organism: Protopterus annectens (assembly GCF_019279795.1). Classification (NCBI taxonomy): domain Eukaryota; kingdom Metazoa; phylum Chordata; order Ceratodontiformes; family Protopteridae; genus Protopterus; species Protopterus annectens. Next base: position 316,282,801 of record NC_056743.1, on the reverse strand, counting down.
TTCATTTTGTAGTTCATGTAGTACACAGCCTGGGATGTCATCTGGTCCCATGGATGCTGTAGTCTTGGCTTTGGAGAGTGTGGTTTCTACCTGTGTGGCCGTGATTGGAATTTGGCAATCTTTTGGTATTGAGATGGGCCCTTTAGGGGGTGAAGTTGGCACTAAATCAATCTGCCAGGATATTGGCAATATCCTTGGGATCAGTATATTTAATGCCATTCTGTTGTAGCTCAGAGCAGATCTGAGCGTTGCCATTTAGATTCTTGACATAACTATAGAATGCCTTGTGGTTGTCTTTGGAATCTTTGGCAATTTTATTTTCATAACTAGCTTTTGAGGATTTTATGTGGGATCTCAGCTTCTTACTGAGGCTGGTGAGGGAGTTTTTTGCAACCTGGGACTTTCCTCTTTTCTGCAACAGTTTTTTCCTTCTGTTGTATAGTTTGTTTAACCAGACTGGCTTCCTTTTTTTGGAGAAGAGCATCTTGGTTCTATTTGGGATGGCACGATTCATGCATGAGTGGATGTGCTCGTACAGTGCCTTAGTGTAAGATTCTGCAGTCGAACTTCCAGATCCAGTTTGTGTGGGTGTTGTGAAGTTTGTCACTTCTGACTTCAGCAGCATGAAGTTGGCTTTGGAGAAGTTTTTTTAAGGTTTCCTTACTAGGGGGTGGGGGTAGTATGTCGATGTCAAAGGTGATTTGTTTATGGTCAGACCTGACCAATGAGGGGGTGACCACTGGTGTGGAGCATCTCCCATGTTGGTAATGACCAGGTCTACGATATTGGAGCCTCAGGTGGGACAATGGATTAAGTTGATCCAGGGTGTTGGAATTTATGAATTCCAAGAACCGTTGGGAAAAGGAGTTGGTACCAGAGTAGTTTTCCTAATTAATGGCAGGGTAGTTGAAATCGCACAGTATTAGGGTGTTTGGTTGTATCTTAATATTTTCCAGTATGTTTAGGGGAATGGTGGGGGATCTGTAGCAAACTACAATATGGATTGCAGTCTTACCTAGTTAGTTGCACCTGGAGAATTTCAGATGCATTGTGTTGGGCAACTAGCCTGGAGGTGTGAATATCCTTGGTGAATATGGACACTCCTCCACCTTTAGTGTTTCGGTCTTGGTTTTGTGGCCGAAAAGTGTGGCAATAATTGTAGCCTGGTATTGCAGGGGTGCTCTGGAGCCTTGAACCAGGTCTGTTACTGCACAGATATCGATGTTCTCCATTTTTAGGAGTGCCTCGAGACAGTGCATTTTGAGGTTTAGACTTCTAGCATCAAGTAGCATTACCTTCAGATTTTGTATGCTTGTATCCGTTATGGTGATGTTTGGTAATGACCAGGTCTAGGATATTGGGACTATGGATTACTTGATCCAGGGCATTGGAATTTATGAATTCCAAGAACCATTGGGCAAAGGTGTTGGTACACGAGTTTTCCCAGTTAATGGCAGGGTAGTTAAAATCACCCAGTATTAGGGTGTTTGGTTCTATCTTAATATTTTCCAGTATGTTTAGAAAGGTGTAGTGAGAATCTTGGGGTATGATGGGGGATCTGTAGCAAGCTACAATTTGGACTGCAGACTTACCCTAGTGCTATTTGCACCTGGAGAATTTCAGACGCATTGTGTTGGGCAACTAGCCTAGTGGTGTGAATATCCTTGGTGAACATTGACACTCCTCCACCTTTAGTGTTTCAGTCCTGGTTTGGTGGCCGAAAAGTGTGGTAAGAGTTGTAGCCTGGTATTGCAGGGGTGCTCTCTGGAGCCTTGAACCAGGTCTCAGTTACTACACAGATAGATGTTCTTCATTTTTAGGAGTGCCTTGAGAGAGTGCATTTTGAGGTTTAGACTTCTAGCATTGAGTAGCATTACCTTCAGATTTTGCATGCTTGTATGTGTTACGGTGGTGGTTTTGCCCTTTGAACTTTGCCTAAAAAAGGCACTATAGGGGTGGCAAGAGCCTTGGCCAGTAACCTGAATCCCAGGGGTGACAGGTGCAGACCACCTCTGGCAAAGCATCGTGGTCTGTCGACCATGTCATCCCAGGCAGACATACTGGATCCCCTTTGAATGACACCAGAAGCTTAGCCAATTGTTGAAGTCAATCATTTTGTTCTTATATTGTGGTATCATTCTGGGCGAAGGCAGGATGCTACTCAGGGCTAGGGTCATACCTGCCTGGGCCACATGATCCAAGAGCTCTTCCATGTCTCTTCATGTAGTCCAGGGAGGTACGTCTCAAGTCATTCACTCCAACATGGACAACGACAGTCATATTTGCACTTGTTGTGGAGTGACTTGAGTGCATGCATTATGTGGCGGATCCTGGCACCTAACAAGCAGCTGACTAATTTTCTCCTTGTTCAACCTGGTGAGTGGGACATCAGTGTGCCGGACTATAGTCTCACCTATGACTAAAGTGTTAGATACGTTGCCATAGCCTTAGGGGCTGTTGCTGGGTGGCACATTGGTGTTGTGAACTGTGTGACACTTTGGTTGTGATTGGGGTTTGTTTGCATTTCAGCTTCAGAGGTCCTTGTTGCTTGGGCAGGTTACATTTAAGGGCCTCTGCATATGTGGATTTAGTGTTGCTGTATGTGGGTGTTAGTGGTGTGGGTTTAGAAGGGCCATGGGCTACTTGAGGTGTAGAGTGGGTGTTAACCTTCTCTTGACTGTCTAGCACAATCAGGTGGAGACAGCTTTGCTTCTATTTTGGCTATGCAAGTGCATCTCTCAGGTTGTAGTGTTGGGTGGTAGGAGGAGAAGGTTGTCTGTGTACGAGGCAATTGCTCCATTGCCCCCATATGCCCAGATTCACCAGGTGGACAGGAGAAATCACTGGAAGAAGACCCTTGGACATGCCTGGTTTGGTGCTTTTTTTTTTTTTTTTTTTTTTTTTTTTTTTTTTTAAGTACAGGAGCTGTTTTTCCTTAACTTAGCAAGGTACTTTGCAATTAGGCGGTTTAGTGCCTACTATTAATTTCTCCATATTAACAAGGAGAGTTGAGTGCTTATCAGTTTAAGGCTTCCTAGTGCTTTCCAGCAGGTATTGGAGCAAGTGCTAGTCGCAGGGATGCTTAAAGGCAAGATGAAAAAAAATGCACACTGCTGTGTGCACTAGAGAAATTAGATGTGAAAGTAGTTATCTAACAAGACAACTGTAACTGGGTGGGAGGGCGGAAAAAAAAATTCTGCCTGACTCAGTTCCTTGGTTAAGAGTCAAGGATGATGGATCGCTTAGGGAAGTGAGTTTATGCATCAGTGAGCTTTTCCATCAGTGCGCTGAACTACCTGGTCCACTTTACTAGACTACAGCATGACCTAGTCAAGGAAATGGCTGAGTCTCCCCCTAAAGTCCATGTCGCAGTAGGACAGACATTCTCTGTAAGGATGGCCACTTTAAAAGCAGTTTCCAACACATCCATGTGACTCCTTTCACATGCTACTGAAGGAGCAGCTAAGGAAGCTGGGTCCAGCATTTCCATGAGGTGCAACTCCTGGGTCAGATTATGTCAGTTCTCAGAAGGCATCTTTTGCCAATGCCCCTTATGACGGCTTTACCCTTTTTAGTAACACCAAAGAGAACTTGGTCCAGTCAGAAAGACAGGAAAGCACTGTATGCCATCAGGATCCGCTTCTCGAACCTTCAAAGATCCTTTCCCCGGAATCAGCGAGGGCAAAAGATGTGGTTCTTAAGTCTCAGTATTCCCTGTACACTCAGAGCTCTTCTTCCCCCAGAGGCAGAGGGAGACAGGATAGATGCTGGCCCAGAGGCAGAGGGGGTCTGAGGAATATTGGGTCTCGAGAACCATTCTCGGACAAGCCCGGGTAGCAGCCCTGAGGGGGTGCCCGACTGCTCTACTCTAGAGGCAGCTGAGTCTCGATGGTCAATGCACCAGGCGGCATTCGAGTCCATAACATCAGACCGCTGGGTGCTTCAGATTATATCCAGAGGATACTCTCCCTTTTCTGGTTCCTTCCAAACACTTCCCAGACATACCACCCACACAAAGGGAGGCAGCAGCAGCACTGGAAATTTCCAAGATGCTAGACAAACAGGCCATCGAACCCATCCCCCTGATCAGTCTGGATTGGGCATCTACTCCAGGTTCTTTTTGGTGCCAAGGAAAACAAGGGACTTAAGGCCCATTCTGGACCTGTTTACCCTGAACCTGTCAGTTGCTAAATAAATATTCCAGATGTCACCTTACAGTCAATCATGCCGTGCCCGAAAGCGCGTGACTGGATATGCTCGTTAAACCTCCAGGATGCCTACTATCACTAAGATGCTCAGAAGCTCCAACAGGTTCCTCCGCTTCTGACTAGGAGTCCATTACCAATTTCGAGCCCTACCCGTTTGGTCTCACCACAGCCCCCAGGGTGTTTAAAGTGATAGGCAGTAGTAGTGGCTCACCTGAGGCTTCAGGGGATTCAGGTCTACACGTACCTGGACGATTGGCTCCTCACTGCTCCCACCAGGCGTCTACTTTGTCAAACCAGGGATTATTTCCCAAAGCTTGTACTTCACTTTGGGATTACAATCAACGCATCCAAATCTCTTCTGAATCATGTTCAGGTGATAGACACTACAGTGCAAAATCTTCCTGACCATGGAGAGTTTGAAACCTGAGGATGCATGTTTCCCTGACCTACCGTTCTCACCTTCCTTGGAAGAATAGGTTTTGAAGGTCCTAAGTTCTATGGCAGCGACCATAACTCATCTTCCGTGCGCCTGGCTACACGAGTACTACAGCGGACTCTAGTGGTGCAATGGTCCCTGTTGGATCTTCCATTATCGTATCCAATATACCTCAGTCGAGTCTGCAGGTAGTCCCTTCTTTGGTGGATGTACTCTGGAAATCCTGGAGGGACGACCTTTTGCTCCAGCCCTTGTCCAAGCCACAGTGACCACAGATTCCTCCCAACTTGGGGGGCATTATTTGGGCAGGACAGTCCAAGGCCTGTGGTCCCCTGTCGAGACCAATTTGCATATAAATGTTCTGGAGATGAGGGTGGTCCTTTTGGCATGGCAAGCCCTTCATGCCTTTCTTCCTCTGGGAACCATTGCAATTCAGACATGTCGGTGGTCTGGTATGTCAAGAAACAGGGAGGGACCAGATCTTGCCCCCTTTGTCGCAAGGCCATGAGTGTTTGGGAATGGGCCCACCAGTCGCTTTCTGATAGAAACACATTCCGGGACGGTCCAACATTTTAGCAGACAGGTTAGGTTTTACTATACTGATGCCTTATGAGTGGTCTGTGAATCCTTCAGTAGCAGAGCAGATCTTTCTGGAGTGGGATCAGCCTTGCTGCGATCCATTTGCATCTCCTTCCAACATGAAGTGCAGCACGTTCTTTGCTCTGAACCCCTGGCCTGGGGAGTCCCCCAGAGATGCTCTAAGTCCATGCTTGGCCTCCCGGTCTTCTGTATGCTTACCCTCCAGTACCTCTTATTCAGAGGTTTCTACAGACAACTTGTCGACTGGGGAGCAAAGTGATCCTCATTGCCCAGTTTTGGTCTCCAAGTATGGTTTTCCCTTCCTTTGGTCTCATCTTCTGGCTCTACCTTGGTTCCCATTCAGGATCTTATTTCCCACCCCTCAGGGGTTCATCATCTAAGCCTGGACAGTTTGAAGCTCATGTCTTGGTTGCTCCAGTTCCCCTAATTGCTAAGATTCCTGGATTATCCTCTTCAGTCAGGTCTATTCTGGTGGCAGCTCTCAAGTCTTTCACCAGGAAGGCTTACATAGCAAATGGAAAAGTTTTTCCTTTTGGGCTTCCCAAAGGAGTTTAGACCCTTTCACGGCTCCTGTTCCTGCCATTCTCAATTTTTTAGCAAATAGTTTTCAACAAGCTCTTCTATGATCAAAGTTCAACTAGCTGCCATCACTCATTTTCACGTGTGTGAGAATGCTGCTTCTCTAGCCTCTTCCAGACTGTGTAAAGCCTTTATTAAAGGTACTTTCCTATTACACCCCCAGTCAAGGATCCTGTTCCCACATGGTACTTTACTATGGTTCTTCAAGCTTTGGTCGCTCCGCCATTTGAACCTGCAGCAACCACAGATCTTAAGTTTTTGTCTTGGAAAACAGCATTTCTAGTGGCTATCACCTCTGCTTCAAAGTTTTCAGAACTGCAAGCATTGTCCATTAAAGTTCCATACATGATTTTCCATAAGGACAGGGTTTCCCTTTGTATCAATCCATCCTTTCTTCCTAAAGGTAGCATCACAAGTTATCAGACCATTAACTTACCTGTTTTTCTTTCCAAATTTTGCTAACAGAATACAGACTCCACTTGTTGGATGTTCATAGACTGCTACGATTTTATTTACACAGGACTAGAACCTTTCGTAAATCTGATCAATTGTTTGTCCTTCTCTAAACCCTTTTCGGGTAAATCGGTCTCCAAGATTACTATTGCTAGGTGATCTCCTTTGTGCATCCTTCAGGTCTACAAGGATAAAGGTTTCTCCGGGTCTGGTGAAAGCTCATTCGACTAGGTCAATGGCTACTTCTGCAGCTTTTTGGTTAAGAGTCTCATTGGATGCTATTTGTTCTGCAGCTACTTGGTCCTCATACCTTTATTTCTCACTACAAATTTGATTTGATTTCTAGGAGTAGAGCATCCTTTGGTTCCGCAGTGGTCTGGAATATCCTTACATGAGGGCCACCCAGGAGTTTAGTAGCTGGGGACTCTGTCCCACAGGTTGAAGACAAATGAAGAACTACTCAGATGGAACATTATGGTGAGTACATAACTTATTTTATTTCAACAAACTCAGCTTAGTCTTTCGATGAATGGGCTTGTCCTTCACAAGACAATTTATTTCGCTTGAAACACTACTGAACGATACTTAACTTCTTGTCCTGTGCGCTTCGCATATTATTGCCATGACGTACCTTTTTTTATTTCGCCGATGCTTTTCTAGCATTTCCATCCCATTAGCTTCTTCAGCAAACACTGGTCTCGGGTTGGTTATTCCCTTGCCCTGCTTCGCCTATTTACTTTCCTTTCTCAACCAATCTTTCCTTTTATTTAATATTTTGGTCCAATCATTTTTCCCAACACACTCAAAGGCCAATTTCTGTAATAACTATTTCCTACAGGCTTACACTTTCAGTTACCATTACATATCCACTTCAGTACACTCAGACCGGAATCAAGTATTTCTGTCTTCCCCGTTTTGATTTATGCACTACACAGACCAGATTTTGATACATTTACAGGCATTGGCTCGCACTGTATTTCTTTCCAGTGCTCACTTATACAGCTTAGTTTACATTACTGTTGGATTAAACCTTGTTTTTTTCTCTATTCCGCCCTGTTAGTTTCTTCAGCTAACACTGCCCTCTGGTTGGATATTTCCTTCACCTCATTTGCCTACTTACTTTCCTTTCACAACCAATCATTTTATTTATTTAATATTCAGGTCTATTTATTCCTAACACACTCATAGCCAAATTTCTGCTATAACCAGTTCCTATAGGCTTGGCCCCAGTTACCATAACATCTACTTCAGTGTACACATTACATCTGAATTTAGTATTTCCATCTTAAAATCATACCCGTTTATGGCACAAATCACACAGACGAGATTCTTTTGTTAGACTTACATGCACAGACTCCCACTGTGTAAATATCTTTCCAGTGCTGATTTGTACAGTTGACTTTACGTTGAAAGAGTTCTGTTACTGTCAGTTTATGACCTACGTCTCTGTACCTTATACACACAGGTGTTTATGATTGCACAGATAGTACAGTTGTGTACCTACCATAAATGCAGATGTTAAGAGTGTATTCACTGTTGCAGTCATTACAACGGAGTTATCCTGCTGGCAGGCTACCCGCAGTCAGCCTGAATTCCAAAGTCTAGGTCCGGCATCGGTTGATGTCGTCTCCTCCCTGTCGTCACTGCGCCAAGGGTATAAAAGATGCAGCCGATGCCATTTTCTTCAGTTTTTCTTGCCCCAGATGTCAGGTGCCCCTAAAATGGTAGGCTAAATTATGCCAATAAGCATGCATGCACAAAAAACAACTTTTCCTTCATCTACAAGCAAATACACCACATAGGTTGTATAGAATAGATAAGTACAGATAAGTCCCAGCAAAGGAAAAGGGGGATGGTGGGAGGGTAACCTGGACTGCAACAGTGAATACACTCTAACCTCTACATTTATGGTAGGTACACAACTTTACTATGTTCATAGTGTTTCACTGTTGGTCATTACAATTGGGTTGAATCCCAAAGCTAAGGGTGGGAGGCTGGTGCTAAATAGGATTAGAAGAGGCTATCAGGCCCTGCAGAACTGCAGTGACAAATCCTGCCATGGATTTAGAGTAGAGAGGTAGGTGACAGTGCTTTGTAAAAGTATATACTGAACTCCAAGTTGCAGTCTCTAAGATGCCTTCGGTTGGTACTCCTCTGAGGAAGGCTGCTGAAGTGGCTGCTGCTCTGGTTGAATGTGGCCTAATGCCCTTAGGCACTGATTTGCCATGCTGTGAATAGCAGAAATGAATGCAGTGGCCTATCTACTTTGAAATAGTCTGCTTTGAAACAGGCTTTCCTTGTGATCCTGCAGCATATGCCACTAGAAGTTCAGTCTTTCTGAAAGCTTTGGTTCTGTCCAAGTAGAAGCATAGCTGCCTGTGAATGTCCAAAGAATGCAAAATTCTCTCGCCCTTATTCTGTGGGTTTGGATAAAAGGTAGGCAAATTAATTGTTTGGTTAAGGGCCACACTGGACACTATCTTAGGCATAAATGTAGGGTTTGTCCACAGGGAAACCCTGTCAGGATGGAAAATGATAAAAGGTTCCACAGCCATGAGTGCCTGTAACTCTGAGATTCACCTAGCAGAGGTTATTGCTAGGAGCAGAGCTGTTTTCCAAGATAAGAATTTTATATCAACTGCAGAGGCTGGCTCAAATGGAGGCAATGTGAGTTTTTCCAAGACATAGTTGAGGTCCCATGCAGGTATTGGTGCTCTCCTTGGAAGTCTTATGTTTTTGGCCCCTCTGAGGTACTGCCTTAGTAATGGATGAGAAGAAATAGGCGGTTCTGTATTGTAACGAGCTGAAATGGCAGAGGCATGAATTTTAATAGATGAAAAGGAAAGGCCTTTATCAAGCATCTCAGTTAAGTATTGCAAAATCTGAGGAATATTTGGAACAATCGTGTCAAAACATTGTGCCTGGTTCCAAGCACAGAATCTTCCATTTTTCTGCATAAGATTTTCTGGTGCTAGGCCTCCTGGCCTCCAAAATAACATCCATCACTGCTTTAGAGAGAGGTGTGCCTTGACTGGCTACGTTATCCACCATGCTGCCAGGTTTAAGGTCCTGAGTTGGCTGTGCAGTATCTGACTGTCTTGTTGGGTCAATAAGTGAGGAATTTGAGGTAATGTCCAAGCTGGGCATTGAGATGAGATCTTTAGGATTGGGTACCAGTGCTAGCGGGGCCAGTCTGGGGCAATCTGTATAATTTTTGTTTTCTCTTGTCTGACCTTGAGGAGTACCTTGGGGAGGAGAGGCAGAGGACGGAAGGCATATACTGTTAGGTCTTTCCATCTGAAAGATAGAGCATCCACTTTCCATGCTTGCTTGTGATATGTCCTTGTGCAGAATTTCTGTAGTTGGTAGTTGTGAGGGGAGACAAATAGGTCTATGTCCGGGCATCCCCAGTTCCTTATGCTGAAAACTTGTGGATCCAATTTCCACTCGTGGAGATCCATTAGGTTTCTGCTTAGTTCGTCTGCAGAGTATTTGTTCTTCCTGGCAGGAATTGTGCTTGCAGATGTACTTGGTAAGTCAATGCTGTGTCCCACAAGTTCATGGCTAGCCTGCAGAGGGGGTAGGAATGTGTGCCTTGCTGCTTATGTAACACATGACTGTAGTATTGTCTATCCTTATCAGTAGTTGTCCTGGACAAAGTATATCCTTGAAGGCCGTCAGGGCGTTCTGAACAACCAGCATCTCCTTTTGATTGATATGTAGATGCATTTGACTTGCGGACCATGTGCCCTGAATACATCTTCCTGCTATATGGCCCCCCCCCCCAGTCATAATCTGATGCATCTGTTGTCAATGTCTGCCTGGCTGTGGGTAAGGTGAATGGTTGTCCTGTGTTGTGGTGACAGGCTTTTGCCCACCATCGAAACTCCTGTTGCAGGCAGGGAATGAGGGTAATTATTGTTTCCAGGCTATGGCAATGTTGAATCCAAACACTTTGTAGATACCATTGAAGTTTCCTCATATGCAGTCTTGCATATGGAATTAGCAGAATGCAGGATGCCATGAAGCCCAAAGCCTGCAGAATTTTTCTTGCAGATAACTGGGTCTTTGTTGCCAACATTTTGAAATAAGTAGTCAGTTATCTGTCTGGAGTGAGATAAGCTATCTGGGCAGTTGTATTTAAGCTTGCACCCAGGAATATTATCTCTTGAGAGGGTAAGAGTTTTGATTTCTTTTCATTTACTGTGTACCCTAAACAAGTTAGTAATCTTTTTACAAATGCCAGATGCTGTAGTAGAATGTCCTTGTTCTCTGCTTGAATAAGGCAGTCGTTCAAGTAAGGATATATTTGTATTCCTCTATCTACAAAATGCAATCACTTGTGCCAGGCATTTTGTGAAGAACCTGGGTGCAGTAGATAAGCCAAAGGGCAGTGCAGAGAATTGGTAGTGCATTGAGCCAGGTATAAATCTGAGGTATCTTCTGCATTGTCTGATTGGGACATGCGGGTATGCCTCTTTTAGGTCTAAAGTCACAAGCCCTCTTGCCTAGCATGGGCAGAAGCTGCTGCAGAGTTAACATTTTGAATTTTGGAATATCCAGAAATATGTTTAGGATAGACAGGTCCAGTATTGGCCTCCTGGCTTTGTCCTTTCTGGGCACCAAGAATAGCCTTGAGTAGAATCCTAGTCCCTGCTCTTGTTATAGTACTTACTGAATGGCTCATGTCCATGAGGGAAGAAACTTGTTTTTGTGCCTCTGCCCATTGATTGCGTGGCAGGTCTGGCATACCATTTGGCCTCGGCAGTGTGTGAAAGTGGAACATGTAGCCTTGTGATATGATATTTAAGACCCATTTGTCCTGGGTGATCATGTGCCAATTTTGTGAAAAAAAGAGCTAGTATTCCCCGCAAAGGGGCTGCCAGAAGATAAGTGCTTGGTGCTGGCAGGGGAAGTCATTGAGACAGTTTCCTGTATGGCTGTGATTTTTCCTCTCCGCTTTTGTAGGTAGAAGCACCCCATTGTTTAGACCTGTATGAGCCTTGGGGCTGTGATCTGCCTATGGGGCGTCTGCATCTGCCTCTTTGTAACCTGACACTGGAAAGGACCAGTTCTTGATAAATTGGGGAGGCTGTACCTGCAGGAAATCCTTGACTGTTTGCGTAGATTTAGATTTGTCCTCCATTTTCTTCAACACCTCTTCTGCTTTAACACCAAACCAAGTATCATGCTGTAATGGAACATCTAATAGTTTTGCTTTAACATGATCAGGCAGATTCTGTTCTTTTAACCAAGCATGCCTCCTAATGACAGAACCTGCAACAGCGGCCCTGCAGTAGGCTTCTAGAGAATCAAAACCACATTGCAAAGTATGCTTTCCCACTTCAGCTGCATGCAATAAATCCTGCATTTCTTTGTTTTCTGCACATTCTGAATTTGTCAACATTTTCTGTTTAAGCAGTGACAAAATATTGCTGATATTTAAGCATATGAAATTAGCAATTTAAAGCTCTTACAGCCAAGGTAGCAGAAGTATAAATCTTTTACCCCCATCTGTCCAGGGCCCTAGAATCCCTATCAGAGGGGATAGGGTTTTTTGCAGTGGAAGCCTTGACCCCTTTGGGACCCTGAGAGACTGTTTCTGGGTCAGCAGCAGGGTTTTTATAAAGAAATTTATGTGAATCTGAAACTCTGTAGTATCTGTTTGGCTTAACAGGAGCTGGTGGTAGAGAGTCTGGAGACAGACCAGACTCTGAAAATACATCTACAATGTCTAAAACAGGAGGGATAGCAAGGGGCCTGTGCTGAGGTAATAAAAGGAAGTCTCTGAGCCCTTTCTAGTAATCTTGGCTCTCCCAGTGGAAATGCTCCCTCATAGTATACCATAAAACAAGCAAAAAGGCGAACGCTGACACCACACTATGTAGCTTGAGAAACTGAAAACAATGAAGCAAACTCGTGCAAACCAGCAGGACAAAGTAAAACCACTTTTAATAACAGTTTAGCGCTTTCACCTGTTACAATACAGGCTTCCTCAGAACAAAAAAACATTCTGAATTGCAGCCCTTAAATAGATGTTAAAGAGAGTAATCCTCAGGAGGAGAGGCTGAAGGGATAGATTCTTCAGCATCAGAATCCTCATAGGGAGGAAGAGAATATTCCTGTTCAGAAGAGGAATCAGAGGAAATGGAAACCTGACCTGATGACTCATATTCTATCTCTTGCCTAGGCCTCTTATCAGGAGGGGGATGGGAACCCCTGATCAAAGTAATTAGGGCTGCAGCCATTTTAAGCATCTGTTTTTTTAGGCATGGTGGCCTGTCCAGGAGAATGCTGTACTTGTTTCTTTGTCTTTAGAGCTGCTTTAGTCTTTGCCTTTGAAGCTGAAGTAGGTTTCACATTCAACTGTGTAGGCCTGAAAACACCCTCAGAAGCAGATGCCTGCTCAGCAGCTCCGGACCCATCTGAGGGAGTAGTTTCCATGTGTCCAATACCTTGAGTTTCTGGCGAACTAGTCAGCTCCACGTGGGAGTTGGAAGCAGCCTGTGGCTCTGAGGTAGCAGGCGTCAGGGGCTGCAAAAGTACCTCACTGAGCACCGGCGGCAGTCCTAGCGGAAGTCTCGTCGTCTGTTTTGGACCTCGGATGCCTGTCCTTTTTTTTCTTTGCGCTTTTTATAAACTCCGGTAGTCGGCTGTTCAGACAGCATTATATAATTGAATTTTCTGCCAAAGTAATGAAATGCAAAATCGTACCGACGCTTAATAGTGCGTTGGTTAAATCTAGCACAAAACTGACAACTAGCAATGTCGTGGTCAGGGCCCAGGCAAGGAATACAGCAAGAATGAAAATCCTTATGAGGTATTTGCTTCCCACAAGAAATACAATTAACTTTTTCTGACATCGGTCTGGAACATGAAAAAAGTTTCCCCAATGGGGTACTTAGCTTTAATGAAGACTTCAGATCTGAAATTCGATTTTGAAAATCTCAGGAGTTGGCCGACCGGCACTTGTGAACTGCTTTTGCTTCGGGAACCGCGTGGCAAGAAAGACTGAAGAAAATGGTATCGGCTGCATCTTTTATACCACTGGCACACTGACGTCATGGGAGGAGGCGACAGCAACCGACGCTGGACCTAGACTTTGGAATTCAGGCCGACTGCGGGTAGCCTGCCAGCAGGATAACCCAATTGTAATGACTGCAACAGTGAAACATGAACATCTTTCAATTCATGACATGTTACTTCAGACTTTACATAATGCGTTTTCCTTTGTGACATACCTGCGTACCTTCGTAATTACTATTCATTACGAGGGCAGTGTGACTGCAGAAATATGAGACTATCAAAATTGACATGGCTAAATATGCAGTTTTGTGCACTTTGAATTTCTTAAAAAAATTTTAACTTTCATAAAAGCATTTCCATTTGTGCATTCAGGACTGCAATAGCAGGTTTTAGGTTCTATACAGGATCCAAATTGTGATTTCTGACTAATGATTAACGAGCAAAACTATTTTCAGTTAACCTTATTTTACCAGTTGTAATGTGAACCTGAGACATGCTACATTTGTGCTTTAAATGTTTACATATGTATTTCTTCATTCTATTTTAAGAGAACATGTTAACCAAGGTCTACTACTGATTGGATGATGTTAATTTTTATATTAATATGAAAAAGGTGGATTACATGGTGGGATACTGAATTTCATGCCTTATATAAATGGATGTACTCAACATTTACTGTACTTTGAGGAAGTTCCACAGCAATAAAGGAACAAAAGCACTAAGAGTTCAGTGTTTTCTCTGTGCCATACTAAGTGTTTTTATTTTATAACTATATAAATACATATCTATATAAATCTATACCTATCTATATAAATCTATATCTATATCTACAGATACAGATATGTATATCTACCTACATCTATATATAATTTGACATTTATCAGGATGGTCTGACTGGGTCTACAGAACCAGTTTTCAGCAGAGGCCCAGGGAGAAAAGCTCCACATACAGTACAATACACATACAGTATAATCCAATCCAATACAAATTACATTAGAATTCCTATACAAAAATAAATTGAAAGAAACTGTTATAAGATGTTGCAATATATATTACTACACATTTAGACAATTCTATAGCGTTAAAACATTACAGACAATAACAGTCACTCTCAACACATGATGTTGGTTGTGTCCAAAACAGTAAGTAGGCGGTGCAATATGACACTGTTATAGTACATGAAAAATAGAATGTTAGTTTGTTAGGAAAATAGCAGCCAGAAAGTTTGTGATGCAGACAGTAAGTTAAGAATAGAAGCAATGCAGCTTAAGCAGTAGGTTAAGGATATGATAAAGAAACAGGAGTTAAAACAGCCTTAGGATCTTGCAGTGTGAGAGACTGAAATGTGACAGAAGAGGCAGGCTTTATGCAGAAACAGAGCCACATATTTGAGATTATTTTTTTTTAAAGAGGCTTTGAAATGGGTGGTAGCTAGAGGTAGTGAATTCCAAAGTAGAAAGAGTATGAATACAGAGTGTGACCTCATTTTCTTGTGGGTTTTGAGAAAGCCAAGAGATTTTTGTCTTCTGATCGTAGGGATCAATTTGGTGTGCAAGGTGTAACTAGACTGGGTAGCCCAGGGCAGGCAGTAGGCTTGAAAATAAGACTGGAAGGTGGATAGCTGAATAAAGGCAAGTTGGTTGTGGAGTTCGAGCCAGTTTAATTCGAGGATTGGTTTACAGTGGTGTGTTTAGAGTTTGTGGCAAACTTTGCAACTTTGTTGTAGCACTGCTCCAGCTTGCTTAAGGTAGAAGTTGTATAAGTTAGTTAGGATAGGGGCACCATAAAGAAGGGAGGGAAGTAAAAACTTTTTTGCAAGGGTTGTTTTGGTTGCTGCAGTAAAGAAATGTTTCTATACAACAGTCCCAGCCGAATTTTCTTTACATTTTGCTGTATATAGGGGTCAAATGAAAGTTTGTCAATAACACCTAGAAGTTTGGTTTCCTGGACTATTTCTATGAAAATGTTGTCAGATGCAAGGATGTTGAAATCGTCAGTGACAGTGGAGGTGTTTTGGGATGAAAGAGTACTAGTTTTGTCTTCTTTGGATTAAGAAAGTTTGGCATTTCTTAGCCAGGATTCGACTGCAGTAAAGGACTGAGTTTTTGAAAGTAGTTCTGGTAGTGATTGAACAGTACAGATTATGGTGGAATCATCAGCATATTGAATGAGGTTCCCAGGGTGAGAGGAAGTGTGAAGGTTGTTTTTGAAAATGATAAAGAGTAGGGGGTCCTAGGATGGAACCTTGAGGGACTCCAGTAGGGTTGTAGAGAAAGGGTGAGTTTAATGGACCACTTCACTGCTTGTTTACGATCCTGGAGGTAGCTCTGAAACAATTTTACTGTGTTAAGTGACTAGCCTAAATTAGATTGTGTTCAAAAGTAAGGGTGAGACACAGTCAAAGGCCTTGGAGAGATCAAGGAATACTGAGGCTGTATAGCATCCTGCATCTCTGGCCTTTGTTCATGGTGTCTGTAAAAGATAACAGGGCTGTAGCTGTGCTGTGGCTAGGTCAGAAGCCATGTTGGGTTTTGGTTAAAATGTTGTTTTGCAATAGATATTACATTACCTGCTGATGGATATCGCTCTCGAGAATTTTGGATATGGGTGACAAAATGGATATAGGACGGAAATTGGATTTCCATATAGGAGATGCTTCTGATTCAGACCAAGACCAATTTATAAGGATACTGATTGGGTAAGTGACTGAGTTAGCAGCCAATTTGATGTAGTGTGGTGGAACACAGTCAGCTGAGGTAGAGCAGGGTTTTAGTTTTTGTAGCAGTTTCTTAATTGTCAGTGGGTATGGGCTGAAATGAGAATGGGGTTTGTATAACTTTTGAGTAGGGGGTTAATAATGACAGGGTTAGTAGTAGTAGATGGTCTGGGGTTGGTGTAAGAAAAGGTTGAAGGGTGGAGGGTCCAGCATTAGGGGTGTTAGTAAGTCCAAAACTGATTTTATGAAGTGCTTGTTAAAGGTTTTGGCTATTTGTGATGGAGGGTTATGAGGTGATAGGGTGTGCTGTCCATTTCTCTGAGGGTTAAGTAGAGAAGCTATGGAGTGTCAATTTACTGGGGTTGATTTTATGCTGGAGTTGAAGCTGGGAATAGTAAATTACTTCTCTGTTGATTAGTTTTGTCACTGTTGTGTAGTGTTTTGAAATCAACATGATTTTGTTCATTTTTTTGTTTCCAGGTTGACCAGGCTAGGTCCCTTTGCTTCATCAGGTGTTTACATTCCTTATAGAGCCACCATGCTGAGCTTGATTCTTTTCAAATATAGAAAAAACATTCTTATTTACATACAAGATACATAAAACCTTTTTTTACATAATGTAACACCCCCCTAACCCACACATACACACACATGCATCCGTACACTGTATATACAGATCTAATCTCAAGTCAATATTAGCACACTAACAATCCAAATATTTTTGGAATGTGGGAGGAAACAGGAGTAGACCGTACCTGGGGAAAACCTATACTGAAAAACATTTAAACCCCTTAAAGGAAGCAGCTTAGGACTGAACACTAAGCTGCAGATACCTTACTCACTGAGCCAAGGTGTTGTGCTATAATCTTCCATACCTCCTTAATGCATCAAAGTGTCAAGTTTAAGGGCAACCTCACTTAATCTTGGTAAAAAGTCACCATGACTATTGGATTTACAGACAAGCCAGACTTAACTCAACTTCCCCTCCAATTTTTTTTTAACAAGTCCCTTGACAGTTACTTCAACTTGCAAATTCCATGGCATCTGTTTAGTTTTACGGCAGGCTCTCTAATTTCTACAACTTTCTGTACCAGACAACAGAATTGATGCTCCAGCAGTCAGTTTATATTGTGCTCTGGTTCTCAAATTAAAACAACCATATATAAAATGGTCTCAAATTACTTTGTAGTGCCTGCAAGATAATTTCTGGCTTTTTTAGACAATGCAGCAGTTTACTTTCCTACAGCAGATGTTGTGAAGAGAACTGATGCAATGTGAAATACAGATCAGTCATGGGTGCACCCCTAAAATCAAATTATGGTATGCTGGCCTGGTTCAAACAAATGTTGAAGAATCATGGCAAAAGCGTACAGGAAATATTTTCCCAAATTCAAGGAAATGCCTAGTCTCTCCTCTTACATAAAGAATGCAACTGCTTAAGCTCATAATTGGAAAAATATATATTCAAAAACTCACTGGAGTTAATTTCAGAATGAAATTACACAGAAATGCACATCACAGTTCATCTCTATAAATTATGCAAAGAAAACTAAAGTAGTCCACAAGAGAAAAGTTATCAGCACCAGTAATACCATAATGGATGGTACCCAACTAAAAGCTTAGAGTTACGCATGCTTTATTAACCCATCTGTTTGGCCACAGAAACAAGCTTGTAAAATGCCTGAGTAATGAAACCAATGTCTACTACTTCTAGACACTGCATTAAAAAGTTACTGTACAGGAAGAAATGTTATTGCTGTACTTTTATCCAAAATCTCTTCACAATTTAGAATGTACTACAAAGAAGCACATCTCAACATGTTTCTTATGGTTAAGATCAATAATTCCTAACCTGTGGCTAAATCTGATCTACCCAGTGCCATCACCTCTACAATTTTATTTAGCTCCAAGACAGTGAACATTTTAATATCTCTACTGTAAAAATAAAATATTTTACATATATTCAGAGGGATGATTTTTAAATTAATGTTTACAAACCTTGCTTTCATGGACAAAATTAAAATACTGCTAAAATCCTGAATTTACATAATTTGTAAACCTAACTACATTGAAGAGGGCAACATTTGGTACAATGTATACATGTGGATTTATATGAACAGAATATATATTATCCAGGTCACGCTGTGCTATGTACATATTTTTTTTACAATTCTTCCTGAAGGTTTAAGAAGTTCATATGAATTCAAAAATTCACAATGTTGGCACTTGGTAAGCTCACGCCTGCACTTTTTACAGTGTCCTGGAGTGCCATCAACGCCTGCCATCTTGCTACAATGTTAAGTCCAGCAACAGGTAGGTAAGAGTGCAGGAAAACAGTGCCATGTATTTTCAAAGATACCTGCAAAACAAATATGGTTAGGAATTTTAGATGCATACATTTTCCCATCAACATTGTATTCATATCACAACATGTTTAATTATGTCAGTGAAAAGCCTTTGATTACTGTTTAAACTTAATTGTGAAAGTCAACAAATCTGGCATCTAATTACACCTCATTGCACAAACCAAATACTGTTATGTCACATGTTCATTATCTTCTAAATGGACATCCTAGGTCATCACCCAGAAAAGGAGAGATTAGTTTAGTAAAAACATACAATTGTGTACACTTACCATAAATGTAGATGTTAGAGTGTATTCACTGTTGCAGTCATCACATTTGGGTTATCTGCTTGCAGTAGCCCTCAATTGGCCTGATTACCAAAGTCTTGGGTCCTGCGTCAGTTGCAGTCTCATCTTCCATGACGTCAGGTAGTCAGGGGTATAAAGCATGCAGCAGACTCCATTACATCAGTTTTTCTTGCCCCAGATGTCAAGTGCCCCCCTTAATGGGAAGCAATTAAATGCATCTATAACAAGGCTATACCTCCAACAAAAAAGCAAATACACCAAAAAGCTTTTAAGTACAGTAAAGAAGAACAGAAGTATTGCCAAAGGAAGTCAGGGGACTGGAGGGAGGGTTAACCAGGACTGCAACAGTGAATACACGAACATCTACATTTATGGTAAGTGTGCACAACTGTACTATGTTATTTGTGTTTCCACTGTTGCAATCAACATTTGGGTAGATTCCCAAAGCTAAGGATGGGATGCAGAATTTAGATAGCATTAGGACCAGCAATAAGGCCCCGGAAGACTGCAGTGGCAAAGCCAGCTCTGGATTTAGAGAAAATTGGCAAATGGTAATGTTTGGTGAAAGTATGTAAAGAACTCTAGGTAGCAACTTAGAGGATGTATCTGGTAGGGACACCTCTGAGAAAGGCTGTAGAGGTAGATGCAGCTCTGGGTTGAATGGGGTCTAATCCCCATGTGGGATAGGTTTTCCATGGTGCTTACAGCAGTAATGAATGCAATGGCCTATCCATTTAGAAATGGCTTGCTTTGAAATAGCCTTCCCCTCTGCACCTGGAGCAAATGCCATCAGCAGTTCAGATTTCCTTTGAGGTTTAGTCCTGTCCACGTAAAATCTAAGTAGTCTGTCCACATCTAAGGAATACAGTATCCATTCCCCTTTGTTCTGTGGATTAGTAAAGAAGGTTGGCAAATGAATGGACTGATTAAGAGCCACACTGGATACCACCCTGGGCATGAGAGGGATTGGTCCTGAGGGACACCCTGTCCGCATGAAAGATGATGGAAAGGCTCCACTGCCATGGGCCTGTAATTCAGATACCCTTCTTGCTGAAATGATTGCTAAAAGGAAAGCGGTTTTCCAAGAAAGGAATTTTAACTCTGCAGTTGCAGCTGGCTGAAAAGGAGGAAGAGTGAGCTTTTCCAATACAAAATTAAGGTCCCAGGCTGGAGTTGGGGCTCTCCTGGGTGGTCTTAAGTTTTTGGCCCCTCTGAGGAACTGCTTGAGCAGTGGGTGAGAAAAGAGGGGTGGTTCTGTTTCGTAATGAGCTAAAATGGCTGAGGCGTGAATTTTGGAGGAGGAAAAGAAAAGGCCCTTGTGAAGCATCTCAGTTAAGTATTTAAGAATCTGAGGTAAATTGGGTGCTGTTGTGACCATTGCCTTGAATTTGGTTCCAGGCACAGAATCTTTTCCATTTTTCAGCATAAGATTTTCTAGTACCAGACCTCCTTGCCTCCAAAATGACATCCAGCACTTGCTTACTGAAGGATGGTACCGGAGAGAGTAGGTAATTAGCCAGGCTGCCATGTTCAGGGTTTGAAGCTGGGGGTGCAGAATCTGGCTCTCCTGCTAAGACAGCAGGGTAGGGGATCTGAGGTAGGTGCCATGGGGCCAGCTGTGACACTGCGCAAAAAGGGGTACCAGTGCTGGCGTGGCCAGTCTGGTGCAATTAGTATCATCCTTGGTTTGTCCTGTTTGATCTTTAGAAGCATTTTGGCAAGCAGAGGCAGCAGAGGAAAGGCATAAACTGATGGATTTTTCCAGCTGAAGGACTTTTCCAAGCTTGTTTGTGGGTTGTCCTTGTGCAGAAATTGTCCAACTGGTAGTTATGGGGGGAGGCAAACAGGTCTATATCCGGGATCCCCCATTTGTTGATCAACATGTTGAAAACCTTTGGCTCCAGTTTCCACTTGTGTGGGTCCATGAGATTTCTGCTTAGTTCGTCTGCCAGTGTATTCAGTTTTCCTGGCAGGAATTGAGCCTGTAGATGCACTTGGTAGCTCAAGGCTGTGTTCCACAGAGCCATGGCTAGTCTGCAGAGGGGGTAAGAATGGGTACCCCCTGCTTGTTTATGTACCACATAGTGGTGTTGTCCATCTTTACCATTTATTGTCCTGGAAGAATGTGGTCCTTGAAGGTTGTCAGAGCATTCTGTACAGGTAACCTTTCTTTTTGACTGATATGCAGGTGCATTTAACTTGGGTTCCATTTTCCCTGAATGCACTTCCCTGCCAGGTGAGCCCCCCCATGCATAGTCTGATGCGTCTGTTAGGGCGACAGTGAATGGTAGTCCCTTGTTTTGGTGGCAGGCCTCTGCCCACCAAAGGAATTTAACCGTAGGCAAGGCACGATAGGAATCACGGCTTCTAGATCCTGATATTGTTGACACCTTAGTTTTTTTAGATACCACTGTAGTTTCCTCATATGCAGTCTTGCATATGGCATTAGTAGAATGCACAAAGCCATGAAACCCAAGGCTTGCAGTATTTGCCTTGCAGATAGCAGTTTTTTTTGTGGCCACTAGTTTGAAGTGGTCAAATTAATTTCTTTTTCTGAAGTGAGGAAAGCCATCTGGGAAGTTGTGTTCAAGGTTGTTCCCAGGAATATAATTTGTTGACAGGGTACCAGATGCGATTTCTTTTCGTTTATGGTGTACCCTAGACAAGTAAACACCTTTGATACAAATGCCAGATGATTCAGAAGTATGTCCTGGCTTTCTGACATAATTAGACAATTGTCCATGTATGGGTATATTTGAATATTTCTTTGCATAAAAAATGCAATGACTGGAGCTAGGCACTTTGTGAATACACTGGGCGCAGTAGATAAGACAAAGGGCAGTGCAGAAAACAGAGCGAGTGCAGCCTGCTTTGAAGCGTAGGTATTTTCTGCAGGATTCCCTGATTGGGATGTGCAGGTAGGCTTCCTTTAAATTCACTGTTGCAAACCAGGCATCTATGCCTATCATGGGAAGCAAATGAAGAGTTAGCATCTTGAATTTTGGAATCACCAAAAAGGTATTTAGGATAGAGAGGTCCAGGACAGAACACCACGAGTTGTCTTTTCTGGGTACCAGGGAAAGTCTTAAGTAGAAACCTTGTCCCTTTTCCTCTTCTGATACAGTCTGAATAGCCTTTAATCTTGAGAGAGTACTTGCTTTTGAGCCTCTGCCCACCAATTTGGGGGTAGATCTGGCCAACCGTTTGGAGTTGATAATGTGTGGAAGTGAAATCTGTATCCTTGGGAAGCTATGTTTAAAACCCATTTGTCCTGAGTAATGAGTTCCCAGTTGTTTGCTTGCAGAGCAATCTTTCACCCTAAAGGAGCAGTCAGTTGAGAAGTGCTTGGAAGTTTTAAAGTTAGGTCACTGAGACAGCTTACCATACGGGGGTGGGGGTCTTACTACTCCCTGATTTGGAAGTGGGAGCCCCCCACTGCCAAGTCCTGTGTGTACCCTGGGACTGAAGCCTGGGTTTGAACTGAAAAGGCCTGGAAGAGGCAGGAAAGGACCAATTGTTTGAAGGCCAATGCCTACTAAATCTAGGAGGCTGCACTTATAAGAAATCGTTTGCATAGATTTAGCTTTTTCCATCTTTTTAAGAACTTCTGCTTGGTCGCCAAACAGGCAGTCCTGATTTAAGGGAGCATCCAGCAATTTAGTTTAAACATGATCTGGCAAAGATTGCTCCTTAAGCCAAGCATGCCTTCTAAGTACAGACCCGGTGACTGCAGCCCTGCAAGATGCCTCTAGTGAATCAAAACCACATTGCAAAGTTTGTTTTCCAACCCGTTCAAGCAGAATGCATTAAATCCTGTAAATACTTATTTTCAGCATAATCAGGAATCAACATAATTTTCAGTTTAAGCAATCCAGTAATATGCTGCTGATACTTTAACATATGAAACTGGCAATTTAAGGCCCTGATGGCCAAGGCTGCAGATGCGTATACCTTCTTACTCCATCTATCCAGGGCCCTGGAATATCTATCAGAGGGTGTAGGATTTTTGGCAGTAGTAGCCTTAATGCCTTTGGCTCCCGGTGAAATGGTCCCAAGGTCCACAGTAGGATTTTTAAAAAGGAACTTATGAGAATCAGGAACCCTGCAATATCTATCAGGCATTCTGGGAGCAGGAGGTAGAGTCAAGGACCAAGCAAGATTCCGAAAAGGCATCAACAATGTCCAGCACAGGAGGGATAGCTAAAGATCTGTGTTGGGGCAGGAGTAAGAAATCTCAGCCTCTTTTTAGAATCAGGGTAATCCCGGCTTTCCCAGTGAAAATTTTCCCTAAGAGTATGCAAGGTTTCACCAAAAGAAAATCCTCTGGGGGAGAAGCAGAGGGAATAGAGTCCTCTGCATTAGAATCCTCATAGGTAGACAAGGGTAAATCCTGGTCATCACAGGAGACAGAAATTTCAGAATCCTGGTCAGAAGTATCATAAGCAAATTCAGTCCTAGGTCTCAGAGTGGGAAGGTTGGCTTCCCCTGATTAAAGTAATAAGGTCTTCAGCCATTCTTATTTGTTTTTTAGGCATAGAGGCCTGACCATGCGGTCTGGGCGTCGGTTTCCTAAGCATGGTTCGAGTTTTAGGCCTAGAAGAAGAAGATGGCTGTTTAATATGCAAGTCAGTAGGCCTGAATACACCCTCAGAAGCCAGTGCCTGCACAGCAGCTCTGGACCCATCCAAGGTAGACGCATCAGCAGGTTCCACAGTTGAAGCATCTCGCGGCATACCAGACTCCAAATGGGTCTCAGTAGAGGCCTACAAATCTGAAGTAGCGGGCATCAGGGGCTGCAAAAGCACCTCACCGAGTACCTGCGAACTGGTGACTAGCTTAGAGGCGTCGTCGGCAGCTTTGGACCTAGGCGGCCTATCTCTATCTTCGCGTTTTTGCAGAATGTCAGTAGTTGGGTGTTACCGAAGATGTATCTGGATAATTGAACCGAATACCAAAATATTTAGAAGCGAAAATGTACCTATGACTAATAGTTTGTGGTTTAAATAAGGCACAAAACCGACAGCGAAGTACATCGTGGTCACGGCCTAAGCAAGGAATACAGTACGAAAGAAAATCTTTATGAGGTATTTGCTTTCCATAAGAAATACAATTACTGACCTGACAGACATCGGGGTTTAGAGCAAGCAAAAGTTTCCCCAACGGGGTACTTGGCTTTAGTTGAAGACTTCGGTTCTGAAGCTCGAAAACGAAAATTTCATGAGTCTGCCGACTGGCATTTGTGAACTGCTTCTGCATCGGGCACCACACGGCAAGCAAGACGGATGTAATGGCGTCGGCTGCATGCTTTATACCGGACTACCTGATGTCACAGAAGATGAAACAGCAACCGACACAGGACCCAAGACTTTGATAATCAGGCCGACTGAGGGCTACTGCAAACAGAAAACCCAAATGTGATGACTGCAACAGTGAAACACTAAGAAAATCTTACCATAACGATAGATGTCCTTCTCTTCTCTGTTGCAGTATTCCTGACATAAGGGAGTTGCCTACCAAGGCAACGGTCGGCCAGTATACCGAAGCCTTACTACTTAAGGTGCGTAGTATGTGACATTGGCTGACGTCAGATGTCTGCCATAAGAGACTTGCACGTGCACCACCCTCAGAACAGAAGCCCCAGGTGGAGAGTATCTAAGGGAATGAGGATCTGTGCATCCAAGAAAGGCAAGAAGTGGGGGAAAGGAGGGGGGGGGGTTTGAAAACTGCAACAGAGAAAAGGACATCTATTGTTATGGTAAGTTCTTACACAACTAATCTATGTCCTTCTATTCTTCTGTTGTAGTATTTCTGATAAAAGGGAGATTACAAAAGCTCATGAGGAAAGAACAGAAGAAGTGGCAGAGGAATTTTAGGAAGCCATGGAGAATGGCCCTGGCAAACCCTGCCCTGAATCTAGAGATGGGAGTTCAGCTTATAGTGCTTGAAGGTGTGCACAGAAGTCTAAGTAGTGGCTTCTAGGACAGAGTTGGTATACCAACCCCTAAGGCCCTGAATAAACTACCCCAGTAGTGAGCTTTGACTGTGCCAGGAAGAACCTTACCATGGTGGGCACAGCAAAATGCAACAGATTAGGATATCCAGTTAGAGATGGTCTATTTAGACACATGCAATCACAGAGCCCTGGGATGGACAGACAAATAATCGGTTTGTTTTCCTGAAGGCTTTAGTCTTATGCAAGTACAGCCTGAGCTGTTTAAGTCCAGAGTGTGCAGGATCCACTCACCATTATTCTGGGAAGAAGGAAAAAGTTGGTAGGTGAATTGCCTGGTTAGGGACAACACATTGCCAACCTTTGGCATGCATGAGGGATTGGTCCGCACAGACACTCTTCTTTATGGAAAGATAAGAAAGGCGGGAGCCATGAGGGCTTTTAACTCTAAGACCCACCTGGCAGATGTAATGGCCACCAGGAGAATTGTTTTCCAAGTGCAGTATTTGAGTGAGGTAGAGGAAGCAGGTTCAAATGGTGCTTGAGTTCATTTCTCTAGTACAAAGCTGAGGTCCCAGGGCGGGGCCACTGGTCTCCTGGGGGGACTGATGACACCTTTGAGGAATTCTTTACCTTTGAATTTGGAAGCTAAAGGAGGATTTAGTGGTAAACAAGCAGAAGTATCTGCCAGATGAGCCTTGAAGAGTATGCAAGTCCTGCATTAAACAATTCACATGGATAGAAAAAAACCCTAGGTAGGAGCACCTTCAATAGGTCCTAGTTCCTAGCCTGACGCCAAACAGAAAACCTTTTCCATTTGGAGAGCCAAGACATTCTAATAGCAAGTTTCCTGGCCACATGCAGTACATGAAGCACATCCTCAGAGTAAAGGTGTCTGAATGGTATTAGGGCTTTATCACCTAACGAATTAATTGCAGGGTTTAAAGATGTGGGTGAAGGAGTGAACCCTTGTTCTGTGTTAACATGTCCGCTCAGTGGAGTAACCTGTGGTGCGTCTGCCCTTGGCTAGGTGAAATAGAATGGGGAACCAATGCTGTCTTGGCCAATAGGGGGTCACCAGCAAGATTTTTTGCTTTTCCTATTGGACTTTCAACAGGACTTTGGGGCTGAATGGAAGGGGAGGGAATGCACATAGGATTTTCCCCTTCCATGGTAGAAAGTGTATCCACTCTCCATTCCAGAGGATGGTAAAGGAAGCTATTTGTTCATGGAAGAGGCAAACAAATCTATTTCTGGAATACTCACTGGTGGAAAATGTCTAAACATACCTGTGAAGCATCCATTTGTGGGCTTGTGTCCTGGATCTGCTTAAGGTGTCCGCCACTTGATTCTGCCTGGAGAGTATGTGCACCGCTTGGAGAAATACATCTAGATGACAAGCTTGATCCCATACCTGCATGGCTAGTCTGCACGGAAGATAGGATTTGGTACTGCCCTGCTTGTTTATGCACTACATGTTAGTGTACATGCAACCTCCCTGGTCTGATCATTGATTTCAAGGTTTGGAGGGCTAAAATACTGCCCTCATTTCTCTCATTTGTATTGCTTCATTTGGGAGGGAGACTACTAACCTTGAGCTGTGTGGAGGTCTAAGGCCACCTCCCAGCCCATGTCCGAAGCATCCATAAGGTCTGATCAGTTGGTGGAGAGTGAATGTGAATACCCGGGTTTAGAGAAGGTTGTGATATCCACCACTGCAGCTCCTGCTTTAGACATGGAGGAGCAGAATCAGGTGTTCTAGATGAGCATGCTGAGACCATACTGATTTCAGGAAGCACTGAAGCTTCATGTGAAGCCTTGCCAGAGGGGCATTGGGATGGTGTAAGCCATTAGGCACAAGATCCAGAGGAAATGTCTGGCAGAAATATGATTTAGATGGAGTGTCTCTGCAAAGATCAGTGAGATCTCCTGACCCCTGGAAGGTGGGAGAGAGACTATAATGCTCAGGGTTTGGAATCTGTGCCCAGAAATATGACAGGATCCCACAGAAAATCGTAGGAATCTCCAGTACCTCTGGTGAATTCGGCTGAGGTAAGCATCCTTGATATCGGTTGAAGCTAGAAATGCTTGGAGGACAACAGGAAACTGCGTTTGTAGGGTTAACATTTTGAAAGAGGGGACTATGAGGAAATAGTTGAGGTAGGAGAGATCCAGGTTTGGTCTCGACTCCTTCCTTACTGGGAACTAGGAAAAGATCCAAGTAATAGCACCTTCCTTCTTCCCCGCGGGGAACAGGTTCTATGGTGCCCTGTTATAGGACTTGTAGAAGAACTGGTGGGAAAAGAGGGAGCTGATCTTTTGGTGGCAAGGGGATTCCCCTGAAGGCAGGCACTTTGTGCTAAATCATGTAGTACCCCCCCTCTATTACACTCAACACCCAATAGTCCTGAGTGATGAGTTCCCAGGAAGGGAGACAAAGGTGTTGGGATGAAGAAATCAGGTTGTTGCAATAGTCACGCAGGTGAGCCCTTTCAAACAGAAAAGGGCTGCTTGGCTGTATGAGGGACAAAAGCAGAAGAGGGAAACTGTTGGGTGGTCTTAGCCCTCTTTTGGGGTCTAGATTGAGGAGCTCTGGATTGCCTGTGCATGAAAGTTTCACAGGGTAATTTCTGTGAATTTTAGGCATAGGGGATACCAAAATGTATTTGAGATCCTTAAGCTCTATTTCCTGCAGAGACTTGAAGAGGTCTGTGGAAGGTTTTCCAAACAGGGCATCTAGTCCAGGGTGGCATCCATCAGTTTTAGCCTGGATACCCTTAGGTAGAGACTGAAGCCTTAACTAGGCAAATCTAAGGGCAGAAGATGAAGCAGCAGCCCTAAATGAGGAATCTACTGCATCACTAGTGCACTTGACAGAATGTCTGGCTACCGGAGAGGAGGTGGCAAGGAGAGAAAATGCCAGGGCCTTATTTGCAGAGCAAGGCATATATGATACCAATTTAGAGACCTGGGAAAGGAGTTCCAAGTTGTACTTGGTCATCTTTGTCAGATAATTTAAAGCTCTGAAGGCCAGGGTAGCAGATGTATATATTTTCTTTCCTTGTCTCTCCAAATGGCTGTTGTCTTTATCTGAGGGCAGATAAGAGGGAAGAGGAAGGAATGGAGCTGGAGAGGTCTTAGAGATAACAAACTTAAGGATAAGCAGCGGGTGCCTTAAAAAGGAAATGTCAGTCCTTGGGTACTTTGTAGTACCCATCAGGATTTTTAGGAGCTGGGGCTGAGTGTCTGGGTGGGAAGAAGTGGATGCAAAGACTTATAGAAATGCAGGGATTACAGGAGGGATGGCTGAAGGACTGGGGGGTCTGGACCTGGAGGTCATAATAGCGCTTCTCAACTTCTGACATCTCTGGAGTTCCACTTGAAGTGGTCCCACATTTTGGAGATGGTCTCCCAGAAAGAAATCTCCATGGGGGAAATCTGTCCCATTGGAGTCTCTTTGAGGGGGGGGCATAATCCAAACAGGAGGGAATTTGGGAGGAATAATCCAATTCCTCATCCTCCTCACAAACAGTCTTCAGAGGTAAGAAGGGGCCCAAGTCTCTTCCTAGGGAAAGGCCTGGGTGGAGGGGAAGTAGCGCAACCTGACTGAGGCCTAAGGGCCATGAAGGCCTTGAAGAGGTCTTGTGACAAGTTCAACTATTCCCTTTGTGGCTCAAGAACAGGATAGAGGTTTGTTTTTTCTTTGCAGGCGTATCTAGGTGGTGCAAAGAAGGGGGTCCAGACTTAGGCCTGCACTCTACAATATGATTAGACATCCTCCCCAATAACAATTTGGGTAATTCCCCTACAGTCCTCCAACACAGCCTCAGTTCCCCCTGGATAGAGGCTTACATCTGAGAAGCCTCTCTGGATGTGCATACATCCAGAGACAAGACTGCCTGTGAAGCGGGCTCAATCTGTGGATACGGACCTCAGTCGGCACATGTCGCCAAGATGTCATGCACTTTGGAAGAGATGTCCAACTCAAGAGGCACTGCTTTGGATTCCAGCCTATGTATTTTAGCTTTCCATTTTATAGGCTCAGTAATCATGTACGGTGGAATATCGGTCGTGCTTTTTCATGAAGGTTGAGACATTGGTTAAGGTATATCGCAAGGGAGGTAACAGACGAGAGTTTTCAGGACAAAGGACTGGCAAATAGTACAGGATTTGTGATCATGTTGAGGGCCTAGGCAAAAAAGCCACAGAGTAGGACTGTATGTGGAATCGGCATAGAGTATGACTGTCTTTATAATCTGTCGTCCACAGTCACCTCACCTTTTTGGAGGACATGAACCTCAAAGAAAAAGGTAGCAGAAAGCAAAAAAAAGAAGTTATATACTCACCACAACGTTCCATCTGAGCTGCTGTCTTTCATCTGTCTTCAACCCATGGGTTCTGATCAGACCTCAAATCCAACTCTGCCACATTTGTATAGCTTGGATCCAAGAAAAGAACAGAGTTCCTCGCCTCCTCACCTACAATCCCCCAACTCCATCATTATGTCAGATCAAGTTTGCTGAAAATAGTCAATCCAGCTATAAGAAAAAGGAACTATGTATGAGGGAACACTCAGGAGCTCAAGCACACCAAGCTGTGGTCTGAGCTACATCCAGGTCCTCCAAAAAGGCCAGGGGAAGGCTGAAGAGAGATGGACAACTCAGATGGACTGTTATGGTGAGTATACTTGTTTATCTGAAGTTGTTGCTTTCATCTGATCTTCAACCCATGGGACAGAAACCCTAGCTGCATAGACCCTCAGTGGCCCTAAGGATGGATGTTCCAGAGCACGGCAGAGCCAAAGGAAGCTCGGCTTTTAGAGATTGTCTAATTTGCAGTGGTTAATAAAAGTATGAGGAGAAGCAAAAGTGGCTGCTGCGCAAATGTCATCCGACGTGACATTATACCAGAAGATGTAGAAATGGACGTAGTGGAATGGGCTTCAGTTTTGTTTGGTAAAAGGGTGCCTTTAAGTTTGTAGATCAAAGCAATGCACTCAAGAGATCCAATTGAAAACTGTTACCTTAGACACTGGTCTCCCAAAGTCTGGACTTGAAAAGGGATTTAGTTCAGTCTAGATAGAGCCTCAATTGCCTGTGAACATCCAGAAAATGGGGCCGGTATTCACCTGTTTTGAAAATTTGGAAAAAAAGACCAGTAAATTGAGCTCTTAATACTCTCTGAAGAGACTTGAGGCAAAAAGGAGGGGTTATTAAGAAGGGTGACACTGTGAAAAATGAGGTAAGTAGGCTTGATGGACAAGGCCTAAAATTCTGAAACTCTCTTTGCAGAATAACAGCTACTAAAAGGGCTGTTTTCCAAGATAATAGTTGCAAGTCCACTTTGGCTGCCAGTTCAAAGGGGGAAAGACATCAAAGCCTGAAGGACTAAAGTAAGATCCCAAGAGGGATGACCTCTTATCGGAGATCGAAGGAGAAAAGTGCCTTTTAGAAAACTCTTACATTTGGAAGAAGCCAAGGAAGAGGAATGAAACATGATATGGTAGTTAAAGATGGCTGCTAACTGGAAGTTGAAGGTAGAGAAGCTAGAACCTTTGTGGAAGAGGCTGGATAGGAAATCCAGAATAAATATTAGAGGGGAGAAAGGATAAACGTTTGTGTTGAGCCCAGATTGAAAATCTCTTCCACTCGCAAGGATACATTTTCCTAGTGGAAGTCTTGTGAGCTACTAAAATGATATTCTTGACTAAGGACAGCCCTGGAACTCTAGCAATCACTGGAAGGGGAGCAGCATGTTATCAACCTGAGATTGACAATGTCCAGATAAGGGTGACAGGACAGGTGAGATCATCATCTTGAGATGGACCCAGAGTCCAGGGAAGACAACAGATGAGACCAAAGTGTGGGAAAACCAGATTTGACGAGGCGAGAAAGGGGCAATGAGGATTACTTTGCACTTCAACCTCCAGGCTTTCTGAAGGAATTTCGGGATAGGAGGCAGAGGAGAAAAGGCATACAGAAGACCGGGGGGGGGGGGGCACAAACGAGAACTAAAATGCATCTTGGGGATTTCCTCTGGAGGGGGAATTGGAAGAAAAACTTGCTGCACCTTGCATTGGAAGGAGAGGCGAATAAATCACAGCAAAGTTGACAACTTCTGGAAGATCACTTCTGCCACTACTGGTTTAAGAGACCACTCGGGCATCAGCAGGGTTCGGCTGAGTCAGTCTGCCAAAACGTTGGATGTCCCCAGAATGTGCATTGCCATCAGAAAACGATTGGATGAGATCCCCTACTTCCACAATCTAATGGCTTCTCGACAAAGAGGGTATGACCTAGCTCCCCCTTGCTTGTTTATATACCAGACTACAGCCATGTTGTCCATCTGGACAGCAATGGTCCCGGTCTGAAGTGCTTGCAATTCCAGAAGCACCGCTCTCATCCCCAGGACGTTTATATGCAAGTTGGTCTCCAGGGAGGACCACGTGCATTGAACTGTCTGTCCCAAATAATGCCCTTCCATCTGAATTGGGAAGCATCCCATAGTGGCCGTGGGCAGAGGAGGTATAAAGGGGCAACCCTCCAGGAGATTATGAGGGAGCCATCACGTCAGTGATTCCTTGCAGACCTTTGAAAGTTTAACTAGGTGCGACAAAGGAAGATCCAGGAGAGACCAGTGTACTGGTAAGGTCCACTGCAGCACTTTCATATGAAGAGCAGTGGGAATCGTAATAGTTGCAGCCATGGAACCCAGGGCTCTAAGAACTAGACTCGCCGGGGGGCAATGGCATTTGTACGATTTGCCTTACGTGAAGTTACCTTACGTGAAATTATGACAATCCTTTATGGCGGTAAGAATGCCTTGAACTGCAGAGTGTCAAGGCATGCGCCTATGAAATCTAGAACTTGTACTGGTTGAATATTTGACTTGAGATTGGCAGATTCCCAAGGAATAAGTCGGTTCATAGGTTGGTACTGAGCTATCTGCCCGAAGGCATATATTAGCAGAGCCACGTTGTGCGGTATTCACCACCCCTTTAGTAGTTCCATAACCCTTGTACTAGCAGCTAGTACCCTTGGCCCCTATCTAGTAGTGCTGTTGGTGTGATCCCCAGTGTAAACTTTGTTACCCATCCACTCATCAATGTTCCTCTTGAAGAGGAATAGTGAGGGGCTCTGTCTTATGTAGATCAGGACCCTGTTCCATAGTAAGGAAGTCTCTGCGAAGGGAATCTATCCCTCCAGCATGTTCTATTCATTGTTGTGTTGAGGTTTATATCCCTAGAGCGTGTAGCTCGAGTAGATTTGGTTTTGCTAAGATGGAGCATGTTCAACAATTCTGGGTTGGACATGGCTCTGTACGTTAGACAGAGATAGCCTCTGAGAAAGCGGTATGCAACAGAGAACAGTCTTAGCTTTTTCAATCGTGCTGCATAGGGGAACTGAGGCCAGTAATTCTCTTGGTTAGGTACCTCTGTGGTCTCTCTAGCTGCTGGAGATGTCTAGCCAGGTACATTCCAATTGGTGCATTGTACTCAATGAGTCTGATGAGGGAAGAGTAGAGGGGCACCATTACATCCTTAGATCTTGATGCGAACCCTTTCATGATCAGATGGGTCACATAGCAGGATTTTCTAACCACTTTGGCAACATGGTTATCAAAGGAAAGCTGGCTATCTACTTGGGTCCCTAGATCCCTTATTTCTTCTTCAGATTTCAGGGGATTACCTCCTATGTTGTAGTTTGCGGGTACTCGTTTTTTTCCAAAGGGGATTACTACGCATTTTTTTGCATTTAGCTTGAGACCATGGCTTTGACACCATACATCAATCTCATTTAGGCCCTTCTGGAGGATCTCCATGTCGGCCGGAGACTCTATTATAGCACCCAGTTTGCAGTCATCCGCAAACTTAGTCAGCCACAGCCCTTCCGTGCTTGCCTGTACTTCTGAGAAGTATATGCCAAACAGGAGGGGCCCCAGGACAGAGCCCTGAGGCACACCACTCGTTACTGGTCTGGATTCGGACATAGATCCCGCTACTCTTACTTTATGGGATCTGAGAGGCAGTTTGCGATCCATCTTGTGACGTAAGGGTTTATGCCCAGGCTGGTGAGCTTATCAATAACTGAATGGGGAATGGTGTCAAATGCTTTAGCAAGGTCAAGGTAAGCCGTGTGCACCTCCTTTCCCTTATCTATAGCCTGAGTAACTGTCTCAAAGAAATCCACCAGGTTCAGGAGGCATGATCTGCCCTTGACGAAGCCAAACTGTGTGGGGTCCAGTGACTGGAGGTACCCAATCTCTCCATTTACAAGTTCCATAATGATTCACTCCATAGCCTTACAGATCCGACTGGTCAGGCTTATTGGTCGGTAGTTCCCAGGGTCAGTTGTGGCCCCACCCTTGTGTAGTGGGACCACCGTTGCCATGCGCCATTCTCTGGGCACATATCCTGTGGAGAGACTGAGACTGAACAGGGTATTAAGATGCGGGGTTAATTCCTTTTGGAGCTCGCATAGGACAACAGCCTGGGAGACCATCTGGTCCCATGGAGGCAGTGTTTTTAGCTTTAGATAGAGCCTTGTTAACCAACTTATCAGTAATAATTGGACTTACACAATCCCCTGGAATGGTAATAGGCCCTGTAGGTGGTTGGGGGGGGGGGGGATTTGCACTGAACCTGTCAGCAGGGTCAGTGTATTTTGTTCCATTTTGTACTAGCTCAGAACAGACCTGAGCGTTGCCATTTAGGTTTTTGACGTAGTCATAGAAGGCCTTACGGTTATCCTTGGCAACTTTCTTTTCAAAATTAGCTTTAGTTGACTTGATGAGGGCCCTCAATTTCTTACTAATGCTGATCAGGGATGATTTTTCTACTTGAGATTTGGCCTTTTTTTGTACAAGTCTCCTCTTTTTATTGTAAAGTTTGCTTATGGCCGGGATCCACCAGACTGGTTTCTTCTTGCTTGACGAAGGAGTCTTGGTTTTATTTGGGATAGCACGGTCCATGCAATCCTGAAGATGCATACAGAGTGCCTTGGTGTAGGATTCCGCATCCTGTATATCATTATCCTTCTGCAAGGGAATAGTGAAGCTTTCCACTTAGGATGCAAGTAGTTTGAAGTTTGCTTTGGAAAGGTTTTTGACTATAGTTTTTTTTGACTGGGGGAGGTGGAGGGGTGAGGATGTCCAGGGTTATCAGTTTGTGGTCGGATCTGACCAAGGAGGGAGTGATAACGGGTGTGGTACAGTGGGCGCCCATATTTGTGATGATTAAATCCAATATGTTGTCCCCTCTAGTGGGGGAACATACTAGTTGTTCAAGGGCATTTGAATTTATAAATTCTATGAATCGCTGAGCATAGGAGTTGGAACATTGGTAGTTCGCCCAGTCTATACCAGGTTAGTTGAAAAAGATAATTCTGGGCTAGCAATAGTTTATATGTCTGGCGGAAGCAGCGATGAGCCAGTTATCCAGATATGGAAAAACTTGGAATCCCTGCAGCTTGAGATGAGCTGCCACTACTGCCATGACTTTGGTTAACACCCTAGGGGCTGTGTTGAGACCAAAGGGGAGTACTCAACTGGAAATGACTGGCTCCCAGTCTTAGGCGGAGAAAATTCCTAGAGCGCCTGTCCATTTTTATATGGTAGTAAGCATCCTGGAGGTCTATGTAGCACATCCAGTCATTCTCCTGTAACATGTGGAGAATGGACTGAATGGTGACCATCCAGAATTTTGTCTTGGTAAATGATTTGTTAAGATCAAAAAGGTCCATAATCTGTGTCAAGTCCCCAGTCTTTTTTGGCACTAAAAAGAATCTTGAGTAGATGCCTAATCCAGACTGGTCTGGGAAAACTGGCTGGATGGCTCGTTTTTTATTTATTTATTGCAGTTTGTTTACCAGGATAGTCCATTGGGCCAAAATGAACCCGTTTTCAATGGAGTCCTGGGGAGAAAAGCTCCAAAAATGTAGATACAGAATCAATCTATCTAGGTGATCTATCTATCAACAATCTAGGTACAGCAGGTTATTAATGATAGTTATACAGATGTAAAAGATTAAAGCAAATAATTTCAAATAGTACAGCAAACATTAGGAATAATACAGACTTGTGATGAAACATACTGATGATGCAGACTAACAGAAGGAATAGTACAAAGTAATCCTGAAAGTCATTGCATATTAGGAAGCATAGACTTAAAAGGCCCAGTCTGGTACATTCTTTGCAAATACCATAGGAATAGTAATGTGTGTGCTAGGGGAACACAAGGAAATTTGCTGGAGTAGAGAAGGAGAATGAAAATAGCCAGTGTTAGTTATGTAGGGTGGGAGCAAGAGCATTCCCACCGGGATGCTAGATATGAGTAGAGAGATCTTTTGAAAGTAATATGGTTAGAGGTGGTGCGAATGGACGGTGTTAGGGAGTTCCAGAGGCAAGCTAGGCCATAGGATAGAAGGTTTTTGCCTGGGGGATGAGTAGGTTTGTGCATTTCTAATAGATTTTGATTATTTGACCTTAATACTCTATCAGGTAGGTGCATTTTAAAGGCAGAAGAAAGGGAGGGACAGAGGGAGGGGTTGAGAATGAGCTTATGGGCAAGAGTTAGTTGAGTGCAAGTGAGATGATTGGGTAGTTCTAGCCAGTTTAGTATTTGGAGAGAGGAGCAGTGGTGGGTGGAGGACTTACGGCTGGTAGCGAATTTGGTGATTTTGTTATAGCAAGAGGAAAGTTGCTTTTTTAAAGAAGACTGAAGATTAGTTAGGAGTGGGGCTCCATAGAGAAGGGAGGGGATAAGGAAGGAAGTAGAGTGAGTGATTTTAGTGGCAGGTGTAAGGTAGTGATTTTGTCGGCAAAGCATACCTAGTTTTTGATGTTTTTTTTTTATATTTAGTTGTAGGTGGGAGTTGAATTTGAGCTGGCTGTCAATTTAGACACAGAGTAACTTGGCCTCTGACACCAGTTCTAGAGGTGAGTTATTTTGACTAGTAATTGAGAATGTGTTTATATCGAAAGGAGTGACTTTAGAGGGGGTGAGAATATCATTAATTTGGTTTTGGAAGCATTGAGTGCTAGATGATTTCTTTTCATCCATTGCTATGTGGTAGAAAAGGCATCTTGTGTAAGTTTTAGGAGTGTGGAGATAGATGTGGCAGAACAGATAATAGCTGAATCATCTGCATATTGGATGATGTTTGAGAATGGGATAGATTTGTGGAAATCATTTATAAATATATTGAAGAGAACGGGACCCAGTATGGAGCCTTGGGGAACTCCGGTAGGGGTACTAAGAAATGAGGAGGTGGCCTTTTTCCATTTTACTGCTTGATTTCAATTGGATAAGTAGCTGGAGAACCAATTCAAAGAGGAGGGAGATAGGTTAAGTTCTGAGAGTTTAGTTAAAAGCAGGCTGCAGGCTGTGTGAGATAGTGTCAAAGGCCTTAGAGAGGTCAAGTAGTAGGGTAGAAACAACTAGGCCAGAGTCACGGGCTTTATTTACAGTTTCAAGGAAGGAAAGGAGGGCTGTCATAGTGCTATGATTTGGTCTGAATCCATGTTGTGTGGGAGTTATAAGGTGATTATCTAAGAGATGTGGGTAGGAGTTGAAGTTGGACACACTTTTCTAGGAGTTTAGAAATGGGAGACAGGATAGCTATGGGACGGAAATTAGTAACATTATTATTGTTGCCACCTTTATGTAAAGGTATGATAAAGGCCTGTTTCCAGATTTGAGGTACTATACGTTCTTGGATGGAGCGGTTGATTAAAATGCTAATGGGGTAGGCAATTGCTTCAGCCGCTATACTAAGAAAGTAAGAAGGGATGTTATCAGGAGCGTTGGTACATGGCTTCAATTTCAGAAGGAGTTTCTTTATAGTAGAAGTGGTTATAGGTTTTAATGAGAATAGAGGGGAGTCGGAAGAGGGGGAATTAGGGGGTGATGAAGATGATGATAAAGTTAGAGTAGAAGAGGAGGCAGAGGATAGAGAATTGGTAGATGGGAATGAGGGAGTAGTAGCAGTGCAGGATAAAGTGTTGGTAGGGGAGGGTGGGGGGGGCATTGGGAAGTGTGTTGGTGATGGAGAATGAAGAGGTCAATTTGGAAATAGATTCAATACAAAGAGTTAAATTGTGTAGCTAAGTCTAATTTAGGAGCATTAGGGTCAGGGGTGGGGGTATCTGGTTTGCTGGGGTTAAGGAGAGCAGAGATACCTTTCCAGAATTTCTGAGAGTTAGTTTTATTATTGTTTTGGAGTATAGAGAAGTAATTTTATCGATCTGAGATGATGAGCTTTTTTACTTTATTTCGAAGTGTTTTATATTCATTATGGAGCAGGGGGGTCTTGTTTTTCTGGTAGTGTGCCCAGACTATTTCTATGCCTCATGGTTGCTAGTGTATTTTTAGTAAGCCAAGGGGCGGATTTAATTTTTATTCTCTTTGTCCTTAAGGGAGCATGGAAGTCTAGTAGTTTTAAGAATGTTGAGTTGAAATGGGCAACTGCATTATCTAGTGATAATGTTTTTAGACAATTCCAGTTCATTGCTTTTAGAGAGTTTGAAAAGGTTGTTGAGTTAAAGTTTCTTTGGTTACGGATAGTAATATAATTATGGGTGCGATGTAGGATTGAGGGAAGTCGGTGAGTGAAGATGGGTATGTGGTCACTAAGGGGATCGGGAAGAGTGCCACTGTTGGAGAAATAGTGAGGATGGGAGACTAGGATCCAGTCCAGAATACTCCCGTTAGAGAGGTTTTTTTGAGGGGCAAGTTACAGAGTTGATTAGCTGTGAAAAATTGTAGAGGTTGATGAGAGTTTGTCGGAGACTGAATGGAGGCCCAGTTAATATTCATGTCTCCTAAGATTATGGTTTAATTACTAATGTTATTGGAGAGCCAGGAAAGGATATCTTCGAGTGTAGAAATATTATCCCCTGGGGGGATATACAGGGAAGCTAGACATATGTGTTTGTTGACTTCTAGTACAGTGAGTAGTAGTTCGGCGTTGTTAAAGTGTGGAATAGGTTTGTTATAGGGAGTAACAAACAAGGAGGATGAGTATAGGAGAGCTGCTACTCCACCTTTTTTGTGAGGCTTGTCTTTTCTTATGATAGAATAGTTTGGAGGAATTATTTCAGAGTCTTTTATATGGGGTTTTAACCAGGTTTCAGAGATGGATAGGATGTCAGGTTTATTGTGTATGAGCCAGGCATGGAGGTTTGGGACTTTGTTTACTACACTTTGGGAGTTTAAAGAAGTAATATGGACTTGTCTGTAATGGTTGTGGTGGTGGGGCCTGGGTTTGGATGGATGTCACCTGATAATAGGGTGGTAATCAGATGAAGGGAAGAGTCATTAAGGTAACTAGACAGTTTAGTAACAAGATTGGGTTCTATTGTGATTCTGAAGGATTTGCTAGTAGTTATGGGGGTGGAATGCGTTTGAGAGGTGATAAGTTTGTATCGGAAAAGGAGGTGTTTTGTAGGATATAGATGGGGAGAAATAGGAGAGTATGAGAGGGGGGAGTTAAGATGGTTGGTTACATGGAAGGAAATAATGGGTTGGGAGAGGTAGTGAAGATAGGATAAATTAAGAAGTAGTAGTAGTAAAAGGGAGATGGAAGAGGGTTTTGTGAGTATGTTGAAATAGGGTTACTTAGAAGACCAATGTTGTTGGTGAATTACATATGTATATAACAGACAATTATGTATAGAGGAGCTGGTATGTACCTAAATAATAGTGTGGGAGTGGAGAGTTGTATTAGGATTGGATGGGGTGTGGTTTGGGAGTGGGTGTCAGAGGGTGAAATGGAAACCTATTGGCTAGGTGGGATGTTCTTGGGGAGGTGAATGAAGTTTTAGTTTGGGCGGGAAAAATGAATGGGTGTTTCTAGAATGTAGAAGACTGATTAGTGTAGAATGGCAGTGGGTGTGGTTTAAGGACGGATAAAGGTAGAGGTGCTGGGGGCGGGTGGAATTTGGGGTCAGGGTAGGGGAGCGGAGTGAGCTCGAAGGGCGAACGGAGCGGGTAGAACCCAGGAGGGCAGGTGAAGATCGAGAACCTATCAGTGGAGCACTGTTTGTAAAAGGGTAAGTAGAGGGGACCTAGATATAGTAGGTAGAGTGGGCTAAAGGTTTTAGGAGAGAGAGTGGAGAAAAAGAAATGTTAGAACTTTAGAGTAGAAGTGAGTGAATTGAAGTCTATATTAGTGGAAAGGATGCCATCTAGTGGACAAATGCAGAAGTGCACTTACCCACCACGGCAATCTCTGGGCTAAAGTAGACTGAAGGGAGAAGGGAGCTAGTATAGCTCAGGGAACTATATGAGGGGTGAACAGAGAGAGAAATAAGGGGTTTAGGCTGCTGGCTTTCCTGGCAGGGAGCGTACTACATTAGCTAGCAGGGTTTAAGAAGTACAGTAGTTTAAGATTTAGCAGCAGATGCACGTACTTCCTTATATTCTTCTGGGAGACTCTTGGATTCACTTTCCACAAAAAGGGGGTTGAGGCAGCAGAGATGTAATTATTGCTTGAGCAATTGGATGAGCATATACTACTTTAGTTGGGTCAAGGTATCCACCCAGGCGAAATCAGAGGGGAATTCAGGGCAAGAAAGCTGGAAAACAGGGGAAAAAGTTGAAAGAGAAATAGTGCGTTAGTAACAAAAAAACACCTCATCTCCTAGTAGTGGTAATAGGCAGGTATCAAGCCTGTGTTACTATCAAAAATCAACAATTATCAAGTAACGAGATAAAAATGAATTCCCTTGGCTGATGGTTTGAGTCAATTAGAAGCATCAGTTGGGACTGCATCAGGACAAATATAGGCATCAACAAGCTTATCTAAACATACATTCGCTTATCTAAACATACGATAGCAAAGAATAAGTATTGCATTCGTTTAACAAAACTACTAATGAAGGCAAATTGTTAGACCAGGGTCGCTAGTTATAGATTTGTAATTTATAATCAGGTTAAGCGACCATACTACTAATGCAGGCAGATTGCTAAATAAAGATGCTAATATACAGTTGTAATGTAAGGAAGTTAATATTAGCAGAGTACACTTAAACAGCTAAAAGCATCACAACACTCAGTTTTACCAAAATAGGCAGCGCACATTAAAATCAGTAAGAAGACCTAATAAACAATTAGTTTTACAATTAAGTACTATCAAAATAGGCAGGATGATGTCGCAATACAATGTGCCCTACAACAGCGTCTCGCTAAGCGCGTGGGAAGATAGCACTTGCATGTGGAAGTTGGCGTTGGCAAAAAACATTTAACTAGTAAACTCCATGGCGGACTTAGCAGACTGGCAATTTCCCCAGCTACTGCCTCCCTCTGATTGGGTGGAACATCGGGGAGAGTTCTTTTTGGTATGAGTTTTGATAGGAAAGGAATATTGTGCCCTCTGGATATGATGGTAAACACCCAACTGTCTGTGGTGATGACTTCTCAGGCTGCTGGGTGAAGCAACAGACTGTCCCAGAGTGCCTCCAGAGCGGAGCAACCAGGCAACCCTTCAGGGTTGCTGGAAGAGCTTCTCTGATAAAGGCTCTCTGGAATCCTAGTTTCTCGGACACCTGCTCCTGGGGTGGCATCCATTGTTTCCCCTCTGCCTCTGGAGGAAACATCTCCCAGAGACCGACAGGAAGAGCTCTAGAACGTCCACAACCACAATTTCTTACCTCCATGCCGATTCCTAGAGGACGACCTTTGTGGGGTAGCAAAGCTGATCCCGATGGCAGAAAGGGTTTTCCCCATCTTTCTCGCTCTGGGAGAGACTATCTACTAACAGAATGACTGAAAGCCAATCCAAAGGGGGTATTAATGAAGGACACCATGAAGGGTTCCGAAAAGTCACAAAGCCGCATCCAAGAATGGCATCCAAAAGCAATGCTTGAACCAGCTGCACTACAGGCTCCTTCTGCTGCATGGGAAAGTAGACTCAGTGGTGTTTGAGATGATGGGTGGCCAGCTTGGAGGAGATGGCCATCCTCTCCTCTTCAGCCATGAACCCTGCAAGAGGCAGAGGGAGTTCCTTAATGAAATCTCTCTTGAGCCTGGTGACGTGGGCCAAATAGTTCAGCACCCTTAGAAAGAAGGTTGCTGAAGAAAAAACCCACTCTTGAGGGATGGACAGTGGAACTCTCCTGGGCGAGTTCCTTCTTGGTGGCCGCTGCAACCACCATGACATTGACAGGCATACACTTGGACCAGTGGGGCCAGTCTTTGGGAGCACTCTAGGACCTTGGGATAAAGGAATAGGCTCTACCAGTTCTGGCTCCCTCCACACCCTGAAGGAAACGAGGTTGACCAGGGGATCCGCAGGGGGGACACCCAAGATGTAGAAGGTGCTGTACACCAAAGGCCTCAAGAAACACAGATTCCTTGATTAGGGCTTTGGGTGGACCACCCACCTCTCTGCCGGAGGATTTCCATGATGTCTCCAAAGGAGATGATCAGGTGTGGATCTGGGGGACCCTTCTTCCTCGAATTCTGTGTTGGTGAGGGACTCCGGTGGCAAGTGCCTCCTCTTGCACTTGTGCTTTCTGTGGAACTCAGTGGGAAGGTCTGGGAAGCCATCAAAAGGCAGGTGGGATTTTGGTTTTGAAGCTCGAGGCCCGAGGAACAGACAGTCCCCTGACAGGACAGAAGGGATGTCTGCTGCACAGATACAGGGGGAGCAGAAACTGTCTGAAACTGAATGTTTTGAGGCTCTCACTGAAGTAGAGGGGGCTCTCTGCATCGCAAGCTGTCAGTGTAGAGGTAAGAGTACCCATCAGGGCCAATGACTCGACCCCTGGGAGTGTCGGACAAGAGTTCCAAAGCAGGGAGTCAAATCAAAAGAGGAGACACAGGGAGGCGTTGGGGTTGGATGCTCATGGCTCTGGAGTGAGACTGAGTGGGAAGAACCCCCATCTGCATCTGTGCCCTCAGAAAACACAACAACCTGTCCATCTCTGTGGAGAGAAAGCCAGTGGACCTGAATGATGAGGCTACTGATCCCATTCTAGAATGTCTGGGAGAGTGAAGAACCGGGGAAGAGCGGGAGGGGGCAGGATTAGGAGAACATCTTGGGGTGGTGGGACGGGAAGAAGAATGCTTCCTCTTAGGAGGAGACAGAGGCCCTGGATTCAGCAGGCCATTTTTGTGGCCTGTTGGTCTAGTCTTTTGTCATGGCTGACTGGTCCTGAGCCAATTTAGGGGAGGCTTGGGCTCCCGAGGTAGAGGCCTGAACAGCAGAGGAGGATGGTAACAGGCCCTTCAAGATTAATTTATTCTTCCTATCAGTGCGCACTGATTAAAGCCCGTGCAGATAGAACAGGAGTAATCAAGGTGATAGGCACCCAAGCAATATATGCACAGGGTGTGGGCATCGGTGGGCGGTATCTTATGCCCACACAGTGTACACTTTTTGAACCCAGCTTTTGGGGTTTCAGACATGATAGGCTTTTCTCCTTTCTTTTTCTATCAACCTAACAAAAAAAATTAGAAGTTATGTACCTACCATAACGTTCCATGTTAGTTGTCTTCTCTCGCCTTCTTTCTTGCTGGATGGGTTCGGAGCCGATCCTCGGCTCCGACTCGGCACTTGCTTTAGCTCGAGAACTCCTTTTACCAGCTCGAGGCAACCCTATATCCCATGATGCAAGGCGGAACTACCTCAGATCTCGTTTGGCAGCTAACTCACCTTGCTAAAGGTTATCCTAACCAAATTAGGAACAAGTTTCCTAAAAGAAGTCCTCATAACAAAGATCCAGAGGAAACAAACTAATAGGAACTCTTCAAGATCTGTCCAGGCCAGGGGGAAGGAGGGAGGGCCGCAAGAAAGAAGGCGAGAGAAGACAACTAACATGGAACGTTATGGTAGGTACATAACTTCTAAATGTTAAGTTGTCAATCTCGCCTTCATTCTTGCTGGATGGGACCGCGTCCCTAGCACCTGTATCCCGGGTGGCTCAATGGAACAGACTCTTGAGAACTGTGGAACCAAAACTGGCCCTATCTCTGGAGGCCAAATCCAACTTGTAATGAGAAACAAAGGTATGAGGCGTGGCCCAAGTAGCTGCTGCACAAATGGTATCAATGGGAAGTCTATCCTGAAAGGCTGCAGAAGTGGATAGACTTCTGGTCGAGTGTGCTTTTGGCTTAGAAGATAGTTGTTTGCCTCAGAGAGTACACATAGGAAATGGTGGAAGTCAACCATCTGGATAAGGTCACTTTAGAAACTGGAAGACCTAACCTGTTTTCTGCATAAGAGACAAACAATTGGTCCGATTTTCTAATTTGTTTAGTCCTATGCAAGTAGTACCTGAGCTGACGATGGACATCCAAAAAATGCAATTTCTGTTCAGCTCTGTCAGAATAGTTAGGGAAAAAGACTGGTAAATCTATAGATTGGTTAATACTGGTTTGAGATACAACCTTGGGGAGAAAGGAAGGGTTAGTTCTTAACGATACCCTGTCCTTATGAAAAACCAAATAAGGTGAACGAATACAGAGAGCTTGAATTCGGAAACCCTTCTTGCAGAAGTGACAGCCAGTAAAAATATAGTTTTCCACGTCAATAACTTCAAAGAACATGAAGCAGACGGTTCGAAAGGAGGTAGTATCAAGGATGCTAACATTAAGTTTAGATCCCATTGCGGAGGAGGATGCTTTACAGGTGGTTTTAGGAGAAAAAC
The DNA here is from genome assembly GCF_019279795.1 of Protopterus annectens. Lineage (NCBI taxonomy): Eukaryota > Metazoa > Chordata > Ceratodontiformes > Protopteridae > Protopterus > Protopterus annectens. Next base: position 316,239,532 of record NC_056743.1, on the reverse strand, counting down.
TCCTCTCAAAAAGGCCTTGCATAATCTATGAGACATGATGTTATTGTCATGCAAGCCAACATGATACTTGGAAATGGCAGCCAGTTGTACTTTGACTGTAGATGACGAGGATCCCGAATGAAAAACATCCGCTAGGAAATCTAAAACAGAATGTACGGGAGCAGTAAAAGGATCAATATTTCTGGAGTTTGCCCAAATAGAAAACCGTCGCCACTTGCTAGCATAAATAGTCCTAGTGGACGACTTCAAAGAAGACACTAAAATGTCTCTGAGTCAGAAATCATTGGTAGCCTGGCTAGGGAAGAAGTGGAGCAACCAAGCAGTGAGGTTGAGAGAATGAATGGCCCGGTGCTGCTGACCCGACTGGTGGATCAAAAGATCCGGAACTGGGTCCAGATGCCAGGGCTGCACCAGAAGGTGACGATGCAGAGACGGAAACCAAATTTGTCGAGGCCAAAAGGAGCAATGAGGATCAATTTGGCTCTCAAAACGGTGGCCTTCTGAATGACTTGTGGAATCAATGGAAAGGGAGGAAAGGCATAAAGAAGTACCCGAGGCCAATCCTGGGTTAGAGAGTCTCTCAGGGATTGGCCTGGAAGGGGAAATAGAGTGAAATAGTCTGGGCACTTGTTGTTTTGAGGGGTAGCGAAAAGATCGCAACAAGGAGTGCCCCACTTCAGAAAAATCTGATCCACTACAGATTGATTGAGAGACCACTCGTGAGGCATCAGAATAGATCTGCTTAGCCTGTCCGCCAATAGGTTGGACCTGCCGGGGATGTGCGTTGCTATCAGAAACCGCTGAGAAGAGATCGCCCATTGCCAAAGTCTGAGAGCTTCTCGACATAAGGGATAGGACCTGGTTCCACCCTGTTTGTTGATGTACCAGACCACGGACATGTTGTCCGTCTGTACTGCAATAGTCCCCGTGGGAAGAAAGTCTTCGAGGGCTTGCAACATTAAAAGCACTGCTCTCATCTCCAGGACATTTATGTGCAGATGGTATTCTATGGGTTGCCACGTCCCGTGGACCATCCTGCCCTGATAATGCCCCCCCCCACCCGATCAGAGAGGCATCCGTGGTGACTGTGGCAACTGGAGGAGGGGGAAAAAAGGGTCGGCCCTGATGAAGAAGAGGGGAAGATATCCACCAGTCCAGATGAGCCCTGCACGACTGTGTTACTAAGATTTCATGTCTCATCGGAAGATTGTGATACGACCACTGCGTGAATAGCATCCACTGCAGGAGACGCATGTGAAAGCGAGCCAGTGGTAGAAGAACAATGGCCGCAGCCATCAGGCCTAGAACCTTCAGGACAAACCTGGCTTTGATCTTGTTGCTTTGTAACAGAAGCCGAACAAATTTTTGGATGTCCAGAATTCTTTGATCTGTTAGTCTGGCTAACATTTTGCCGGTATTTAACTCTGCGCCTATAAAGGTGATAGATTGGAAAGGCAGCAGAGAAGATTTTTCGAAATTTACTGAAATTCCCAGATTCTTGCAAAGCTGAAGGGTGTAGTCTCTGGACTGAAGAAGCTGACACTTGGTGGTGGCGGAGAGGAGCCAGTCGTCCAAATAAGGAAACACCTGGAATCCTAGACGTCTCAGGTGAGCTGTGACCACTGCCATGCATTTGGTAAACACTCTGGGGGCTGAAGTGAGGCCAAAGGGCAGGGCTCTGAATTGGTAATGACTGGTCCCTAGCCGAAAGCGGAGAAACCTCCTGGAGCGCCTGTGAATCTTTATGTGATAGTACGCATCCTGAAGGTCTATAGAGCACATCCAGTTGTCCTTGCCCAGAAAAGGCAGAATGGACTGAAGCGTGACCATCCGGAATCTTGCCTTTTTGACAAATCTGTTCAGATTGCTCAGGTCTAATATTGGTCTCCAATCTCCCGTCCTTTTGGGGACCAAAAAGAATCTTGAGTAGACGCCGGATCCTACTTGGTCTGCCGGTACTGTCTGGACGGTTCTTTTTCCTAGGAGTTTTGAAACCTCCTGTTTTGCCAAATCCCTTTGACCGGGTGAGATGTCTGGAAGGGATTGTGGAGGTACGGGAAACCTTACGAAGGGGATCTTGTAACCCTTGGATATAATCGACTGTACCCACTTCTCTTGGGATAGGGATTGCCAGGCTACTGGGTACAGTGAAATCCTTCCCCCGACTGCCTCCAAGGGTGGACAGTCGGGCAACACCTCAGGGACGCTGAAAGGGCTTCTCAGGAAGAGACTCCCTGTTGCCCTGGTTCTGAGGACCCCCCCTGCCTCTAGGGCGGCGTCTATTATTGTTACCCCCTCTGCCTCTGGGGATAAACTGACCACGTGTGTCCGGTGTAGCTCCTTGGGCTTTACGGAACCACATCTTCCCCCCTTTCTGACCCTTGGGATATGGTCTAGAAGGAGGAAAATTGGACTCCAACGGCAGAAAGAGTTTTACCGTCCTGCTCACACCTGGTCAAGGTATCCTTCACTTGAGGTCCGAACAAAACCGAACCATCAAAGGGGGTATTAGTGAAGGACGCCTTAAAGGGGTCCGCAAAATTACACAGCCGCATCCAGGCTTGGCGTCTAAGAGCAACTCCTGTGCCTGCGGCCCTGCTCACTCCATCGGCCGCATAAGATATGAGCCGCATGGAGGAGTTGGATATGGAATTCAGGATAGCAAGCTGTGAGGCAATCTTTTCCTGAGCCCCAGCAGCAGAAGGATCCTGGACTACTTCACCCAGTTCCTTGAGAATATCTCGTTGAAGCCTGGTGAAGTGACAAAGGTAATTCAGCGAACGCATAGCAAAGGTCGCTGAAGAAAACATCCGCTTTCCATACCTGTCCATGGTCCTAGAATCCTTTTTAGGAGGATGGACAGGTACTGAAGGATCCGCCAGTTCTTTCTTAGTGGCCGCCGCCACCACCATAGCATCCACAGAGACACCTTTGGAAAGGAACTGTTTATCCGACGGGGCCGTAATGAACTTGGATGGTCTCCTGGGGACAGGTTCCACAAAATCTGGAGCCCCCCACGCCTTCCGAGCCACTACCTGCATAAGTGGGTCGAAAGGCGGAGACACCCAGGAGGTGGAGGGTCGGGATCCAAAAGCCTCCAGGTATACCGACTCATCCTCAAAGGGGTCAATGGAGGGCCAATTCCCCCTCTGTTTGAGGAGCTCAAGGATGTCTGAAAAGGAGACATCCTCAGAGGAGGACCGTGGGGAACCCTCCGACTCATCTAAGTCGGTATCAGATGTAGTAGACTCAGGGGAGTCTGTGTGTTTCCTCTTACACGTCCTCTTCAGAGGGGGTTCCCCTGCAGGGTCAGGAGAAACCTCGGAAGAGGAGGAAATTCCCAGTGGGGAAACCTGGGGCGATGGATCCCTGGGCCTGAGCAAGAGGCTGGCAAGAGGCATCTGCAGGCACTGATGAGGGAGGAGCTAGAGGGACGGACCGTTGACCGGGCTCAGAGGTCAGGACACTCCTCATCACCTCAAAGGCTCCTCTCCCCGGGAGGCCGGAACATACCTGCTCCGAAGAGACAGGAATGGTCGGCTCCAAAGAGAGAGAAGGCTCCGAGGCCGATGTCGGCGCCGAGCTTACCAAAGCCGAGGCCCCGAGAGGGAGAGTGGGGTCAGACAAGGGTCCGATGCCACTAGCCCCCTCGGAGCAGACAGTGGAAACCAGACGACCGGATCCCTCCAAGGAAGGTCTCAAGGAGGAGATCGGAGCCGAGGACGACGGAGCCGAAGGATGTATCGGCTCCGGCATCGAAACAGTCGCTGTCCCAAGAAGCTCCGGCTCCGAACTCTGGTGTGGAGTCTGAGGAGGAAGTTCAAGAATTGGGGCTATAGCCGAAGTCTGTTGAGACGGGCTATGGAGCATCTGGGCCAGTGCCTAAGACTTCAACAGCCTGCTTACCACCCTCTCCAAGTCGTGGTCAGACAGCCTGGAAGATCTCGAAGATCGGCTCCGATGGCTCCGCTCCGACAAAAGAGGAGATCCCGGAGCAGAGTGGATACTCATAATAGAGGGGGACCGAGATCTCTTACGGGTCGAAGCCATCGGAGCCGAAGTCCCTAGAACTCCAGATGGAGCAGAGGATTTCTCGGCTCCGATGCTGGATAAAGTGTCGGCTCCAGCCGGAGCCGACAAGGCCACAGTAGTCAGGGTACCAGAGCCAGCCGGCACCGAACCCACTACTTGAGTCGAAGAAGTATCTACTCCAGCCGGAGCCGATATCGGCTCCGATGGAGCCGGAGCCACCGGAGGAGGCTTGGACACTGTAGCCTGAGCCTTCGGTGGCTTATGAGGTTTTCCTGACCCTGATTTAGGAGGAGAACCTTCAGGTTTAAGTAAACCTCGGAGGATGAGTTTATTCCTCCTTTCCTGCAGGACTCTCTGGCTAAAAGCATGACACAATGCACAGGAGTCCTGCAGGTGCAAAGGCCCCAGGCAATAAACACAAGAAGTGTGACCGTCTGTCAGACATTTTCTGACAGCACTGGTCACACTTCTTGAAGCCTGAGACCTTGCCTTCTTTTGACATCCTTTGGAGGATAGAACACAAACAGTCCCAACAAACACACAAATTAATCCCTTACACAAACACACAGGAAGGGATAACCAAAGGGAACTAGGCCCGACTAAACTACTTTAAATTAAAACTTATAAAAGTTTATAAAAAGGTTGAAAAATAGGGAATAGGGAGGGCTGTAACTAATTACAGACTACACTAACAGGGAAAAATAAACCCCTAACTACACTTTTTCTTATTTGACTAAGAAAAAACTTACCTCAGCTGGCAAAGGAGACCTCTTTCGCTAAGCGGCAAATGAGATCTGAGGTAGTTCCGCCTTGCATCATGGGATATAGGGTTGCCTCGAGCTGGTAAAAGGAGTTCTCGAGCTAAAGCAAGTGCCGAGTCGGAGCAGAGGATCGGCTCCGAACCCATCCAGCAAGAATGAAGGCGAGATTGACAACTTAACATTATTTTTTTAAACTAAGAACACAGAAAATATAGCTAGAGAAGTAAGGAAAGCAAAACTAAGTACTCTGTACTCAGTACACAAACTGGCTAAAGGAGGAGCTTGCTGGATCGCTGCTATCTCTGATGGCAGCAAACGTGATCAGAGTAATGATGGAGTGGGGGATTGTGGGTAGAGGAGCAGCAATTCTGTTCTTGGATCCAAGGTTGGATCCGAACCCATGGGTTGAAGATCAGATGAAAGCAAAAACTTCAGGATCAAAGGTTTCCCCAACAGGGCACTTATCCGAAGAAAAGCAATTCTGACAACAGAATGTACAGGACTGAATCCAACTGGTGGCAAGGAAGTTGAGGGTGGTGTGTGTGTATGTCTCTTATGCAGATGTCTGCTGTCGGCCAATGTCAAACATACCACGCACCTTAGGCAGGTAAAACACTGCGGTACACTGGTTGATGTAGAGTCATAACCTTGGCAGGAAAACTCCCTTATGTCAGGAACACTGCAAAAGACAGGACATGTCTGGACACTCCATAAACAGGGTTAGCTATCATAAGAAGGTGAGCCCTACTTGAGGGGTCCTGGGGCTAGGAATGCAAGGAAGGCATCCAAGCTGTTACACTGGTTGGACATATGGTACCCTTAACATCTTTTTGAAGACATTCCCATGCATGGATCTCAAGGTATGCAGTTACTAATGGCTATATAGACAAACATACTATAACACAACCACATGCCTGTTTGCCTTTTTACCACAGTAAATTAATGGCATTACTGCTAACAAAAACACAAATATAAACCTGCCAAACTTCCAAGAAAACACAAAAGAATGTCAGTTGGATGCATCACCTAATTACTAGGACATCCAAGAGGATCCTCATTGTAAAGTAACACTGTCAGCAAAAAGAAGTTGGGTCTTACCATAACGTTGCATCTGTGATGTTGATCTTCGTTCATTCATTACTGATGGGTTATCGGTTCCGTCCTCGGAACCAAGCTGGCCAATATCAAGCTTGCATCGGCCAAAAACTCTCGAGTCAAGGTCCTACTCAGAATCCTCTGCTCCCTGTTACCTCAGATCGAGTTTGCAAGTTGATAGATAAAAGTAGAGGCTACCTCTGGTCATAACAGACCTACAAGAAAGGAGTACACAAGATCAACCAAGAACCTCTGGATGAGGGATGGGGGGTGGGAAGTAATGAATGAACAAAAATCACCACCACAGATGGAACGTTATGGCAAGACATAACTTCTTTATCTGATGATGTTAATCTTCGTTCCTTACTGATGGGACAGAGTCCCCAGCTACCTGTATTCCTGGGTGGCCCTCATGGAAGGACATTCCTGAGCACCATGGAGCCAAAGGAAGCTCAATCAAAGCCAAGTCCAATTTGTAATGAAGAATAAAGGTATGAGGTTTGGCCCAACTTGCAGCTGAGCAAATATTGAGGGAAGCCTTAGCATGGAAAGCTGAACTTGCCAAAGACCTTGTAGAATGTGCTTTGACTTTGAGGCAAGGTGAGATTGTTTTTGTTGTAGATAAAGGTTATACAATTTCTCAACCATGAAGCCAACGTAACTTTTGATACAGGATCCAGAAAAAGCCAGAAACAGTTTGTCTAAAATTACGAGTAGATTTTGCTCTGTCCAGATAAAATCGTACTTGCCTATGAACATCAAGGAATGTAGGCAAAACTCTCCCTTGTTAGAATGATTAGGAAAGAACACTGGAAGATCAATAAACTGACATATCGCTCTGACAGCACTTTTGGTAAAAAGGTAGAATTAGTTCTCAGTGATACCCTATCCTTATGGAAAGATAAGATAGGGAGGTCTGATGCACAAGGCCTGGAGTTCTGACAATCACCTGGCCGATGTGATTGCAATCAAAAACAAAGTTTTCCAAGACAGATATTTTATATCACATGAAGATGCAGGTTCAAAGGTGGAAGCTGTTAGAGCTTGCAGAACCAAAGCCAAATCCCAAGGTTGTACGGGTTCTCTAAAGGGGGGTTTTAGGTGGATAAAGTAAAATTGTGTACACGTACCACAAATGTAGATGTTTGAGTGTATTCACTGTTGCAGTCATCACATTTGGGCCATCTGCTTGCAGTAGCCCTTAGACGGCCTGTTAAAGTCTTGGGTCCTGCGTCAGTTGCTGTCCCTTCTTCCGTGCAGTCAGGTAATCAGGGGTATAAAACATGCAGCCAATGCCATTACATCAGTTTTTCTTGCCCCAGATGTCAGGCGCCCCCCTAATGGGAAGCAATTAAATCTATAAACAAGGATATACCTACAACAAAAAAGCAAATACACCAAAAAGCTTTTGAGTGTAGTAAAGGAGAGTAGAGGTATAGCCAAAAGTAGTAAGGGGGCTGGAGGGAGGGTAACCAGGACTGCAACAGTGAATAGACTCCAACATCTACATTTATATTAAGTGTACACAACTGTACTAGGTTCGTGTTTCACTGTTGCAGTTACCACATTTGGGTAGACTCCCAAAGCTAAGGATGGGAGGAGGAATTTAGATGGCATTAGGACCAGCTATAAGTCCTTGCAAGACTGCAGTGGCAAAGCCAGCTCTGGATTTAGAGAAAATTGGGAGATGGTAATGCTTGGTGAAAGTATGTACAGAACTCCAAGTAGCAGCTTCTAGGATGTTACTGGTAGGGATGCCTCTGAGAAAGGCTGTAGAGGTAGATGCAGTCCTGGTTGAGTGGGGTCTGATCCCCTGTGGGATAGGTTTTCCATGGTGCTTGTAGCAGAAATGAATGCAATGGCCTATCCATTTGGAAATGGTTCGCTTTGAAATAGCCTTCCCCTCTGCCCCTGCAGCAAATGCCACCAGCAGTTATTCAGATTTCCTTTGAGGTTTAAAAAGGTTCAAAGGACTGCAGTACCCATTCCCCTTTGTTCTGTGGATTAGGAAAGGTTGGCAAATGAATGGACTGATTAAGGGCCACACTGGATAACACCTTGGGCATGAATGAGGGATTGGGTCCTGAGGGACACCTTGTCCACATGAAAGATGATGAAAAGCTCCATTGCCATAAGGGCCTGTAATTCAGATACCCTTCTTGCTGTAGTGATTGCTAAAAGGAAAGCTGTTTTCCAAGAAAGGAATTTTAAGTCTGCAGTAGCAGCTGGCTCAAAAGGAGGAAGAGTGAGTTTCTCCAATACAAAGTTAAGGTCCCAGGCTGGAGTTGGAGCTCTCCTGGGTGGTCGTAAATTTTTGGCCCCTCTGAGGGACTGCTTGAGCAGTGGATAAGAGAAGAGGGGAGGTTCTGTGTTATAATGAGCTGAAATAGCTGAGGTGTGAATTTTGGAGGAAAATGACAGGCCCTTGTGAAGCATCTCAGTTAAGTATTGTAAAATCTGAGGTAAATTAGGCACTGCTGTGCTCATCCCTTGAGATTGGTTCCAGGCACAGAATCTTTTCCATTTTTTGGTTCCAGGCACAGAATCTTTTCCATTTTTTCAGCGTAAGATTTTCTGGTACTAAGCCTCCTTGCCTCTAAAATGATATCCATCACTGGTTTACTGAGGGATAATAAAGGAGAGATTAGGTAATTAACCAGGCTGCTAGGTTCAGTGTTTGAAGCTGAGAGTGCAGAATCTGGTTCTTCTGTTGAGACAATAGGGTAGGAGTTTGAGGCAGGTGCCATGGGCCCAACAGTGGCACATTGCACAAGAGGGGGTAGCAGTGCTCCCGTGGCCAGTCTGGTGCAATCAAAATTGTCCTTGGTTTGTCTTGTTTGATCTTTAGTAGTACTTTGGAGACCAGAGGCAGAGGAGGAAAGGCAAAAACTGATGAGTTTTTCCAGCTGAAGGACAGAGTAGCTGAAGGACAGAGTATCCACTTTCCAAGCTTATTTGTGGGGAGTCCTTGTGCAACATTTGTCCAATTTATAGTTCTGGAAGGAGGCAAACAGGTCTGTATCTGGCCTGCCCATTTGCTTGTCAACATGTTGAAAATCCTTGGTTCCAGTTCCCACTCATGTGGGTCCATGAGGTTTCTGCTTAGTTCGTCTGCCAGTGTGTTTAGTTATCCTGGCAAGAATTGAGCTTGCAGTTTCACTTGGTAGCGCAGGGCTGTGTTCCACAATGCCATGGCTAGTCTGCAGAGGGGGTAAGAATGTGTACCCCCTGCTTATGTACCACATAACAGTGGTGTCAGTCTTTACCATTAATTGTCCTGAAAGAATGTGGTCCTTGAAGGCTGTCGGAGCATTCTGTACAGCTAACATTTCTTTTTGATTGATATGCAGGTGCATTTGACTTGAGTTCCATTTGCCCTTAATTCACTTCTCTGCCAGGTGAGCCCCACATGCATAGTCTGATGCATCTGTTAGGGTTTGGGCGGCAGGGGGTAGTGTGAATGGTAGTCCCTTCTTTTGGTGGCAGGCCTCTGCCCACCAAAGGAACTCTAGGCGTAGGCAAGGTACGATAGGAATCATTGCTTCTAGATCCTGAGAATGTTGACACCATAGGCTTTTTAGATACTGTTGTGGTTTCCTCATATGCAGTCTTGCATATGCAATTAGAAGAATGCAGGAGGCCATGAATCCTAAAGCTTGTAGTATCTTGCCTTGCAGACAGCAGGGTTTTTGTGGCCACTTGTCTGAAGTAGGTCAAATGAATTTTTTTCTCTGGCATGAGGAAAGCCATCTGTGAAGTTGTATTAAAGCTTGCTCAGAGGAATATAATTTGACAGGGTACCAGGTGTGATTTCTTTTCGTTTATGGCGTACCCCAAAGAAGTTAGAACCCTTTTTACAAACACCAGATGATTTAAAAGTATGCCCTGGTTTTCTGCCTGAATTAGACAATCGTCCAGGTATGGCTATATTTGAATATTTCTTTGCCTGCAAAATGCAATGACTGGAGCTAGGCACTTTGTGAATACCCTGGGCGCAGTAGATAAGCCAAAGGGCAGTGCAGAGAACTGATAGTGCGTGTAGGCTGCGTTGAAGCGTAGGTATCTTCTGCAAGATTCCCTGATTGGTATGTGCAGGTATGCTTCCTTTAAATCTAGTGTTGCCAAACCGGCGTCGTTGCCTAGCATAGAGAGCAACTGGTGAAGAGTCAGCATCTTGAATTTTGGAATCATCAAAAAGGTGTTTAGAGTAGACAGGTCCAGGATAGGACGCCATTAATTGTTCTTTCTGGGTACCAGGAAAAGTCTTGAGTAGAAACCTTGTCCCTTTTCCTCTTCTGGTACCAACTGAATAGCCCCCATGCATGGGAGAGAAAGTACTTGCTTTTGGGCCTCTGCCCACTGACTTGGGGGTAGATCTGGCCACCCACTTGGTGTTGGCAATGTGTGGAAGTGAAATCTGTATCCCTGGGACACTATATTTAAAACCCATTTGTCCTGGGTAATGAGTTCCCAGTTCTCTGCATGAAGAGCAATCTTCCCCCGCAAAGGGGCAGTCAGTTGAGAAGTGCTTGGAAGTTTTAAAAAGAAGTCATTGAGACAGTTTACCACAGAGGAGAGTTTTAATTCTCCCAGATTTGGAAGTGGAGGCCCCCCACTGCTTAGTCCTGTGCGTACCTTGGGACTGAAGCCTGGGAGCTCTGCTGGATCTGGGTTCGGAGTGAGAAGGCCTGGAAAAGGCAGGAAAGGACCAATTCTTAGAGGGCCAATGCCTACTAAATCTTGGAGGCTGTACCTGTAGGAAATCTTTAACAGTTTGCATAGATTTTGCTTTTTCCTCCATTTTTTTTTTTTTTTTTAAGTAGTACTTCTGCTTTCTTGCCAAACAGGCGGTCCTGATTTAAGGGAGCATCCAGCAATTTAGCTTTAACATGATCTGGCAAGGATTGTTCCTTAAGCCAAGCATGCCTTCTAAGTACAGACGCAGTGACAGCAGCCCTGCAAGATGCCTCTAGTGAATCAAAACCAGATTGCAAAGTAGGTTTTCCAATTTGTTCAGCAGAATGCATTAAATCATGTAAATCCTTATTTTCAGCAGTCAGGAATCAACATTTTCTGTTTAAGCAATCCAATAATATGCTGCTGATACTTTAAACATATGAAACTGGCAGCTTAAGGCCCTAATGGTTAAGGCTGCAGAAGTGTATACCTTCTTACCCCATCTATCCAGCAACCTGGAATCTCTATAAGAGGGGTAGGATTTTTGGCAGTAGTAGCCTTAATGCCCTTGGGTCCCTGTGAAATGGTCTCCGGATCCACAGTAGGAGTTTTAAAAAGGAACTTGAGTCAGGAAACCTGTAATATCAAGTTTTCTGGTAGCAGGAGGTAGAGAGTCAGGGGCCAAGCTAGATTCCAAAAAGGCATCATCAACAATGTCTAGTACAGGAGAGATAGCTAAAGGCCTGTGTTGGGGCATGAGTAAGAAATCTCTAAGCCTCTTTTTAGAATCAGATTAATCCTGGCTTTCCCAGTGAAAATGCACCCTAAGGGTATGCAAAATTTCACCAAAAGAGAAATCCTCTTGGGGGGGGGGGGGTAACGGAGGGAATAGAGTCCTCTGCATCAGAATCCTCAGATAGAGAAGGGTAAATCCGGGTCAGAGGAAACAGAATTCATAATCCTTATCAGAAGTATCATAAGCAAATTCAGTCCTAGGTGTCAGAGGGGGAAGGTTGGCTTCCCCTGATTTAAGTAATAAGGTCTTCAGCCATTCTTATTTGTTTTTTAGGCAGAGGCCTGACCATGCGGTCTGGGCGTCTGTTTAGGCATGGTTCGAGTTTTAGGCCTTGAAGACGACGACGGCTGTTTAATATGCAAGTCAGTAGGCCTGAATACACCCTCAGAAGCTGGTGCCTGCACAGCGGCTGCAGACCCATCCAAGGTAGAGACATCCGCAGGTTCCACAGTTGAAGCATCTTGCGGGATACTGGACTCCGAATGAGTCCAAGTAGAGGCCCGCGAATCTGAAATATCTGGTATCGGGGGTTGTGAAAGCATCTCACTGAGTACCAGTGTACTGGCGACTAGCTTAGGACAAGCGCTGGCAGCTTTGGACCTAGGCGGCCTGTCTATCTTTGCGTTTTTTCAGAATGTTGGTAGTCAGGTGGCTTACCAAAGACATATCTGGATATTTGAACAGAGTACCAAAATATTTAGAAGCGTAAATATACAAATGACATTGTTTGCTGTTTAAACAAGGCACAAAACTGACAGTGAGGTATGTTGTGGTCAAGGCCTAAGCATGGAATACAGTACGAATGAAAATCTTTGAGGCATTTGCTTTCCACAAGAAATACAATTACTGACTTTTACTCACATCGGTTTTGAGCAAGAAAGTTTCCCCAACTGGGTACTTAGCTTTAGTTGAAAACTTCGGCTCTGAAACTCAAATGAAAATTTCAGGAGTCGGCCGACCTTCATTTGTGAACTGCTTCAGGCACTGCACAGTAAGAAAGACTGATGTAATGGCGTTGGCTGCGTGCTTTATACCCCTGATTACCTGACGTCATGGAAGATGAGACAGCAACTGACGCAGGACCCAAGACTGATAATCAGGCCAACTGAGGGCTACTGCAAGCAGATAACCCAAATGTGATGACTAACAGTGAATACACTCTTAACATTTACATTTATGGTAAGTGTACACAACTGTACTATGCTCTTAGTGTTTCACTGTTGCAGTCGTCACACTTGGGTGGATTCCCAAAGCTGAAGGGTGGAGGCAGTCAAGAAGAATTAGGGCTGGCTAGAATGCCCTGCACGACTGCTGTTGCAAAACCTGCCCTGGATTTGAAGATAAGGCAAATGGTAGTGCTTGGTGAATGTGTACTCAACTCCAGGTAGCAGCTTCCAGGATGTCCCTGGTAGGGGACTCCCCTGAAAAATGCTGTGGAGGTAGATTTTCCCCTAGTGGAATGTGTTCTGACCCCCTGAGGGGTTGGTTTCCTATGTTGGTTGTAACAGAAATGGATGCAATGTGCTATCCATTTAGAAATGGTTTGTTTTGAAATGGCCTTGCCCTCTGCCCCTGTTGCAAAGCTGACTAGTAACTAGTCTGATTTTCTGAAGGACTTAATCCTACCCAGGTAAAATCTGAGCCGTCTGTGCACATCCAAGGAGTGCAGGATCCTTTCCCCTTTATTTTGAGGATTAGGGAAAAAGTTGGCAAATATATGGATTGGTTGAGAGCCACACTGGACACCACTTTAGGCATAAAGGAAGGGTTTGTCCTGAGGGAGACCCTGTCAGCATGGAAAATAATGAAGGGTTCCATGGCCATAAGTGCTTGTAGTTCAGACACTCTTCAAGCTGAAGTGATGGCTAGAAGCAATGCTGTTTACCAATAGAGAAATTTTGTGTCTGCTGACGCCGCAGACTCAAAAGGGTGGAAGTGTAAGCTTTTCCAGTACAAAAGTTAAGCACGGTTGAGTGCTCTCCTTGGTGGCCTCAAGTTGTTTGCCCCTCTCAGAAATGGATAAGAAGGTGCAAAAAAAGAGGCGGCTCAGTGTTGTAATGAGCCGAAATGGCTGAGGCATGTATCTTGATGGAAGAGAAGGACAGGCCTTTGTGGAGTAGATTTGCCAAGTAATCCAGGGTTAAAGGCAGGGAGGGCAGAGTTGCGTCTCTTCTTTAGATAGACTCTAGGAGCAGTACCTTTTCCGCTTATCCGCATAGGATTTCCTTGTACTGGGTCTTCTGGCTTCAAGACTGATGTCCAGCACCTGCTTGCTTAGAGTTGCTGGGGTAGGATTTAAGGGATAAGCCAGGCTGCAAGATTAAGGGTTTGCAGTTGTGGATGCAAAATCTGCCCCTCCTGCTGAGAGAGCAGGGTAGGGTTCTGGTGTAGGTGGCACTGACGTCAGGCTGCGCAAAAGTAGGTACCAGTGTGGGTGTGGCCAGTCTGGGGCAATCAGAATGGTCCTCGGTCTGTCCTCTTATTTGAGTAATACTCTTGAGACCGGGAAGGGGGCCCATTGTGGAGTACAACATCTTTGTGCGACTCCTCCGGTGAGGGGAATTAGATTAAAGAAGCAGCTGCACTTGCTTAGGGGCAATGCAAAGAGATTGCATTAAGGTTGGCCCCACTGATGGGAAATCATGTCCATCACTTTGAGAGACCACTCCTGAGGTAGCAAGATGGACCTGCTCAGTCTGCAATCATGTTAGACTTCCCCGGAATAGGGATTGTAACTAAAAATTAAAAAGTGGTTGGAAGACATCACCCATTTCCACACTCTCAGGGATTCTCGACATTGGGTAAGATCTTTGTTCCCCCTTGTTTGTTGATGTACTGAACTACTGTCATGTTATCCATTTGGATCACAATTGTTCTGAAAGGTAGAGAGTTTTGGAATGCTTGCAACGCTGAAAGCGCTACTCATTTTCAGAACACTGACATGCAAGTTGGCCTCTTTTGGGGGGGGGGGGGGTTAAGTGCCTTGGGCAGTCCACCAGAAAATGTCCCCCCCTACCCAATCTGGGAAGTGTCTGTGGTCACTATGGCCTTGGGCTGAGGGAAAAATCAAAGGATGACATTGCAACAGTTGTGACTGCATCCACCAGGAAAGATACATTTGCATACCAGAGTTCTTAACTTTGTCAACATGGGTTGAGAGAACCGACCATTGCGTCTGTAGCATCCATTGCAGAATTCTCGTATGTTGCTAAAGGAACTAAAATTATAGCTACCGACATTGATCCCAGGGCTTGCACAATCAACAGGACTGAAATTCTGGAACTGCAAATTTTTTTGACCTAATTTTTTACTGCTTGTATTCTCGATGTGGGAAGAGAAGCAATCATAGGTACTGTGTTGAACACTGCCCCTTATGAATTCCAATGTCTGAGTCAGTTGTAACCAATGGTTATTCCAAGATCTGAACAAGTTTGCAACACGTCTATTGCTTGGGACCAGTTGATGCCTGATCGGAGTGGTAATGAGCCAGTTGTCTAGGTATGGAAATGCCCAGAATCCCTGCAGTCTCAAGTGAGCTGCTACTACTGCCATACACTTTGTGAACCCCCAGGGGGCTGTGGTGATGCCAAAGGGCAGTGCTCCAAATGGAAATGACTGGCTCTGAGCCAAAGTGCAAGTACCTTCTAGACCATTTTCATTTTTATATAATACACTTCCTGAAGGTCTACAGAGCACATCCAGTCGCCCTTGCTCAAAGGGCAGAATGGACTCAAGTGACCATCTGGAAACTGGTGTTGAACCAATTTGTTAAATAGAGATGAAGAAAAAAAAAAATCAGTCTCCAGTCCTCTGTTTTCTTTGGCACTAAAAAGAATCATGGGTAAGTTGCAGATTCTCAGGTCTGGTGGAACCTCTTGGATGACCTAGTAGCTTTTGTAGTTCTAGTGCTGCTGCTTCTCCCACTGGGTGAATCAAGGATTTTCCTGGGTAATGGAGGCGGCAAGGAAAAGAGAATAATTAATGTCAGGAAATGATTCTCTGCACCCAAGTATCCTCTTATGTTTAGCCAGGCTTACTGGTGCAGAGATGAGCAATCCCAGACTGCCTCCAGAGGAAGACAATTGGGCCTCCCTTCAGGAGCACTGAAAGGGTCCGTCAAAAAAAGTTAATCTAAACCCTCAGTCTTGTGGGCCTCTGCCATGGGGGGATCTTCTGCCATTATTGCTCTCCCCTCTGCCTCTGGGGAAACAACCTCCATGTGTCCTGGAAAGAACCCCAGACACTTCCTGAACCACCACAGATTCTTGGAAAAGGTTTGTTTAGGGATCGAAAAATGTACGCCTGCTGCAGATGGGGTCTTTCCATCCTTCTCACACCTGGAGTGTGTGCCTTATACAATGGAGCCAAACAAAACCACCAAAGGGATTATTGATGAAAGATGACTTGAAGGGCTCCGCAAAAGTCACACAGACACGCCCATGCATGCCTGAAGGGTAGTCAACCATGAGGCCACAGAAGTTTGAGCCTCTCCAGTAGGGTTACCTGAAATTAAGTTTGGAAGTTCATTAATCAAGTCAGTTTGCAGTCTTGTGTAGTGTGCCAAATAATTCAGAGATTACAGAGCAAAGGTCACTGAAGCAAAACCTTGCTTACTGAAGCAAAACCTTGCTTTCTAAATCTGTCCAATGCCGTAGACACTATTATGGGGATGGACAATGGAACTCTGTTGCAGGAGTTCCTTCTCTGTAGCTGCTGCCATGACCATTGCATTATAGGTTCATAGATTAGTACTAAGCTAACTACCCTTGCGAGCCATTTTAAGCCTAGCCAATTATCCCTTGTGAGACTCAAACCCTGCACATTGTGTTTATAAGGCAAACACCTCAACCATTAGACCACCCCCCCAACCAAAAGAGAGATGTGGTTTACTTTCCTCTGCCATGTTAACAGGTTACTACATAGCTTAGTACTAATCTATGAACCTAACTGCCCTTGTGAGCCATTTTAAGCCTAGTCAATTATCCCTTGTGAGACTCAAACCTTGCACACCTTGTGTTTGTAAGGCAAACACTTTAACCATTAGGCCACCCTCCTATCAAGTGATACTCCCTTATTTAAATGTTCCCTTCCTACAGTGGAGCCAGAATCCTGTCTGGTCTCTTGGGGATTGGCTCAATCATATAGTATCAGGTTCCTTCCATGGCCACTTAAAATCAGTGAGCTCAGTGGGCAGAGTAACCCTGGAGGTTGACTGGCCAGTCCCAAAATCTTCCAGAAATACTGACTCCTCAGGAGTTGGGTTTTGGGCAGACCACCTACTCTTCTGTTAAAGGATCAAGGATGTCTCCAAATGAGCCACCAGGTGGTGGTCCGGTGGACCCTTACCACTTGAAGTCCGTATCTTTAAGATTCCAGGGGGGAATCTATCTCCTTTAACACATTCTCTTAACAGGGAACCTCCTCAGCAGGATGTTCTGGAAAGGTGTATGAAGAGGGGCAGTTCCTCTAAAGAAACTGTCTGGACTCTAGTTGGTACTATCAGTCTCTGTGGAGTAGGTCATATAGGATCAGAGCTCAGAACCATTAGGGGATAAAAGGTAAGATCCAAAGATGTACGTAATCTGGAGACTGGGTCTCCTGGATGAGAGAAAACCCTCTCCACTACCTCAAAAGCAGATGGACAATGAGAAGTCGTGGCTGGTCACACCACAGCATAGACCTCCAAAGCAGACAAGCCACGACTGTCTAGATCTATCTCAAGGAGACAGCCAGACCACAGATACCTAGCACCGAGGCTCCAAGGGGAAAGGACAGCTCCAACAGCGTCAGTATAGATCCTGACCCCATGGATCAGATACCAATGCTTCATCTCAAGACTCATCCCGAATCCAATGGTATAGGAGAAGAATTAGTAAGGGAAACAGAGTCAAAGAGGTAACCCCTTTGGCTCTGGTACCAGCTATCTCGGATCAGTGGGGTCTGAAGCTGAAAGATGGATTGGAGAAGGATACACAACTATATGGGAGGAGAAAGGGAGTGTTGGAGAAAAATATATTTCTCATGATTCTTCACTAAATGCTGAACTTCACAAATGAATTGGTTAATATGTTAAATATGTAGTACAGATCTACAGTTATGCAAACCACAGACACTTATTGTAGTTCAAAGCGTTTTACAACTGCATTCTAATATTAAGCTGCAAGTACAGTAACAGATGACTGAAGAAAAAATGCTGAAGGGGTTAAAGGATGTTACTAGGGTCTACAGTGTAAGCCACAGTGGTGCAGTGGTAGCATTGTTGCCTCAAAGCAAGAGGTTCGCCCGTTCGATTCTCAGCTGGAGCACCTTCTGTGTGGAGTCTGCATGTCCTCCACGATAGAGTGGCATTTGAAAGACGTGTGTGAATGGGCATATCCCTTCGTTGAAGGTTGGGCATCAGGCTGGCACCTCAGCACCGTAAAAATCTACTGCCAATCATTAGCGGACCGGCATTCTGCTGTGGCGACCCCTAACTGGGAAAAGCCGAAAGAACAACAACTAGGGTCTACAGTGTCTGGTCTTGAAATGCCCAGGAAGGAAGTACAAAATGTGAAATATTTTGTTTTATGTGACCTCTGACCTTCCCAGGCTGGATTGGGTAGTTACAAGGAATGTTGGGAAGATATGTTACTGGTACTGAAATATACAAGGTTGAAAAACAAGACTGGTTGCCAGGCGGCCTGCATTTTAAAAACATTACTGTTAAAAAAAAAAAAAAAAAAAAAAAACATGGCTGTTAAATGTTCACATGCAGCACTACGCATGAGGGCTGCAGAGACCCTATTTGTTAAACAATACAAAACGCCAGAATTCTGCATGCATGATGCTGATAAAGGAAATACTGTTTTTGCTGCTTGGGGAGACCGACTTGAAAATTCTGTGAAGGCAGTCTTACAGCACTGCAATTTATTCTACTACAATTAAAGGATTTGCACATCCTAAAGAACTATGCTTGAGTCAAGACCAACAGGTAATAATAAGTTATGTTCTTACTATAACGTTCCATGTTAGTTGTCTTCTTCTCGCCTTCTTTCTTGCTGGATGGGTTCGGAGCCGATCCTCGGCTCCGACTCGGCCTATACTATAGCTTGACAGCTATTTTTACCGGCTCGAGGCAGCCCTATAACCCACAATACCATGCGCTAACTCCCCAGATCTCGTTTGGAAGCTAAGACATAGTATAAATATAATATCATAATATCATAATCCTCATTTGCAAGTACGGGCTCCCTGCTAGTAACATTAAGGATACTGGGAAACCGTAACATGTTATATCTCCAGAAATGGAAGGACTCAGACCTGAAGTCTATCCAGGCTAGGGGGCAGGAGGGAGGGCAGAAAGAAAAGAGAAGAAGACAACTAACATGGAACATTATGGTAAGAACATAACTTCTTAATGTTAAGTTGTCATTCTCGCCTTCATTCTTGATGGATGGGACAGCGTCCCTAGCATCTTAGCCCTGGGTGGCTCAATGGAACAGACTCCTGAGTACGGTGGAACCAAAGTCAGCTATTTTTGGAGGTTATATCAAGTTTGTAATGGGCAATAAAGGTATGTTTGGAAGCCCATGTAGCTGCTGCACATATGGCATCTAGTGGTAACCTTGCTTGAAATGCAGTTGATGTTGATAGTGCCCTGGTTGAATGAGCCTTAGGCCTAGACGGAAGTCCCCTCAACTCAAAGGTAATAATAGATGTCAACCATCTGGAAAGAGTAACCTTTGATATCAGAAGCCCTTTCTTTCCTGCAGCATAAGATAGAAAGAGCTGGTCTGACTGAGTTGTTTTGTCCTGTCTAGATAATACCGTAATTGGCGATGAACATCTAATGAATGTAATTTCTGTTCAGCCCTGTTGGCATAGTCTGGGAAGAAGACAGGCAAGTCAATGGAGTGGTTTAGATTTGTTTTCGAGAACACTTTCGGTAAGAAGGAAGGGTTTGTTCTGAGAGTTACCCTGTCTTTGTGAAAGACAAAATAAGGGGGACGGACCGACAAAGCTTGAAGTTCCGATACCCTTCTGGCAGATGTTATGGCTACTCAAAACAGAGTTTTCCAAGAAAGAAGCTTGAGGGAGCAAGAAGCTGCAGGTTCAAAGGGAGGCAGAATCAATGAGGTTAGAACTAAATTCAAATCCCATTGTGGAGGTGGATCTTTAACTGGAGGTCTAAGCAAAAAGATGCCCTTGAGGAAGGCTTTACAAAGTTTGTGGGACATAATATTTGCTTCTGAGAGCCCAACATGAAAATTAGCAATGGCCGCTAATTGTACCCTGATAGTGGCCGACGATGACCCTGAATGAAAAAGCTCTGCCAGAAAATCTAGAACCTTATGAATGGGTGCATGGAAAGGATCTAGGGACTTAGTTTGTGCCCACGCAAAACGCCCATTTACTCGCATACGTCTTCCTAGTATTGGACTTATGGGAAGCTAGAATGATATTACAAACAGGAGGAGAAATAAGGGGAAGCCTGGCTAAGGCTGGAAGTGGAACAACCAAGCTGTGAGGTTGAGGGAATGAAGAGACTGATGCAGCTTGCCCGTGAGATGGGTCAACAGATCCGGAAGGGGTTCCAGATGCCAAGGCTGTTCCAGTAGGTAACTGTGCAGAAACTGAAACCATACTTGTCGAGGCCAAAACGGGGCAATGAGGATCATTTTGGATCTCAATGCGGTTGCTTTCTGAATTAATTGCGGGATCAATGGCAAGGGAGGAAAGGCATATAGAAGACCCCGGGGCCAATCGTGAACAAGAGCATCTCTGGGGGGGATGGCCTGGTAGAGGAAAGAGTGTGAAGAAATAGAGGCACTTGCTGTTTTGAGGAGTTGCGAAAAGATCGCAGCAAGGCTGGCCCCACTTCTGAAATATTCTGTCTGCTACCGCTTGATTTAGAGACCACTCGTGAGGCATGAGGACAGTTCTGCTCAATCTGTCCGCTATGACGTTGGACTTCCTGGGGATGTGCGTTGCTATCGGAAACCGTTGAGAGGAAATCGCCCATTGCCAAAGTCTGAGTGCTTCTCGACATAGGGGGTAGGACTTTGTTCCGCCCTGCTTGTTTATGTACCACACTACAGACATATTGTCCGTTTGAATTGCTATAGTCCCTGTGGGAAGAGAGCTCTGAAAGGCTTGCAACGTCAAAAGGACCACCCTCATCTCCAGGACATTTATGTGCAAGTGGCATTCTGATTGTTGCCATGTGCCCTGGACCGTCCTGCCCTAATAATGCCCCCCCCCCACCCGATCAGGGAGGCATCTGTTGTCACCGTGGCAACTGGGGGGGGGGGGGAGAACTTTTAGTTATGTACTCACCATAACTTCAGATGTTTGGGATCCATCTCGCCTACATTCTGACTGATGGGCTCGGAGCCGATCCCTCGGCTCCGACTCGGCACGCTTATGCTATAGAGCGAGGCCTCTAATTGGCTGAGCTATCTTTATCCCAGGATGCACCACCACTAATCCCCCAGATCTTGTTTGTCCGCATTCATGCACACATGCACAGCTTGTTTATATAACATTGTTAGATGTTTCAAGATGAAACAGGATTCGGACCTTCTGATATCCTCTGATCTCCAAGGAAGGGGGAAGGAGGGTGGGTTATTAGGAATGTAGGCGAGATGGATCCCAAACATCTGAAGTTATGGTGAGTACATAACTAAAAGATGTTATGTGATCCTATCTCGCCTACATTCTGACTGATGGGACAGCGTCCCTAGCGCCTAAATCCCGGGTGGCTCATTGGAAAACACTCCTGAGCACTGTGGAACCAAATGAAGCTCGTCCTCTAGATGCCACATCTAATTTGTAGTGTGAAATGAAGGTGTGCGGGGAAGACCATGTAGCCGCAGCACAAATGTCACCAATAGCAAGCTTAGAATGAAATGCTACCGAAGTAGCCAGAGCCCTTGTAGAATGAGCCTTGACAGAGGTGGTAAGCTCTTTGTTAGAATAAATATAAGCTTGAGTAATACAGTCCCTGATCTATTTGGCAACAGTGACCTTTGTGACAGCGTTGCCCAATTTGTTTTCTGCAAAGGATACAAACAACTGCTCTGTTTTCCTTGATTGTTTGGTCCTATCTAGATAAAAACGTAACTGTCTGTGGACATCTAGTGTGTGGAAAATAAACTCCGCTTTATTGGAGTATTTTGGGAAAAAAACTGGGAGCTCTAACGACTGTTGTAAGCATAAAGTAGAACAGACTTTAGGAACAAAAGAAGGATTTGGTCTGAGGGACTCCCTGTCTGTATGAAAGACCAAGTACGGGGGTTTCACTGACAAAGCCTGAAGTTCTGAAACCCTTTTGGCTGAAGTAATCACCACTAGAAAGGCTGTCTTCCATGATAGAAACTTTAGATCACAGGTAGCTGCCGGTTCAAAGGGAAAAGAAGTCAAGGCACGTAATACAATATCGAGATCCCATGGAGGTGCAGGATGAGAAATCGGAGGTCTTAATAGAGCAGCACCTTTCAAGAAGGCCTTACACAACCTGTTGCTCATTAAAGGTGGGTCTATGGATTCATGAAAATTAGAAATCGCTGCCAATTGTACTTTGATGGTAGAGACTGAAGAGCCTTGATTGAAAAGAGAGGTCAGGAATTTGAGTACTTCTGCCACGGGAGTAGAAATGGGGTCCAGGCCCCGGAGTTGAGCCCAAATAGCAAACCTTTTCCATTTGCTAGAATACAGTTTCTTCGTAGCAGACTTGTGGGCTGAAGATAAAATGTGCACCACATCTGGGTCCAGTGCATGTCTCCTGACTATCGTCGGAAGAGGAGGAGCCAGGCCGTCAATTTTAAGGTGTGTAGGGACTGGTGTAGTAGTCCCTACTGATGAATCAGTAGGTCTGGAACCTGGTCCAGGAACCATGGACCTTCCAGAGCATGTTTCCGAAGATAGGGAAACCAGACGTGATGAGGCCAGTAAGGAGCAATTAAGATCATCTTGCTCCCTAAGAGAGATGCCTTTTGAATTACCCTGGGGAGGAGAGGAACTGGAGGGAAGGCATAAAGCAGGCCGGTGGGCCAAGGATGGACTAATGCGTCCATAGGGCTCTTCCCGAGCCGGGTTAGGGAGAAAAATTCTTTGCACTGTGATTCAGAGGAGTCGAAGAGGTCGCAACACGGAACTCCCCATTCGCTGAAAATCTGCCTTGTAACTGTCATATTCAGAGACCATTCGTGAGGAGAGAGGATGGTCCTGCTCAACCTGTCGGCTATGACATTGGACTTGCCCGGTATGTGAGTAGCCACTAGGAAGCGTTTGGTGGAGACTGCCCATTCCCAAACTCTCATCGCTTCTCTGCAAAGAGGATAGGATCTGGTCCCTCCCTGTTTGTTCAGGTACCAGACAACTGACATGTTGTCTGAGTGAACAGCAATCACACCCTGAGGGAGGTAATCGTGAAGGGCTTGAAGGGACAGGAGTACTGCCCTCATTTCTAGGATGTTGATGTGGAGAGGGGTCTCTTCCGGGTGCCATTTGCCTTGGACTGACCTGCCCAGGGAATGCCCCCCCCACCCCATCTGGGAGGCGTCCGTGGTCAAAGTGGCCGGAGGAAGAACAAAGGGTCGTCCCTGATCCAAGTTGGAGGACACTAGCCACCAGGGAAGGTCCCGTTTGCAAGATTCTGTGATCCGTATGAGATGACTGAGAGGGAGTTCCTGAAAGAACCACTGAGTTGAAAGAAGCCACTGGAGGATTCTCATGTGTAACCTTGCCAAGGGAACTAGCAGAACTGTGGCAGACATCGATCCCAATAGCTGTAGGACCATTCTGGCTGGGGCTTTGGACCTGGGGAGTAAGGCTCGAACCTGATTTTGAATGGTCTGAATTCTGTCTGCAGGTAGATAGACCCGCAACTGGTTTGAATCCATCTCTACCCCTATGAATCTTATTCTTTGAGATGGCCGCAACAGACTTTGGCCAATTGAAGGTGATTCCAAGGGAATTGCCCAGTGATATTGCGGCTTGCAGGCTCCGTAGAAGTAGATGCTTGGTGGTGGCAGTTAGGAGCCAGTCGTCTAGGTACGGAAACACCTGGAATCCTAGACTTCTCAAGTGAGCAGTCACTACTGCCAAACATTTGGTGAACACCCTGGGGGCTGTGGTGAGACCAAAGGGCAGTGCGCGGAACTGAAAATGACTGCCTCCTAGGCTGAAGCGCAAGTGTCTCCTGGACGTTTGATGTATTTTGATATGGTAATACGCGTCCTTGAGGTCTACGGAGCACATCCAAACACCTTTCTCCAACAATGGGAGAATGGTTTGTAAAGTGACCATTTGGAACTTGGACTTCTTGTCTGAACGGTTTAGGTTGCTTAGGTCCAAAATGGGCCTCAAGTCCCGGGTCTTTTTTGGCACCAAAAAGAATCTTGAGTAAGTCCCTAATCCGATCTGGTCTGCGGGGACCGGTTGGATGACTCCTTTTTGCAGCAGCTTTGAAATTTCTGAGGCTGCGGTATCCCGTTGACTGGGTGGCGGGTCCAGGATTTTTTTGGACTGAGGGGGGGGCAACAGAATGGGATGGAGTAACCTCCGGCGATAATTCGAAGCACCCATCGGTCCTGAGTGATCCCTTCCCAGGCCTTCAGGTGCTTCGAAAAACGACCCCCGACTGGCTCCGGAGTAACAGTCGGGCAATCCCTCAGGGACTATGAAAAGCTGAAGAGCCACGAAAGGACTCGCGGTCTCCAGTGTTGCGAGGGCCTCTGCCGCCTCTGGGACGGCGTCTTCCTGATGAATTTCCCCCTCCTCTGCCTCTGGAGGGGGAACCTTCCTGCTGAGAGGGGTAAGACTTCTGAGATCTACGGAACCACATCTTCCCTCCTCTTTTAGCCTTGGGATAAGGCCGAAAGGGAGTGGAAAATCGTGCCCCTACGGCAGTCAGAGTCTTACCCTCCTGTTCACAGCGGGTAAGTGTGTCCTTTACCTTGGGCCCAAACAGAGAGGACCCATCAAAGGGGGCGTCGGCAAATGAAGACTTGAAGGCCTCCGCGAAATGACACAGGCGGAGCCAGGCTTGTCTCTGTAGAGCAATGCCTGTACCCGCCGCTCTACTCGACCCTTCGGCCGCATACGAAATGAGCCTCATGGACGAGTTTGAAATAGACATTGTAGCCAGCTGAGATCCAACCGTCTGGGCCAGCTCCTCAGGCAGGTTACCTAAGAGGGCATCGGATAGCTCCTTAATCAGATCCCTCTGAAATCTCGTAAAGTGCGTCAGGTAGTTCAAAGACCTCAGAGTAAAGGCCGCTGAACTAAGGGTGCGCTTACCGTACCGATCCATGCTCCTAGACTCCTTATTAGGAGGATGGACGGACGTAGAAGCCTCTGCTACATCTTGCTGGGTAGCAGATGCCACTACCATAGCATCCACAGCCACACCTTTCGTAAGGAACTCTCTATTTGGGGGCGCCGAGAGAAATTTGTTTGGACGAGCGGGCACCGGTTCCACA
Source organism: Protopterus annectens (assembly GCF_019279795.1). Taxonomy (NCBI): domain Eukaryota; kingdom Metazoa; phylum Chordata; order Ceratodontiformes; family Protopteridae; genus Protopterus; species Protopterus annectens. Next base: position 316,214,708 of record NC_056743.1, on the reverse strand, counting down.
GAGTCTGGGTGTTACCACGCCCTTCGACAGATCAAATCCAAGAGCTCGAAGGGCGGAGACACCCAGGAGGCGGAGGGCTGAGCCCCGAAGGCCTTCAGGAACACCGACTCATCAGCAGAGGGAGGTTTGGACTGCCAGCCGCCTCGTTGTTTTAGGGCTTCCAGGATGTCTGCAAAGGAGACATCATCCGAGGACGACTTGGGGGACCCCTCTGCATCATCGAGATCGGTGTCGGATGTCAAAGACTCGTCAGGGGAGTCAACGTGCTTCCTCTTGCACGTTCTCTTCCTGGGAGGTTCTTCCGAAGAGGCTTCAGAAGGACCTCCAGGAGGGGGAGAAACCCCAGCGGGGGTAACCTGAGGCCCAGGGGCTCCACTGTCTACGGACAGGGGGACTGCCAACGACCCAGTCTCCAAATGTAGGGAAGGAGCTGGGGAAACTGTGGAGGTAGCCAATGAAGATTTGGCTAGAGCACTCATAGCCCTGAAGGCGAGACCACCAGAATCCTGGGAGGGTCCCCCCTCCGTGGCCACGACAGTGGACGGTACTCCCGCCGCCGACGCACCAAGAGGGAGACTTGGGACCGAAAGCATCAATCCCGAAGCCTCCCCCCAGGGCCGAAGGAAGAAGTCCGTGCACTGAACTCCGGCCCAAGAGCCGGAGTCTGAGCAAGGGTCAAGCGTGACCCTAACACCTCCACTGGTTCCACCAGCACCTGCTCCAACGGTGCCGAAGCTGTTGGAGGAGAAGTACAGTAGGGGAGTGGACCATCGGCTCCAAAGCCAAATGGGCTGGAGCCGAAACCATCTTTTGGAACACCGGAGACTGGAAGAGTCGAAGTAGCACCCTGTCGATGTCCGAATCAGACATCTTGGATGATCTCGAGGATACCGATCGGGCCCGAACTGATTTCTCCATCAGCTCCGAAGGGCTCGGGGACCGGCTCCGAAATGACTCAATTATCGGCTCCGAGGAAACCTTCAAGGAAATTTCCCTTGGTGCCGATAAGGACTTCGGCTCCGAGGGGGAAGTGTCTGAGCCGATGACCCTTATCGGCTCCAATATCAGTGGAGCCGATGAGGGTGACCCGCCTCTCGATGCCCCAGACCTCGGCTCCGAAACCAGAGGAGTCGAGGCTGGAGGCATCGAGGCAGACCGTTCCGACCTCGGCTCTGAAGTCCGTGGAGCCGATGGAGAAGTCTGCTTAGTTTTCTTAGCCGTCTGTTCCGACCGACTGGTCGGAGCCGGCGCTTTCCTCTTTTTAGAAGGAGACAGAGAGGAAGATAAAGCCTCCTCGAAGGAAGGCTTGATTAATCCTTTGAGGATTAATTTGTTTTTCCTCTCCTGGAGGACTCTGGAGGAAAACGCATGGCATACACTGCACGATTCCTGCAGATGTTTGGCGCCAAGACAATAGACGCACGAGGAGTGGTCGTCAGTTATGGACATTTTGAACCCACACCTCGTGCACTTTTTAAACCCTGAGGGTTTATGTTCTTTAGACATAATCCTACAAAAAAAAAAAAAAAAAAAAAAAAAAAAAAACAGACAACAGTAAACTTAAGGGTTTGACACACAGGAACAAATATGTATGCCACTAACCCAGAAATATTTAAACTGAAGAATTTTTTTTTTTTTTTTTTTACACACAGAATGCGAGAAAGAGAAAGGGGAAACAAGGAGGGTCAAGACCCTCTAACTCAAACGGGTACTTGACCCACACACAACCACTAAGAAGTAGTAACCACAGGGGAAGGCCCCTCTAACTTAAACGGAACCTTCTCTGACAGGAAATTATACTAAAATTTCAATCAAATTGCTAGAAACACACTCGTACACAAAGAATAGCCGTTAAAACAGCTTTTGGGTTTAAATGAAGCAAATACTGACAGGAAAAAAGACTATATATAGTACTTAGCCCAGCCAATGTTGAGACCACGTCCAAGCTCTGTAAGCGGCAAACGAGATCTGGGGGATTAGTGGTGGTGCATCCTGGGATAAAGACAGCTCAGCCAATTAGAGGCCTCGCTCTATAGCATAAGCGTGTCGAGTCGGAGCCGAGGGATCGGCTCCGAGCCCATCAGTCAGAATGTAGGCGAGATAGGATCACATAACATCAAAGGGTCTGCCCTGAAAGAGCTGAGGGGAAGCCATCCACCAAGAGAGATGATTCTTGCAAGAAGGGGTTATCAAAATATTGTGAGTCATTGGTAGCTGTTGAAAGGACCACTGAGAAAACAGCATCCCCTGAAGGAGCCTCATGTGGAAGCAGGCTAATGGGAGAAGAAGAATCGCCGCTGCCATGAGGCCTAACGCTTTCAATACTAGCTTGACTTTAACTCTGTTGGGCTGAAACATGGACTGAACATTCCGCCTTATGTCTGTCGCTCTCTGAGGTGGTAATGTTGCAGACATTTCTGTGGTGTTTAATACGGCGCCTATAAAGTTTATACATTGACAAGGTGACAAGGAGGACTTTGCAAAATTTATAGAAATACCTAGACTGTTGCAAAGTTGAATAGTGTAATCCCCTGGCCATTTTAAGATGCTGCTTGGTGGTAGCGGAAATGAGCCAGTCGTCTAGATATGGAAACACCTGGAATCCTTTTTGTCTCTGGTGAGCCATGACCACTGCCAAGCATTTGGTGAACACCCGGGGGGCTGTGGTGAGACCAAAGGGGAGGGTTCTGAATTGATAATGACTGGCTCCCAGCCGGAAGCGGAGAAAACTCCTGGAGCGCCAGTGTATCTTCATATGATAGTACGCGTCCTGGAGGTCTAAGGAGCACATCCAGTTGTCTCTGCCCAAAAAGGGTAGAATGGACTGCAGAGTTACCATCCAAAATGTTGTCTTTTGTACAGAGTTGTTCAATCTGCTGAGGTCCAAAATGGGTCTCCAGTCTTTTTTGGTACCAAAAATAATCAGGAGTAGATTCCTGATCCTAGCTGATCTGCTGGGACTGCCTGGATGACACATTTTAACAGCTTTTTTATTTCTAGCCGAGCCTGACCCCTTTGTGCAGGTGGTATGTCTGGTAGGGGTCTTGGCGGTTGTACCGGAGGGGAAGTGAAGGTAATTTTGTAACCCTCTGAAATGATCTTCTGTACCCAAGTGTCTTGGGAGAGGGATTGCCAGACTTCCTGGTACAGAGATAATCTTCCCCCGACTGCCTCCGAAGGCGGACAGTCGGGCAGCTTCTCAGGGATGCTGAAAGGGCTGGTCAGGGAAAGATTCCCTGGAACCCTGGTTCTGTGGACCCCCTCTGCCCCTAGGGCGGCGTCTGTTATTATTCCCTCCTCTGCATCTAGGGGGAAATTCACCACATGCGGCAGGCGCGACTCCCTGTGGTTTGCGGAACCACATCTTTCCACCTCTCTGTCCCTTAGGATAAGGTCTAGAAGGTGTGGAAAAATGGACTCCCATGGCAGAGAGAGTCTTACCATCTTGCTCGCATCTGGTGAGGGTATTCTTCACCCGAGGTCCTAACAATTCTGAACTATCAAAGGGGGTGTTGGTGAAGGACGCCTTGAAGGGATCGGCTAAGTTACAGAGTCGCATCCAAGCATGATGTCTCAACGCAACACCTGTGCCAGCGGCCCTACTCGCTCCATCGGTTGCTTAAGAGATAAGCCACATGGAGGAGTTAACAATGGAGTTCAGGGTGGCCAGCTGGGAGGTTATCTTGTCCTGATACCTCGCAGCAGAAGGATCCTGTACCGTTTCACCCAGCTCTTTGAGCAGGTCTCTGAAGGCGGGTGAAATGACAAATAGTTCAGTGATCGCATAGTAAAGGTCGCTGAAGCAAATGTCCGCTTGCCGTACCTGTCCATGGTCCTGGACTGTGTTAGGAGGATGAACGGTACAGAAGAATCAGCCAATTCCTTCTTAGTGGCTGCTGCTACCACCATAGCATCAACTGAAATGCCTTTAGTGAGAAACGACTTGTCCTCTGGTGCATGAAATAAATTTAGAAGGCCTCCTAGGGGTAGGTTCCATTGAATCAGGAGCTGCCCACACCTTTCTAACCACTACCTCCATTAGTGGGTCGAAAGAGGAAGACACCCAGAAGGTGGAAGGGTGAGATCCAAAAGCGTCAAGGTAAACAGACTCGTCCTCGGAAGGTTTGAGAGTGGACCAATTTCCCCTCTGTTTTAGGATCTCTAGGATGTCTGAAAAAGAGACATCCCCAGAGGGGGATCTGGGGAAACCCTCAGACTCATCCAAGTCTGTCTGACGTGACAGACTTGGGGGAGTCTATGTGCTTCCTCTTGCACTTTTTCCTAGGGGGTTCCCTGAAACTTCAGGGGAGCCCTCGGAAGAGGAGACACCCAAGGTGGGTACCCTACGCTTTGGATCTCTGCTGTCAGATATAGGAGGGTGGCCAGAGACCGTAACAGGCACTGTAGAGGGAGGAGCTGCAGAACTTAACCTTGGAGTGGACACTGGGTCCAGCACGTTCATCACCTCGAAGGCTCCCCCATCAGATACCAAAGGTAGTCCTGGCTCTGAAGAGACCGGAACCGCCCCCGGCACCGACAGAGAAGGCTCAGAGAATGATGTCGGGGCCGGACTAACCAGAGCTGAAGCTCCAAGAGGGAGAGCGGGGTCGGACAAGGGTCCGATGCCACTCGCCCCCTCGGAGCAGACAATTGAGTCCCGGCACCCGGACCTCTCCACGGACGGAACCAATGAAGAGGTCGGAGCCAACGACACCGGAGCCGAAGGTGGGAGTATCTACTCCGACGTGGGTAAGGTTATGGTTCAGACAAACTCCGGCTCCAAACTCGAGAGGTGAGTCGGAGGAGGAATCGATGGAGGCACCGAAAGAGCCACAGTCTGGTGAGATGGGCTCTGGAGCATTTGGGCTAGTGCCTGAGATTTTATGAGCCTACTGACCACCCTCTCGATTTCGTGATCGGAGAGCCTGGATGACCTAGATGAGCGAGTCCTATGACTCCGCTCTGATAGGAGAGGGGATCTCGGAGCCGATCGGATGAAGTCCATCGAGGGGGATCTAGAGCGCTAGCGTCGGCTCCGATGCTGGTTTCGGAGCAGATACCACTTTACCCATCTCGGATCTGGATGGAACCGATGTCGGAGCCATCTCAAACACACCAGCCCTCGACTCAGAAGCTGGAGCCGAGGGTTTGGCGGTTTTTGAAGACTTCCCCGAGCCAGACTTGGATGGGGAGTCATCAGGCTTTAACAAGCCCCTTAGGATGAGCTTATTACGCCTCTCCTGCAGGACTCTTGAACTAAACCCATGACAGACGGAACAAGAGTCCTGCAGGTGTAAAGGCCTCAAGCAATAGACACAAGTGTGACAGTCTATCAGACATTTTCTGACCGCAAGAGTCACTTCTTGAATCCCGAGACCTTAGTGTCTTTGGACATAGTCCTAACCACAGTAAACAGTCAGTCCACACACACACACACACACACACACACACACACACACACACACAACTTAAAATTAGGAAAGTTAAGGGAACTGACTAAAAACCCACACACACACACACACACACACACTATAAGGGGTGGGGAAACTGAGGTAAAGCCCGTAGGCCCATAAAAATTAACTAGAGAAGGGAAAAAGGGCTACAAAAAAGGTTGTACAGTTAGTAGGGACCTAAACAAGGGTAACTAACTGGAGAAACTACCTGAAAATTTAGTTAAATAGAATAAATCTCTTACTGACCTGAGCCGGTAAAAAAAAAGACAACCTCGCAGCGAAGCGGCAAATGAGATGTGGGGAGTTAGCGCATGGTATTGTGGGTTATAGGGCTGCCTCGAGCCGGTAAAAATAGCTCGAGCTATAGTATAGGCAGAGTCGGAGCAGAGGATCAGCTCCGAACCCATCCAGCAAGAATGAAGGCGAGAATGACAACTTAATATATGTTATTTATGTATATTTTAACTGCATTCTAACATTTTGGTGCTGCACTGAATATGAACTTTGGTATTGCTGCACAGCACCGTGGGATGAATTATAAGGGCCCAGCAAAGAAAGTTCTGGGAATTCCACAGTTTTGTATGGAGTAGTCAGAGCGCATACTTTAATCAAGGTTTGCAAACATATTGGGCTAGAAATGGGAAAATGAATTTGTGGAAAAGGTTTTTTCTTTCCTCTTGGAAAACTAGAGTTAAAAGCAATAGTGAAATGTGTTGGTGTTGCTACATAACTGAATTTGCTTAAGTATGTGTGCACGGTTTTGTTTAATGACAAACTTTGCTTTAAGTCTATGATGTTACTGTTTACTGAATGACCGAGTTGCTTATTAGGTATACGGTGTCTGCTGCCTTGTGGAATGACAGAAATCTGCTTATTAGATGCATGTAAAGTAATAGTGGGTGGCTGCCACAAGAAACAAGTCTATTAATGTGCACAGATAAGACAAGGAGGTACCTTGTATCATGGGCGGTACCCTCAAGATTATAGGAGGAGGATCCCACAGGAATTAAGGACAAGTTATTAATGTACAAGAGCATATATCAAACTAAATTTAACACAAGGAAGCGCCTTGTATCGAGGGCAGTACCCTCGGGATAAAAGTTAAGAGGCATGGCTGTTTGCTTTGTGATGCTTTAATGTACAACTGATGTTATGTGATGTATGACTGAAGAGAAAGAGAAAAGTTAAAAGTAGAGTTACTTCAATTTCATGAGCCTACCGCATATTGAGATGTAGGTGTATGTGCACAGTTGATTCAAACTCATGAGCCTACAGCATCTGTTGGACAGGTGTGCATGTTGCTAATTTACGACAAGGCACAACTGTGTGAAAATACCCTGAGTCCCAAAAAGTGCTGGTGCAGTAACTTTTTAGCTCATGACAAGATGAAAGCAAGGGGGTGCTGTGGGAAAAGGCTGATCAAAACGTCTCCTGTCATTGCATGTGTGGATTGATAGTTATTTTCTTTCCTCTGACCTGCCAGGAGCTACAAGTTTTTTTTTTTTTTGGGGGGGGGGGGGGGGCACAACCGAGCAAGATGAAATCCCTAAAAATGGAACACCTGCATACTTTATGTATCAGAATTAAGGCAAAGAAAGTTGTAAATATTTGTATGAGTGGTTTCAGCTTACTAAAAATTGTTCTGGTGAAGTATTCCCATGAAATCAAACTTATGGGGATAAATGATATTAAAAGTTATTTTGGAAGAGAAAAGCAGAGTGAGGAACACATGGCAATATTCCACTCTTAGTACACTGAAGCACTTAAAAGGGAAAATAAGTCAACATTAAGGGGGGGGTTACAGGATGCTAAAACTGCTGCAACAGGCAAGAGATTAAGAAGGCAGAACAGTAAAAAGTGATCCCTTTATCCTGTCTTAGCAAGTTTAGAACAAACTGAGGAAGGCCAAAAAGGCAGAAACTTCTGAAGATGATGATAATCATCCAGCAGTTACTGCACCCCCATCCTCATATGCACTGGTGCGGGTACCGACTGTACAAGATTCTGCTGTTTCTCAAACAGCAAACTTTTGGTCAACTGTCCACTGGAGACCAAGTCAGCTTGATACGCTTACATCTCAGACAAGCTCCCCTGTTCAATGTCGATCTTCTGAACAGGCATCTGCAATAGAAGGGGGGGGGGGGTTCTTCCCATCTTTGTCAAACTTTCTACTTCAACAGGGGCATTATGCTCAGGCTCAAGTTGTGGCCTCTGGAGAGGATCTTTTAGTACCTCTCAGGGAAATTTTGGGGGCCAAGAGAACTCATTCAAAATCCTTGGACCCCTGCTGATTTGCATACTACGTCTACAAGTTTTCCAAATATTAGAGAAGACCCATTACAGTTTACGGAGAAATTATAAACTAATAGAACGTTACAATCCTACTTTCACAGATTTAAATCAGCTGCTTAGGGTAATTACTTCAGATAAAATAAGAAAGCAGTTACTGGAAAAGGCTGAAATGATGGATTTTACTCTCACAAGGAATGCATGAATGGATAAAAGGACAGCACTGTTAAATTATGGGCATGTGTCAAGTAAAGACTGACTGGTCTAAGATACAGGCATGTAAACAAAATAAAGGAGAAGTCCCTGCAGGCTACGAGTCATCTTAAAACAGTGTTTGCCAGACATTCAGGGATATCACATCCAAAACAAGCTAATCGAGCTATTGCAGCAGCTTCTGTGCAGGTTCTGCAGGCCCCTGTTCAAAATCAAATAAAGCAAGCGCTCAGGCTGGCATGGAAATAACTTGAGTCTTTTATTAAGTGCTGCAAATCACTAAGAGTATCAGGAAAAATGGACGAAGGATAAGCTGTTACACTTTGCAAATCAGGCAGCTAAAAACCCCAAGGCATCAGGGCAGCGGCAGGAGAAGGGGGAGAGGAATTGCTAGGGGATTTAGTAATGCTGGCAGAGAACAAAGTGCAGCTGGTTGGCAAAGCTGGCACTGCCCCCTTGCCTCATCTGATGATCATGCTTCAACTGTGCAGAAGCAGGACACTGGAGAGGAAAATGCCCACAAAGGCGAACGCAGATAGTACAAGATACTTGGAGTGAATGGCAGCCAAATAATAATGCAGCTTTTCCTCCACAACCTCCTCTCACTAGAAAGAGTAAGGGATCACCATACTGACTATGCAAGGGTAATGAAGCAAAAATAAATATTCACCCTTGGCTGCCCTATGTTAAAATAGAAATAAATGAAAAGGAAATTCCTGGTGGACACTGGAGCCACTAGATTAGTATTGAAAGTTACTTCAGATAGTCAAATACCAGTATCAAAGTATAAAGTAAAGGCATTTGGAACAAATGCTACTGTTAAGTATCCTGTCTCGGAACCTATACCCATTTCTGTCAGTCCAACTGAAGAAAGGCATTCTTTTCTTTTGAGTACTACTGTACCAGTAAATCTGCTAGGGAGAATTCTACTGTGCATACTGGGTTGTACTATTTACTGTACACCAGAAGGGGTTATCTGGATGTTCCAACAGAATCAGAGGGGGTTATTATAAGCAGTCTTAGCAGAATCTGAGGAACAGCCTCTCAAAGGCGTACATATGACTGAAACTGTTACAGCAGGTACCTGCTAACTTATGGGCTAAACATGTTAATGATGCAGGTATATTACAATCTGCAGAATTGATTAGAATAAAATTAAAACCATCAAAACCTCTCCCTAGAGTTCCACAATATCCACTGAAACCAACAGAGGAGCAGGGCATCAAAGCTGCAATTCAGTCTGATACAACAGGGAATAGTACCAGCTAAAGTCCTTGTAATACGCCAATCTTTCTTGTGAAAAAGCCAGGAAAGGATACATATATGTTTGTGCAAGGTTTGAGGGCTGTAAATAAGGCAGTATTACCAACTTTTCCTGTAGTTCCAAGTCCAGCAACGATACTTAGATGCATTACCACCTACAGCAAAATATTTTTCTCCAACAGATCTTTGTTCAGCATTCTTTTCTATACCCATACACCTTGAAAAGTCAGTTTTTGTTTGCTTTGAAGCATCAGAAACAGCAGTATACATGGTCACTGTTGCCACAAGGATATACTGAATCTCCATTTTCTCAAATTCTAAGGAAAGATTTGGAAGATGTGAAATTTCCAGGTGGGTCTGTTAGTACAGTATGTAGACTTACTAATAGCTTCTGATTTTTTTGCACAGTGCCTGCAGGATAACCTACATCTATCCCTGCAGAAAAAAGGACACAAGGTGCCAAAGGAAAAATTGCAGTTATGGTCACCTCAGGTACATTATCTTGGCCATTTGATATCTCAGGGTAGTAGACAGGTGTTGCCACCTCGTATTAAGGCAATAGCAAAGGCACCACGTCCAACTACGCAGCATCAGCTTAAATGGTCTCTGGGAATGAAAGGGTATTGAGGGCAGTGGATTCCAAATTACACAAATTGCTAAACCTTTGACACAGCTTTTAAAGCAAGACACCATAAACCCCTCCCTTGGGAAAGTGAAGAGGAAAAGTACAGTTGTGTACACTTACCATAAATGTAGATGTTAGAGTGTATTCGCTGTTGCAGTCATTACATTTGTGTAATCCTGCTGGCAGGTTGCCCTCAGTCAGCCTGAATTCCAAAGTCTTGGGTCCTGCGTCGGCTGTAGTCACCCCTTCCCTGACGTCAGGTCGTCAGGGGTATAAGAGCAGCAGCCAACAACATTTTTAGTTTTTCTTGCCCCAGATGTCAGGTGCCACCAAAAAGGGTAGTCAAAATTTATATCTATATATAAAATAACATGCAGCAATATAAACTTTACCTTCATCAACAAGCAAATACACCACATAGGTTGTATAAATCAGAGAAGGAAAGATAGGTTCCATCAGAAGAATAGGGGGGGATGGCGGGTGGGTAACCTAGACTGCAACAGGGAATGCACTCGAACATCTACATTTATGTTAAGTGTACACAACTGTACTATGTTCTTCGTGTTTCACTGTTGCAGTCAATACATTTGGGTAGATTCCCAAAGCTATGGTTGGGAGGCTAGAGCTAAACAACATTAGGAGTTGCTATGAGACCCTGCAGAACTGCAGTGGCAAAGCCTGCCCTGGATTTGGAGTAGAGTGGCAAATGATAGTGCTTTGTAAAGGTGTGCACTGAACTCCAAGTAGCTGCCTCTTAAATGTCCTTGGCTGGTACTCCCCTGAGAAAGGCTACTGAAGTGGCTGCAGCTCTGGTGGAATGTGGCCCAATGCCCTTAGGCACTGGCTCGCCATGGTATAAGTAGCAGAAACTAATGCAGTGGCCTATCCACTTTGAAACAGTCTGCTTTGAAATAGCCTTTCCTTGTGACCCTGCAGCATATGCCACTAGTAACTGCTCTCTCTTTCTGAAAATTTTGGTTCTGTCCAAGTAGAATCTAAGCTGTCTGTGTACGTCCAAATAATGCAGTATTCTTTCCCCCTTGTTCTGTGGAGTTGGATAAAAGGTTGGCAGATGAATGGTTTGGTTAAGAGCCACACTGGACACCACTTTAGGCATAAATGTTGGGTTTGTCCTCAGGGAGACCCTGTCCAGATAAAAAATAAGGTTGCACAGCCATGAGTGCCTGTAGCTCTGAAATTCGTCTTGCAGAAGTTATTGCTAGGAGCAGAGCTGTCTTCCAAGATAAACTTTATATCAGCAGTAGCAGCTGGCTCAAAAGGAGGCAGGGTGAGCTTTTCCAAGACATAGTTTGAGGTCCCATGCAGGCACTGGTGATCTCCTTGGAGGCCTTAATCTTTTGGCTCCTCTGAGGTACTGTTTTAATAAGGGATGAGAAAAGATTGGTGGCTCTGCATTGTAATGAGCCAAAATGGCAGAAGCATGAATTTTAATAGACGAGAAAGATAGGCCTTTGTCCAGCATCTCAGTTAAGTATTGTAAAATCTGAGGAATATTTGGCACAGCTGTATCTGTTCCTTGTGCCTGGTTCCAAGCACAGAATCTCTTCCATTTTCCAGCATAAGATTTTCTAGTACTAGGCCTTCTGGCTTCCAAAATGACAGCCATCACAGCTTTGCTGAGAGGTGTGTTTTGTATGACTACATTATCTGCCAAGATGCCAGGTTTTAAGTCCTGAGCTGGCTGTGCAGGATCTGATTGTTTTGCTGGGACAATAGATGCGGTACTTGAGGTAAGGTCCCAAGCTGGGCATTGAGACAAGCTCCTTAAAACTGGGGACCAGTGCTGGTGAGGCCAGTCTGGTGCAATCAGTATCATCTTTGGCTTCTCTTGTCTGACCTTTAGGAGTACCTTGGGGAGGAGAAGCAGAGGGGGAAAGGCATATACTGATAGGTTTTTCCAGCTTAAGGATAGGGCGTCCACTTTCCATGTTTGTCTGTGATAAATCCTTGTGCAGAATCTCTTTAGTTGGTAGTTGTGAGGGGAGGCAAATAGATCCATGTCTGGGCATCCCCATTTCCTTATCATGCTGAAGACTTGTGGATCCAGCTGCCACTCGTGGGGATCCATGAGGTTTCTGCTTAGTTCATTTGCCAGAGTATTTTTCCTTCCTGGCAGGAATTGTGCCTGCAGATGTACTTGGTAAGTCAATGCTGTGTTCCACAAAGTCATGGTTAGTCTGCAAAGGGGGTAAGAATGTGTGCCCCCTTGCTTGTTTATATACCACATCACCGTGGTGTTGTCTATCAGTAGTTGTCCTGGTTGAAGTAGGTCCTTCAATGCTGTCAGGGCATCTAGAACAGCTAGCATCTCTTTTTGATTGATATGTAGATGCATTTGGTTTGAGGTCCATGTTCCCTGAATGCATCTTCCTGCCATGTGGACCCCCCAGGCATAATCTGACGCATCCGTTGTTGGTGTTTGCCTGGCTGGAGGTAATGTGAACAGCCGTCCCTTGTTTTGGTGACAAGCCTTTGCCCACCATCGAAACTCCTGTTGCAGGCAGGGAATGTGTAATTATAGTTTACAGGCTGTGGCAATGTTGAGTCCAAACACTTTTTAGGTACCATTGAAGTTTCCTCATATGCAGTCTTGCATATGGAATTAGTAGGATGCAGGATGCCATGAAGCCCAAAGCCTGCAGAATTTTCTTGCAGATAACTGGGCCTTTGTTACTAACATTTTGAAGTAGGTAGTCAGTTGCATTTGTTTGTCTGGTGTGAGATAAGCCATATGGGCAGTTGTATTTATGCTTGCACCCAGGAATATTATCTCGAGACGGTACTAGTTTTGATTTCTTTTCGTTGACTGTGTACCCTAGGCATGTTAAAAGTTTTTTTCACAAATGCCAGATGCTGTAGGAGGATGTCCTTATTTCTGCTTGAAGACAGTCGTCCAAGTAAGAATATATCTGTATTCCTCTGTCTGCAGAACGCAATTACTGGTGCCAGGCACTTGGTGAAGACCCTGGGCGCAGTAGAAAAGCCAAAGGGCAGTGCAGAGAATTGGCAATGCATTGAGACAGCCTTGAATCTGAGGCATCTTCTGCATAGTTGTCTGATTGGGACATGCAGGTATGCCTCTTTTAGGTCTAAAGTTACAAGCCAAGCGTTCTTGCCCAGCATGGGCAGTAGCTGCTGCAAAGTCAACATTTTGAATTTTGGTATATCCAGGAATGTATTCAGAATAGATAGATCCAGTATTGGCCTCCAGGCCTTGTCCTTTCAGGGTACCACGAACAGTCGAGTAAAATCCTTGTCCCCGCTCTTGCTCTGGCACTTGTTGAATGGCCCTCATGTCCATGAGGGATGAGACTTGTTTTTGTGCCTCTGCCCATTGATTTTTTGTCAGATCTGGCCAGACGTTTGCCTTTGGCAGGGTATGGAAATGGAACTTGTAGCCTTGTGACATGACATTTAGAACCCACTTGTCCTGGGTTATAATGTGCCAATTTTGAGAAAAAGTGCTAATTTTCCCCCTAAAGGTGCTGCCAGGGGGAAGTCATTGGGACAGTTTCCTGTAAGGTTGTGATTTGTCTACTCCACTTTTGGAGGTAGAAGCACCCCATTGCTTTGACCTGTATGAACCTTGCGCCTGGGATCTGCCTCTAGGACGTCTGGGTCTGCCCCTTTGAGATGTGTCTGACACAGGCAAGGACCAATTCTTTGACAGTTTGCATAGACAGACTTGCCCTCCATTTTCTTCAACACCTCTTCTGCCATAACACCAAACAAAGAATCATGCTGCAAAGGTGCATCTAATAATTTAACTAACATGATCTGGAAGATTTTGTTCCTTTAACCAAGCATGCCTTCTAATTACAGAACCTGTAACTGCAGCCCTGCAGGAGGCCTCTAAAGAATCAAAACCACATTGCAAAGTATGCTTTCCAACTTGTTCAGCTGCATGCAAAATATCCTGCATTTCCTCGTTTTCTGCACATTCAGAGTTTAACATTTTCTGTTTAAGCAATGCCATGATATGTTGCTGATATTTGAGCATGTGGAACTGACAGTTTAAGGCCCTTATAAGCCAAGGTAGCGTATGTGTAAACCTTTTTTCCCCATCTATCCAGTGCCCTAGAATCCCTGTCAGAAGGAGTAGGGTTTTTTGCCGTGGAAGCCTCAACTCCCTTGGGACCTTGAAAAATAGTTTCTGGGTCTGCAGCAGGGTTTTTAAAAAGGAATTTATGTGGGTCAGGAACCCTGTAATATCTGTCAGGCTTAACAGGAGCTGGAGGTAAGGAGTCAGGGGTAAGGCTAGACTCTGAAAACACATCTACAATGTCTAACACAGGAGGGATGGCTAGTGGCTTGCGCTGAGATAACAGGAAATCCCTGAGCCTCATTTTAGACTCTGAAAAATCTTAGCTCTCCCAGTGAAAATGCTCCCTCATGGTATGTAAGGTTTCCCCAAAAGTATAGTCCTCAGGAAGAGAAGCTGAAGGTATAGATTCTTCAGCATCAGAATCCTCATGGGGGAAAAAGAATATTCCTGATCAGAAGAGGAATCAAAAGAAATGGAAACGATCTGAAGATTCATAGTCAATCTCTTGCCTAGGCCTCTTATCAGGAGGGGGATGGGAACCCCTGATCAAGGTAATAAAGTCTTCGGCCATTTTGAGTATCTGTTTTTTGGGCATGGAGGCCTGTACACATGGCTCTTGAGGTTGCTTATTTGCCTTTGAAGGTGCTTTAGTCTTTGCCTTTGAAGTCGGTTTAATGTATAGATGTTTGGGTCTGAATACACCCTCAGAAGCCAGTGCCTGCTCAGCTGCTCCAGACCCATCTGAAGGATCAGCGTCCGAGGCTCCAATACCTTGAGTTTCCAACGGCATGGCTGACTCCATGTGGGAGTCGGTAGCAGCCTGCGACTCTAAAGTAGCGGTCGTAAGGGGCTGCTAAAGCGCCTCACTGAGAACCAGCGAACCGACGAGTGGCTTAGGAGAAGCTTAGTCGGTTTTGGGCCTCGGCTGTCTCTTTCTTTGCGTTTTTGTGAACTCCGGTAGTCGGATGGCTTTCCGACATTTCTGGATAATTAAATGTGCGTCCAAAGTAGTTTAAAGCAAAACTCATACAGACGTTTAATAGTGCGTTGGTTAAATCTAGCACAAAACCGACAACCCAGAAAATTATGATCAGGGCCTATGCAAGGAATACAGTAAGAATGAAAGTCCTTATGAGGTATTTGTTTCCCACAAGAAATACAATTAACTTTTTCTGACATCGGTTCTGGAGCAAGAAAAAAGTTTCCCCAACAGGGTACTTAGCTTTATGGAAGACTTCGGATCTGAAATTCGAACTCGAAAATCTCAGGAGTCGGCCGACCGGCACTTGCGAACTGCTTCTGCTTCAGGCACCGTGTGGCAAGAAAGACTAAAGAAAATGGCGTTGGCTACTTCTTTTATACCCCTGACGACCTGACGTCAGGGAAGGGGAGAAGACAGCCGATGCAGGACTCAAGACTTTGGAATTCAGGCCGACTGAGGGCAACTTGCCAGCAGGATTACCCAAATGTAATGACTGCAACAGTGAAACACGAAGAACATCTTCATTTCAGAATTTAAATCAAGCTCTAGCTACTGCTCAAGTTTTAGTGTTACCAAACTACAGAATTTCATTTTTTTCAGTCATGAAAGGAATGGATTTGCCCAAGGAGTGGTTACACAAACACGAGGACAACTACTGTCCAAGTAGCTTATTATAGTACATCACTAGATTCTGTTGCAAAGGGATTTCCACCGTTCCCAAGGGCAGTCATTGCTGCCGCCATTCTAGTCAATTTAGTCCAGTTCCTGGTGCTAGGGCATGATCTTACAGTAGCTCTCTCATTCTGCATCATCGCTCTTACTTAGAATGAAAACTCAGCCACTCTCAACTGTACATCTAAATATGAATTAAATTACTTATGGATCCATCTACTCATACACTGTTCTGTTCTAAATCCTGCATCCTTGTTACCAACTACTGAGGATGGTGAACCGCATAATTGTTTGTGCGACTGCTGTCTCCTAGGGATGACTCAAGAGACACTCCTACACCAAATGCAGAGCTGGTATTGTTTGTGAATGGTTCATGTGGAAGAAGCCAAAAGGGACATCTGACAGATGGAATTGCTGTTTGCAACGCACATCAAGTGTTGCTTCAGAGATTACAAGGTTTTCATTCTTCTCAAACAGCAGAAATAGTAGCTGTACAAAAAGGTTGTGAATTAGCCAAGGACAAAGTTGCAAATATCTATACTGATGGCAGTTGCGCATTCGGGGTGGTACACTATTTTAGTCAGCTTTGGAGGCAGAGAGATTTCCTAACCTCATTGGGCACTAAAATTAAAAACTAAGTGAATAATTTTGCTGGAGGCGCTTTTACTGCCTGGAAAGCTGACTATAATCAAATATACTGCCCATCAGAAGGATGTTGGGAGGGTGTCCTGATGGTTAAGGTGTTTGCCTGACAAACGCAAGGTGCAGGGTTTGAGTCTCATAAGGGATAATTGGCTAAGCTTAAAATGGCTCACAAGGGCAGTTACCTTAGTACTAACCTATGAACCTATTGAGGGTTGGGAGGGTGGCCTAATGGTTAAGGTGTTTGCCTTACAAACACAAGGTGCAGGGTTTGAGTCTCACAAGGGATAATTGGCTAAGCTTAAAATGGCTCACAAGGGCAGTTAGCTTGGTAAGAATCTATGAATCTATGTAGACAATGTAACGCAAGGGAATAATCCGACAGATCATGCTGCCAAACAGATTACAGAAGAAAATTGTAGTAATTCTCATGTAATGCTACTGCAAAACTCTAGCAATGGCGTGTTTGATTTCGACAAAGATTGTTTTTCAAACTGAGGCATCAGAGGGAGAAGTTCAGAGCTGGCTCAAAGATGGAAGTATTGTATCCCATCATGGAACATGGTGACATCTGGATGGCTGACTGGTGGCACCTGCCTCCTTGTTACCTTACCTGGTAAGGGCATATTTACTGGCCCATGCAGGTAAGACTTATTTAAATTAAGTTACCTGAAGTTGGTACACCCCTGTCTCCTTTGATACTTTAGTATGTTAACTGTGCAACTTGTTACAAATATTAAGGCTGCATTCTTACCAGCACTTTGCAGACCTTTTGTTAATGTACGGCTTGACTGTATTCAAATTCCAAGAGTACGGAGTTTATACATTTTTGTAATAGTGTGTATATTTTCTGCATATGTAGAAGCTTACCCATGTCAGAGGGCAGATTCTGCCACTGTTTTAAAGTTTATATAACTTTATTTCTATGTTTAGTGTACTTTGTATTAACACCGAGCAGGGAACCCATTTCTACAATTCCCTGATGAAACAATTATGCAAGATATTCCACACCAAGTTGACTTCACTATCCCAACCATCCACAGTACTCTGGACTGGTGGAAAGGTTAACAGGACCCTTAAAAATAAGATATCAAATATTTGTGCTGAAACAAATCTTAAGTGGCCCGAGGCACTTCCTTTAGCTCTTATGAGTGTGTAAAGCATGCTGAAATCAAGGAAATTTAGTTCCTATGAGATAAATGGGGACCCATGGCCCTACCAGCTGCACCCCAAGTCAAAGAATTAAACAGATGATGTAACATCATTGTCAACAACTTTTCCATTTCTTACAGCAGTAAGAGAACTGTACGAGAAGCTCTTCAACAACCTCAACAGCCCTGTCAATTGCAGCCAGGTGTCTGGGTTTATGTGAAAACTTTCCAGAGAAAACTGTGAGCCCAAGGTGTAAAGGCCCTTTCCAGGTAATCCTCATCATCCTGACTGCAGTCCAATGTGCAGACCTACCAACCTGGATTCACTCATCCCACTTTAAGACCTGTTGTGTAGGGACCCCAGACAACTCACTGCTGGCGAAAGATTTAAGTGTGAAGGACGAATCATGTGCCCCAGTAAAGAATTAGGGAGAAAATCAGCTCAAACAGCACTCCATGCTGATTCCTGTGACAACAGATACCTTTGTTTTTGGTTGCTGTTTCCTTCTACCTGCTCGAGAGAAAATAGTTTCCTGTATGTTCTTTGACAGTATGATGAACTTAAATGCGACAAACTGTTGGGTGTGTTCACAATTACCTCAACATTCTAAGGCAAGGATTCTCAAAATTCCAATTCTTGCATCACCGGTAACATCTGAGAAAGAACTTAGTGATACTAATTTAACCTAGCATAATACGACTAGTTTTTTCAAAAGTGGTCATTTCAGCTTGCCACCACAAACTGGAGACATGCTACACCAGAAATGGGACTATGCCAGTGGGAATCAGCAAATGCAAGGACAACAGACATGAAAATGTGTTGAATTCTTTACTGGGGGAGTAGTATGGGCATGATAGAGGATCATTACTACATTTGTGATCGTGCCTACCCTTGGTTACCCATAAACTGGTCAGTGTGTTTTGTGGGCTATACTACTCCTATTCAGTATTTTGAAAACCCTCCAGCAGGCAGACTGAAAAATAAGCAGGAAATCCACTGGGCAGAGCAAGTATTTCCAGCTTCGTTTTTATGTATGGAGTGCAAAAGGACAATGCTTGAAATCACTATGCTTGCTCAAATTTTTCAGTACACTTCGCATCACATCAAAATGGCAAACGAGAAATGACTGAAATGCGAACTGGTGTTACAGAATCAATTGGCACTCAATAATGCTGCTGCAAAAGGGGGGATATGTGCTCACATAGAAGCTGCTGTTCTTAGATTAGTGACCATCATAATGAACAGGAAAAGTCAGCCAATTTCATAGAGCAGAGGGCCAAAGATTTGGACAATACTTCCAAACAATGGACACTTTTTGGATGGTTGGGCAGTGTATTTGGGAACCTAGAAACTAATATATTACAAGGTATTATAGTAATTTGTATTCTTTTAATTGTGATTGCAGCCTTTAAACCAGCAAATATTAAATCAAAGTGCTTGATCGCAACTGTACCCAAAATGCCACTTGTACCTGATGAACTTATGAATGAAAATTCAAATCACTGCAGATGATGAATATTATGACTATGAAGTGTATTTTATTAAAGACAAATCATAATACAATTGTGTATTTTATGACTGTCAATGGGGCAATTCTGTTAAAGAAAAAAAAGTATTTCTCAGAATTCTTCACAAAATGCTGAACAGTTTCTTCACAAATGAGTTGTTTAATATGTAGATGTATATTTATGCCAACGCAAACCAGAAAGTTATAGTTCAAAGTATTTTACAACTACATTCTAACAAAGCTGCACAGTATATTAACAGATGACTGAAGGAAAAGTGCTGAAGGGATTAAGGGATGTTACTATGGTCTACACGGTCTGGTCCTGGAATGCCCAGGAAGGGAGGAAAGTGGACAATGTGACAGATTTTGTTTTATGTGAGCTCCAACCTTCCCAGACTGGGATGGGTAGATACATGGAATGTTGGGAAGATGGAATGTTATTGGTACTGAAATATACAAAGTCGAAAAACAAGTCTGATTGCCAGGCAGCCCATTTTTACAACATTGTTACTTAAAAAAAAACATGGTAAAGTGTTAACATACAGCACTAAACGAGAAGCATGAGGGTCTGCAGAGACCCTATTTGTTAGCCAATATAAAACATCAGAATTCCGCATTCATGATACCGATAAGAAAATATAAACTGTTTTTGCTGCTTGGGGAGACTGATTTGAAAGCTTGAAGGCAGTCTTCCACTGCTGTGATTTATTCTACTACAATACAGAAAACTGATTTGCACATCTTGAGTTGTTATGCTTGAGTCAAGACTTTGTTTTTGTGTCTTAGGCTAATGGGTAATAAATGTTATTGATGTATATTTTAACTGCATTCTAACAGAAGGTTCACAGATTTGAGTTTTAGAAATTCCATAAGTCGGAACCAAAGGTTTTGAAACCAAGTTAAGAGCTACGTAAAATAACTATCAGATTCAAGGTCTTACAATCCAGTCTTTCTCCTTGGATCCGAAGATCTTCACATCTGTGGAGGCTCCAAGGTAGATGGGGTCTTAGATTTAGGAGGGGACCTTTCCCTATGCTCAGACAGAGCCTTGGCATGTTGAGCCCCAGAGAAGGAAGAGGGCTACAACACTGAGAACTTGTTCCTCCTGTCCACAACAGCCCTTGAGCTGAATGCAATGCAACTGCACTGTTTGTGCTAAGGTACACTGCCCTAAAGAGTAAATGCACTCTCTGTGGGCATCAGACTTTGGGATTCTGTGCTCACAAAAAGTGCATTTTTGAATCCTCCTGACATACTCAGTCAGACACAGCTCTTTAAAAACAGAATTTTCTTTTTTAAACAGAAGAGACTACCCTCACAATAGGAAGAGTAGGCAAAAGTACAACCAATGGATGGCACAAACTTTTACATTACAAAGGTAGGAAGGACTAATGGTACAGAAAACTCCATAAAGCTGAGAATAAAGGAAGCAGGAGCCATGAAACCATTAAGTTAATTACTGAAAAGACATTTTAAAGAAAGCACTCCCAAAAATGTACGTCTAGCAGATGGCTCAGAGAATCTGCTTCTGTGTGAGATGGCAGAAAATGAAATCAGAGGTTTTGTGGGCAGAAAAAGGCATTACGGGAAGAGCTCAAGAGTCAAATCTGAAATTTGGTGGAATGCAACAGTCTGATCTGACGACAAATCCATAACCCATACGTTGAGGAAAAATTAAAACATCAGATCCTGCCATTCATGCTGGGAATCCTTTACAGGGTAAACATGCTGTCTTCCGTTTCCTTTTCTGCAGGATATCTGCTCGGAAAAAAACCCTCAGGTCAGAACCCTGACAACTATAATGGTGGTAGGAATTAACTCCCTCACTAGCTATCAGGGGAAGGACCCCCCCCCCCCAAATCAGGTATATATTTGAAAAGGCAGGGACATACGAGAAATCGGATCCATGCTGGCCTCCAAAAGGGTCTCGACAGAGGAATCCTAAGCAAGCACCAGATGGGATTTTCAAGGCTTTCACTAGCCTCTGGAGAGAAGTTTAGGGGAGGCTTGACAGAAACTTCACCAGGCCTGAATACTTATTACTATAACAGTGATATGAAGGACATGAACTAGAAAACCCTTTGTCATTTTCTAATATATGATCTTCTAGTAGCAGGCTTTCCTACCCCCCCCCCTCCCATTAGTACCCGCTGCACATAGTATACACGTACCTAAAAGGCATTAAGACCCTATCAACCATGCAGTCAATTGAGACTGACTGGTGTCGGGGTTTAACACCCCTGTTCTTGTGCGAGTAGATCAACTCTGAGGAAGCTTGTGGTAATTGCTCCAGGCCATTTCCAAAAGGAAGAACTATAGCTGTCTGGGCCAGAGGGAATCACAATTATCTTGGGGAATTCCTTCTGAATCTTCAGAAGTACCTTGGATATCAGTGGAAAAGCATACAAGGATCACTCCGAGAAAAAACAAAAGGCATCTGCATTCTAGGCCTTCTTGCATAAAGTAGTGGAACAGAATCTTGTCAGTTGATTGTTCAAAGAGGTCCATTTCAGGAACTCCCTAGAGATGGATCAAATCTTGAAAAGACCCCTAATCTAGTTTCTACTTGTGAGGGTCTACCCTGGGCCTATTCAGCCCGCCTGCCACACAATTTTGCTCCGACAGAATGCAGGATCATACCTCTCAACTTAGAATCAAAAATCTGGACAAAGGCCCATGAAAAGTAGGTACAACTGGCCAAAAATCAGGACACAGATTAAAATTTGCATACATAATGAACAGGTTTTGCAATGGACTTTAACTTTCTTTTCTTTCTGCCTCACTCATTTTAGGATAACAATGAAATTACACAAATCTCTGTTTAAAAAAATCTGTCACTCATTGCGTCTGCTTTTTTTTGTTTTTATTTATTTTTTTTAAGTTTCTTATGCTGTTCCAGCACTATTACAAGCATCAGCAAAATAATTAAGTGGTGGGATAAGCTGTGGGTCTTTCCCAGTTTATTTTATTTTATGTAGCAGATGGCTTTAAGGTGCCTTTCTGACTTTATGGGAAATAAAATCCAGCCAGCAGCTTAGAGCTCCACCTCATAAGAAGTGAGAGAAGCGCAAGCAGCACACAGATGCTGGCGTCCTAGAATTTACTGCTCCTCGTACACAGCAGCAGCAGGTGAGAAATGCTCATCACACCAACACATCACTGCACACGGTGCCAGCAAGGGAACCTATACAAGGCAGAGATGTACCCAGAGACCCAAAGATTGCAAGTACTTTACAAGGACAATTAGAAGCTTCCAAGACTAACCAATGTATAAACTACAAAAGGTGGGGTGACAATCTGTTGTCAAAAAAAAATACACCACCTCTATTTGTGAGATTTTAAGGACAGCCCCATTTGACGCACTGCTCCTTAATTTGGCTTTGGACTGTTCAGCCACAAATGCAGTAAATTAAATATACAGCGAAGTCACAAAATCACAAAGTCTGCTGCCTACATTTAATACGCATCATTTGTAGTGCCCTTAATGTTGTGTTGATCTGTTTGCAAGATTAATTTAGAAAGGACAGTCACCTAAGTAAATCAGAGTAATGAGTATCAGAAAACAGGATGTTTTTTTCTTATATTTGTCAGTTTCATTCCCACTTGTGTGTAGTGCGTGTTGGGAATGGAGTTGTAGGACAGCGGGTCTAGAACCCACAATACCTTGTAAGCTAATTTGGGTCCGATAAGTGTAACGGTGCTCAACAAACATTTGGTATCACAGGACAGCAAAGCAAAGCCTGTATAATATTGCCATTGTGTGTGAAATATGGAACCATAGGGGGAAAAGGTACTTATGTCAAAGAATGGAAAACTTCAGGTCAGTAATTCTCTTTCCATATGTCTATGTGAGAAACTCTATCTTGTTTATCCTTTGCTATCTGATCTCCACTGTAACAGTGACTAGAATTACACATTTCAACAATACGATACTTTATGGTTGTTAGAATGTTCATTGTATGCTTATACACAACTCTGTTGTGCACTTTTATTCCAACTTCAGTAAAGGAAATGCATATTCTAAACTATGCACCGCCATTTGGAATACACTTCCACCAGAGGTGGGAGAAAGTACAGTTGTGCACACTTACCATAAATGTAGATGTTAAGAGTATATTCACTGTTGCAGTCATTACATTTGGGTAATCCATTGGCAAGTTGCCCTCAGTCGGCCTGATTAATAGTCTTGGGTCCTGCATCGGTTGCTCCCTTCTTCCATGAGGTCAGGGGTATAAAACATGCAGCCAACGCCATTACATCAGTTTTTCTTGCCCCAGATGTCAAGTACCCCCTCTAATGGGGAGCAAATAAACATAAAAACACAAAAGTATACCTCCAACCAAAAGCAAATACACCAAAAAGGCTTACAAGCATAGTAAAGGAAAGTAGAGGTACAGCCAGAAAAAACTAGGAAGCTGGAGGGAGGGTAGTCAGGACTGCAACAGTGAATACACTTGAACATCTACATTTATGGTAAGTGTAAACAACTGTACTATGTTCTTTGTGTTTCACTGTTGCAGTCATTACATTTGGGTAGCTTCCCAAAGCTATGGTTGGGAGAAGTTTATACAGCATTAGGGTCAGCTATAAGGCCCTGCAAGGCAGCAGTGGCAAAGCCAGCTCTGGATTTAGAGAAAATTGGTAAATGATAATGCTTGGTGAAAGTACGTATAGAATTCCAGGTAGCAGCTTCTAGGATATCACTTGTAGGAACACCTCTGAGAAAGGCTGTAGAAGTAGATGCAGCCCTTGTGGAGTGAGATCTGATCCCCTGGGGGATAGGTTTTCCATGGTACTTATAGCAGAAATTAATGCAATGGCTTAACCATTTAGAAATGGTTTGTTTTGAAATAGGCTTCCCCCTCTGCCCCTGCAGCAAATGCTACCAGCAATTGTTCATATTTTCCTCGAGATTTAGTCTTGTCCAAGTAGAATCTAAGTTATTTGTGCACATCCAAGGAATGCAGAACCCGTTCCCCTTTGTTCTGTGGATTGGGAAAGAAGGTTGGTTAATGAATGGACTGATTAAGAGCCACACTGGAAACCACCTTGGGCATGAAGGATGGATTGGTCCTGAGAGATACCCTGTCCGCATGAAAGATGATGAAAGGCTTCACTGCCATAAGGGCCTGTAATTCAGATATCCTTCTAGCTGAAGTGAATGCTAAAAGGAAGGCTGTTTTCCAAGAAAGAAATTTTAAGTCTGCAGTAGCAGCTGGCTCGAAAGGAGGTAGAGTGAGTTTCTCCTAAACAAAAAAAGTTAAGGTCCCAGGCAGGGGGAGGAGCTCTTCTGGGTGGTCTCAAGTTTTTTGCCCCTCTGAGATACTGCTTGAGCACAGGATGAGAGAAGAGGGGTGGTTCTATGTTACAGTGAGCTGAAACGGCTGAGGCGTGGATTTTAATGGAGGAAAAAGACAGGCTCTTGTGAAGCATCTCAGTTAAGTATTGCAAAATCAGAGGTAAACTGGGAGCTGCTGTGCTCATCCCTAAAGATTGGCTCCAGGCACAGACTCTTTACCATTTGTCAGGGTAAGATTTTCTAGTACTAGGTCTCCTCGCCTCCAAGATGACATTCCATCACAGATTTGCTGAGGGATAATAAGGGTAAATTTAAGTTATTAGCCAGGCTGCAAGGTTCAAAGTTGGAAGCTGAGGGTGCAAAATTTGGTTCTTCCGCTGAGACAGCAGGGAAGGGGTTTGAGGCAGGTGCCATGGATATATTTACGGCACACTGAGAAGGAGGGGGGTACCTGTGTTGGTGCGGCCAGTCTGGAGCAATCAAAATTATCCTTGGTTTGTCCTGTTTGACTTTTAGTAGAACTTTGGAGAGGAGAGGCAGAGGGGGGAAAGGCACAGACAGATAGGTTTTTCCAGCTGAAGGAGAGCATCCACTTTCCAGGCTTGTTTGTGGGGAGTCCTTGTGCAAAACCTGTCCAACTGGTAGTTCTGGGAGAAGGCAAGTAGATCTATGTCTGGGCTCCCCCATTCGCTTGTAAAGATGTTGAAAATCCATGGTTCCAGTTTCCACTCATGTGGGTCCATGAGGTATCTGCTTAGTACATCTGCTAGTGTATCCAATTTTCCTGGCAGGAATTGAGCTTGCAGGTGCACTTGATAGCTCAAGGCTGAGTTCCACAATGCCATGGCTAGTCTGCCGAGGGGGTAGGAATGTGTACCCCCCTGCTTCTTTATGTACCATATAACCGTGGTGTTGTCAGTCTTTATCATTAGTTGTCCTGGAAGAATGTAGTCCTTGAAGGCTGTCAGAGCATTCTGTACAGCTAACATTTCTTTTTGATTGATATGTAGGTGCATTTGATTTGGGTTCCATTTGCCCTGAACGCACTTCCCTGCCAGGTGAGCCCCCCATACATAAGTGTACTGGATGCGAGTTCCAGTCTTCCCAGGAAATGCTCACAGCCAAACCAACCTTTGTAAACCTGAATTAAAAATTGGTCTCAAGCGAAAGGTAAAGTCAGAAGACCTCCAAATGTTCCACGATTTATTGTTTAAATTCACAAACTAGGGAACCGCCATAAACAGCTCCACTGATATACACCACAAAAACAAACGGCACGATCTACCTAGGTTTCGTCCGTAGACTTCTTCAGAATAATGCACTACATCCTCTTGCCACTTAAATATCCACAGTGAAACCAATTAATCAATAAAACAATATGTCTTTTTAAAGGGTCTTTTTTTTAAAAAAACATAACACATTTGTTGAACGTTGGTGAAATATGCTTATGATCACGATACAAAATGAATTACTCTAAAGTAAATTATAAAAAATAAAACAAACATAAAATAAACATAAAATGATAAAATATGAAAAGGAGAAAAGCTACTATAGTTGTCTGATAGTACTTAAACTATGTAAAACTTCAAAACAATGTGAACCCAATTGTATATACTTCTTGATGTTATGTATGTATATGGTAAATATATTATAACTGTTCCCTAGTTTGTGAATTTAAACAATAAATCGTGGAACATTTGGAGGTCTTCTGACTTTACCTTTCGCTTGAGACCAATTTTTAATTTAGGTTTACAAAGGTTGGTTTGGCTGTGAGCATTTCCTGGGAAGACTGGAACTCGCATCCAGTACACTTGTTTTGGAGTACAGACATTTTTGAGCCCCCCATACATAGTCTGATGCATCTGTAGCTAGGGTTTGGGTAACGGGGTAGTGTGAATGGTAGTCTCTTGTTTTGATGGCATGCCTCTGCCCACCATAGGAACTCCAGGCATAGGCAAGGTATGATAATCATTGTTTCCAGGCTGTGAATGTTGACTCCATAGACTTTTTAGATACCACTGTAGTTTCCTCATATGCAGTCTTGCATATGGAATTAGAAGAATGCAGGAGGCCATGAACCCCAAGGCTTGCAGTATTAGTCTTGCAGATAGCAGGGTTTTTGTGGCCACTTGTCTGAAAGTAAGTTACCAAATGAATTTGCTTCTCTGGCATGAGGAAAGCTCTGGGCAGTTGTATTCAAGCTTGCACCCAGGAATGTAATCTGCTGACAAGGTACCAGTTGTGACTTCTTTTCGTTTATGGTGTACCCCAGACAAGTTAGAACCCTTTTACAAATGCCAGATTTAAAGGTATGCCCTGGTTTTCTGCCTGAATTAGACAATTGTCCAGGTATGGATATATTTGAATATTTCTCTGCCTGCAAAATGCAATAACTGGAGCCAGGCACTTTGTGAATACCCTGGGCGCAGTAGACAAGCCAAAGGGCAGTGCAGAGAACTGATAATGCA
Organism: Protopterus annectens; assembly: GCF_019279795.1. Taxonomy (NCBI): domain Eukaryota; kingdom Metazoa; phylum Chordata; order Ceratodontiformes; family Protopteridae; genus Protopterus; species Protopterus annectens. The sequence continues at coordinate 316,188,077 of NC_056743.1, read as the reverse complement.
AGTAGCCTGCTTTGAAGCGTAGATATCTGCAAGATTCCCTGATTGGGATGTGCAGGTATGCTTCTTTTAAGATCTAGAATTGCCAACTAGGCGTCTTTGCGTAGCATAGGAAGTAACTGGTGAAGAGTCAGCATCTTGAATTTTGGAATCTCCAGAAAGGTGTTTAGAGTAGACAGGTCCAAGACTGGACACCATGATTTGTTGTTTCTGGGTACCAGAAAAAAACTGGAATAGAAACCTTGTCCCTTTTCCTCTTCTGGTACCAGATAAATAGCCCCCATGCTTAAGAGTGAAAGTACTTGTTTTTGAGCCTCTGCCCAATGATTTGGGAGCAGGTCTAGCCACCTGTTTGGTGTTGGCAATGTGTGGAAATGAAATCTGTATCCCTGGGACACTATTTAAAACCCATTTGTCCTGGGTTATGAGTTGCCAGTTCTTTGCATGAAGAGCAATCTTTCACCCCATAGGAGCAGTTAAAAGGTAAGTGTTTGGAAATTTTAAAAGGAAGTCATTGAGAGAGTTTACCATACGGGGGTGTCTTATTTCCTGATTTGGAAGTGGAGGCCGCCCACTGCTTAGTTCTGAGAGTCCCCTGGGACTGAAACTTTTAGTTATGTACTTACCATAACTTTAGATGTTTGGGATCCATCTCGCCTACATTCTGTACTGATGGTCTCGGAGCCGATCCCTCGGCTCCGACTCGGCACGCTATGCTATAGAGCGAAGCCTCTTATTGGCTGAGCTATTCTCTATCCCAGGATGCACCACCACTAATCCCCCAGATCTTGTTTGTCCGCATTCATGCACACATACATAACTTGTTTATATAACATTGCCAGATGTTTCAAGATGAAATAGGATTCTGACCGTCCGATCTCTTCTGATCTCCAAGGAAGGGGGAAGGAGGGTGGGTTATTGGGAATGTAGGCGAGATGGATTCCAAACATCTAAAGTTATGGTAAGTACATAACTAAAAGATGTTATGTGATCCTATCTCGCCTACATTCTGTACTGATGGGACAGCGTCCCTAGCACCTAAATCCTGGGTGGCTCACTGGAACACTCCTGAGCACTGTGGAACCAAATGAAGCTCGCCCCCGAGATGCCACATCCAATTTGTAGTGGGAAATGAAATTGTGCGGGGAAGACCACGTAGCCGCAGCACAAATGTCACTAATGGCAAGCTTAGAATGGAATGCTATTGAAGTAGCCATAGCTCTTGTAGAGTGAGCTTTGACAGAGGTCGTAAGCTCTTTATTAGAAGAGGAATAAGCTTGACTAATACAGTCCCTGATCCATTTGGCAATAGTGACCTTTGTGACGGCTTTGCCCAATTTATTATCCGAAAAGGATACAAACAATTTATCTGTTTTCCTTGTTTGGTCCTATCTAAATAAAAACGCAATTGCCTGTGGACATCTAATGTGTAGAATATGTATTCCGCTTTGAGTACTTTGGAAAGAAAACTGGAAGTTCTAATGACTGTTGTAGACAAAAACTGGAACAAACCTTAGGGACAAAGGATGGATTTGGCCTGAGAGATACTCTATCTTTGTGAAAAACCAGGTACGGAGGTTTTACAGAAAGCTTGAAGCTCTGAAACCCTTCTGGCAGAAGTAATCGCGACCAGAAAGGCAGTTTTCCACGATAGAAATTTCAAATCACATGTTGCTGCCGGTTCGAAGGGGGAGGAAGTTAAGGCACGTAACACCACATCAAGATCCCATGGAGGAGCAGGATGAGAAATCGGAGGTCGTAAAAGCGCAGCACCTTTCATGAAGGTCTTACACAATCTGTTGCTCATTAAAGGTGGGTTTATAGATTCGTGAAAATTGGAAATAGCTGCCAATTGAACCTTGATGGTAGAGACTGAAGAACCTTGATTGAATAGGGAAGCTAGAAATTTCAGGACTTCCGATACAGGAATAGTGATGGGATCCAGACCCCGGAGTTGAGCCCAAATAGCAAATCTCTTCCATTTGCTAGAATACAATTTCTTAGTGGCAGACTTGTGGGCCGAAGATAAGATGTGTACGACTTCCGGGTCTAAGGTATGATTCCTGACTATAGTCGGAAGAGGAGGAGCCAAGCTGTTAATTTCAAGGTGTGGAGGGACTGGTGGAGTAGTCCCAACTGATGAACTAATAGGTCTGGGATCTGATCCAGGAACCATGGACCGTCCAGTGCATATTTCCGAAGATAGGGGAACCATACCTGACGAGGCCAGTAAGGACCAACTAAGATCATTTTGCTCCCCAAATGAGACGCCTTTTGGATCACTCTGGGAAGGAGGGGAACTGGGGGAAAAGCGTATAGCAAGCCGGTTGGCCAAGGATGGGCTAGTGCATCCATAGGGCTCTCCCCCGGAGCCGGAGTGAGGGAGAAGAACTTTTTGCACTTCGCATTCAGCGGGGTTGCGAAGAGGTCGCAACAAGGAATTCCCCATTTGCTGAAAATCTGAGTTGTAACCGTATTGTTCAGAGACCACTCGTGTGGAGAGAGGATAGTTCTGCTCAGTCTGTCAGCTATCACATTGGACTTGCCAGGGATAAGAGTCGCCACTAGAAATCGTTTGGTCTACACTGCCCATTCCCAAACTCTCATGGCCTCTCTGCAAAGGGGGTAGGATCTGGTCCCTCCCTGCTTGTTCAGGTACCAGACTACTGACATGTTGGAGTGAATGGCAATTACGCCCTGAGGGAGGTAATCGTGAAGGGCTTGTAGGAACAGAAACACCGCCCTCACTTCTAAGATGTTGATATGAAGGAGGCTCTCTTCCGAATGCCATTTGCCTTGAACTGACCTGCCCAGGGAATGACCCCCCCACCCCATCTGGGAGGCGTCCGTAGTCAAAGTGGCCACAGGAGGAGGTGGAACAAAGGGTCGTCCCTGATCCAGATTGGAGGGCACCAGCCACCAGCGAAGGTCCCGTTTGCAGGTTTCCGTGATCCATATGAGGTGATTGAGAGGAAGATCCTGAAAGGACCACTGTGTTGAAAGAAGCCACTGGAGAATTCTCATGTGCAACCTTGCTAGGGGAACTAGAAGAACCGTGGCGGACATAGATCCCAATAGCTGCAGGACCATTCTGGCTGGGGCTTTGGATCTGGGAAGTAAGGCTCGAACTTGAGCCTGTATAATTTGTATCCTTTCTGTAGGAAGATAGACCCGCATTCGGTTTGAGTCCATCTCTACTCCGATGAATCTTATGCGTTGAGATGGCAGCAACACAGACTTTGGCCAATTGAAGGTGATTCCAAGGGAAGTGCCCAGTGATATTGTGACTTGTAGGCTCTGCAATAGTAGATGCTTGGAGGTGGCAGTTAGGAGCCAGTCGTCTAGATACGGAAACACCTGGAATCCTAGACCTCTCAGGTGAGCAGTCACGACCGCCAAACATTTGGTGAACACCCTGGGGGCTGTGGTGAGACCAAAGGGCAGCGGAACTGAAAATGACCGTCTCCTAGGCTGAAGCGCAGATGTCTCCTGGACGCTTGATGTACCATGACATGGTAATAAGCGTCCTTGAGATCTATGGAGCACATCCAAACACCTTTCTCCAGCAGTGGGAGAATGGATTGTAGGGTGACCATTCGAACTTGGACTTTTGACTGAACGATTTAGAATGCTGAGATCCAAAATGGGCCTCAAGTCCCCGGTCTTTTTTGGCACCAAAAAGAATCTTGAGTAAGTCCCTAATCCAATCTGGTCTGCGGGGACCGGTTGGATGACTCCTTTTTGAAGCAGCTTTGAGACTTCTAAGGCTGCAATTTCCCGTTGACTGGGTGGCGGGTCCGGGATTTTCTTGGACGGAGGTGGGGAGTGAGAAAAAGGAATGGCGTAACCTCCGGCGATAATTCGAAGCACCCATCGGTCCTGAGTGATACCTTCCCAGGCTTTTAGGTGCCTCGAAAAAAGACCCCCGACTGGCTCCGGAGCTGCACAGTTGGGCAATCCCTCAGGGATTGTGAAAGGCTGAAGAGCCACGAAAGGACTCACAGTCTCCAGTGTTGCGGGGGCCTCTGCCGCCTCTGGGACGGCGTCTTCCAGAAGAATTTCCCCCTCCTCTGCCTCTAGAAGGGGGATCGTCCTGCTGTGAGGGATAAGACTTCTGAGATCTACGGAACCACATTTTCCCTCCTCTTTTAGCCTTGGGGTAAGGCCGAAAGGGAGTGGAAAATCATGTCCCTACGGCAGTCAAAGTCTTACCTTCTTGCTCGCAGCGAGTCAATGTGTCCTTTACCTTGGGTCCAAACAAAGAGGACCCATCAAAGAGGGCGTCGGCAAAGGAAGACTTGAAGGCTTCCACAAAGTGACACAGGCGGAGCCAAGCTTGCCTCCATAGAGCAATACCTGTACCCGCCGCTCTACTCGCCCCCTCGGCCGCATAAGTAATGAGCCTCATGGATGAGTTTGATATGGATGACAGCGCAGCCAACCGTCTGGGCCAGCTGCTCAGGTAGGTTACCCAAGAGGGTATCTGAAAGCTCCTTGATCAGATCCCTCGGAAACCTGGTGAAGTGCGTTAAATAGTTCAGGGATCCAAGGTAAAAGCCGCTGAACTGAGGGTGCGCTTACCGTACCGATCCATGCTCCTAGACTCCTTATTAGGAGGATGGACAGACGCTGAAGCCTCTGCTACATCTTGTTGGGTAGCAGATGCCACCACCAAGGCATCTACAGCCACACCTTTAGTCAAAAACTCCTTCTCCGGGGGTGCTGACAGGAACTTATTTGGGCGAGCAGGCACCGGTTCCACAGAGTCTGGGTGTTCCCACGCCCTTCGACAGATCAAATCTAGGAGCTCGTCGAAGGGCGGAGACACCCAGGAGGCGGAGGGCTGAGCCCCGAAGGCCTTAAGGAACACAGACTCGTCAGCAGAAGGGGGTTTGGAATGCCAGCCGCCTCGTTGTTTGAGGGCTTCCAGGATGTCTGCAAAGGGGACATCATCTGAGGATGACTTAGGGGACCCCTCTGCATCATCAAGATCAGTGTCTGATGTGAGAGACTCATCGGGGGAGTCAACGTGCTTCCTCTTGCACGATCTTTTCCTTGGGGGTTCCTCCGAAGAAGCTTCAGAGGGACCTCCAGGAAGGGGGGAACCCCCAGTGGGGGTGACCTCAGGCCCCGGGGCTCCGCTGTCTAAGGACAGGGGGACTGCCAAAGACCCAGTCTCCGTATGCAGGGAAGGTGCTGGAGAGACCGTGGAGGTAGCCAAAGAAGATTTGGCTAACGCACTCCTCATGGCCCTAAAGGCTGGACCACCAGAATCCTGGGAAGGTCCAACTCCCGTGGCCACAACAGTAGACTGTACCCCCGCAGCCAACGCACAGAGAGGAAGGCTTGGGACCGAAAACATCAGTCCCGAAGCGTCCCCCCCCGGGGCCGACAGAGGAGGTCCGCGTACCGAACTCCAACTCGAGAGCCGGGGTTGGAGTAAGGGTTGGGGCCGACCCAAAAACCTCCATCGGTTCCACCAGCACCGGCTCCAACGGTGCCGAGGCTGTTGGAGGAGGAACCATAACTACAGGGTGGACCATCGGCTCCGAAGCCAAATGGGCTGGAGCCGAAACTAACTTTTGGAACACAGGAGACTGGAAAAGTCTTAGGAGCACCCTGTCGATGTCCGAATCAGACATCTTGGAGGATCTAGATGAAACCGATCGGGTCCGAACTGACTTCTCCATCGGCTCCAAAGGACTGGGGGACCGGCTCCGAATGGACTCGACCAATATAGGTTCCGAGGGAGATCCCAAAACAATTTCCCTCGGTGCAGAGGAGGGCTTCGGCGCCGAAGGGGAAGAGTCTGAGCCGGCAACCCTCATCAGCTCCAAAATCAGTGGAGCCGATGAAGGTGACCCGCCTCTCGACGCCCCAGTCCTCTGCTCCGAAACCAGAGGAGTCGAGACTGGAGGCATCGAGGCAGACCGTTCCACCCTCGGCTCCGAAGTCCGTGGAGCCGATGGAGAAGCCTGCCTAGGTTTCTTAGCAGTCGGTTCCGACAGGCTGGTCAGAGCCGACGCTTTCTTCTTCTTGGTAGGAGAGGATGAGGAAGATAAGGCCTCCTCGAAGGAGAGTTTAATCAGCCCTTTCAGTATTAATTTATTCTTCCTCTCTTGGAGGACTCTAGATGAAAAGGCGTGACACACGCTACAGGACTCCTGTAGGTGCTTGGCGCCTAAACAATATACGCACGAGGAGTGGTCATCGGTTATAGACATCTTATAACCGCACCTCGTGCACTTTTTGAACCCTGAGGGTCTATGTTCTTTTGACATAATGCCTATCAAAAACCACTAAACATGAGAAAGAAGCACTATCGGAACAAATACTTTACCACAAAAATATTTAACTTTAAACTTATAACTTTTTTTTTTTTTAAACGATACAATACAATGACAGAAAAACACTAAAAAGGAGGGCCAAGACCCTCTAACTTAAACAGGTACTTGACCTCCTTGAAAAAATAAGAGAAACTAGCTGAAGAATAGGGGAAGGCCCCTCTAACTTAAACGGGAAACCTTTCCCTTAAACACACAATTTACCTCAAAAAAATGTACCAAAACACACTCGTACAACAATAGCTGTTAAAACAGCTTTTGGGTAATAAGAAATTTCCTGACAGGAAACTTTAGAAAAAACAGTACTTAGCTCAGCCAAGTTTGAGACCACGTCCTAGCTTGTAAGCGGCAAACGAGATTTGGGGGATTAGTGGTGGTGCATCCTGGGATAGAGAATAGCTCAGCCAATAAGAGGCTTAGCTCTATAGCATAGCGTGCCGAGTCGGAGCCGAGGGATCGGCTCCGAGCCCATCAGTACAGAATGTAGGCGAGATAGGAACACATAACATCCTGGGGTTTTGCTGTGTCTGGGTTTGGCTTAAAAGGATCTGGAAGGGGCTGGGAAGGACCAATTCTTAGTAGGCCAGTGCCTACTAAATCTTGGAGGTTGCACTTGTAAGAAATCTTTAACAGTTTGCATAGATGTAGCTTTATCTTCCATCTTTTTAAGAACTTCAGCCTTACTGCCAAACAGGCAGTCCTGATTTAAAGGAGCATCCATAAATTTAGCTTTAACATGATCGGCAAAGTTTGCTCCTTAAGCCAAGCATGCCTTCTAAGCAGACCCAGTAACAGCAGCCCTGCAAGAGGCCTCTAAAGAATCAAAACCACACTGCAAAGTAGGTTTTCCAACTTGTTCAGCAGAATGAATTAAATCCTGTAAATCTTTATTTTCCACATAGACAGGAATCATCATTTTCTGTTTAAGCAGTCCAATAATATGCTGATTTTTCAACATATGAAATTGGCAGTTTAAAGCTCGGATTGACAAAGTTGCAGAAGTATAAACCTTTTTACCCCATCTACCCAGCCCCCTGGAGTCTCTATCAGGAGGAGTAGGATTTTTAGCAGTAAAAGCCTTAATTGCCCTTGGGCCCCTGAGAAATGGTTTCTGGATCCGCAACAGGATTTTTGAAAAGGAACTTGTGGGATTCAGGAACCCTGTAGTATATCTGTCAGGTTTACTAGGAGCCGGAGGCAGGGAGTCAGGGGCTAAACTGGATTCCGAGAACACATCAACAATGTCTAGTACAGGAAGTATAGCCAAAAGCCTATGCTGAGGTATAAGGAAATCCCTAAGCCTCTTTTTTGAATCAGAAAATTCCTGGCTTTCCCAGTGGAAATGCTCCCTTAATGTAAAGTTTCTCCAAAAGAAAAATCCTCAGCAGGGGAAGTAGAGGGAATGGAATTCCCCTGCATCAGAATCTTCGTAAGTAGGTACGGACAAATCCAGGTCATTAAAAAAAGAGTCAGAAGAAACAGAATCCTGATAAGATTAATAATCAAGCTCAGCCCTAGGCCTCTTGGGGGGGGGGGGGGTTGACTACCCCTGATTAGAGTAATTAGACTACCCCTGATTAGAGTAATTAGATCTTCGGCCATTTTTATCATTTGATTTTTAGGCATAGGGGCCTGAACATGCAGCCTGGGCATCGTTTTTTTAGACATGGATCGAGATTTAGGCCTTAGTAATGAAGGAGGTATTGATTTAATACTCAAGTCTGTAGGTCTGAATACACCCCTCAGAAGCCAGTGCCTGTACAGGGGCACCGGACCCATCCATGGTAGAGACATCTGCGGGTTCCATAGGTGAAGTATCTCGCGGCATACCTGACTCCAAATGGGTCTCAGTTGAGGCTTGCAAATCAGAAGTAGCGGGCATCAGGGGCTGCGAAAGCACCTCACTGAGTACCAGCTAACTGGCTTAGGAGAAGCGTAGTCAGCAGTTTTGGACCTCGGCGGCATGTCTCTGTCTTTGCGCTTTTTCAGAATCCCGGTAGTCGGATGGCTAACCAATGACATTTCTGGATAATTAAACAGAGAAAGTAGAGTTTTGTACCTACCATAAATGTAGATGTTCGAGTGCTAATACAGCTGCAGTCATAACAGATGGGTTCTCCTGCTGTCAGGCGGGTCCTCGGTCGGCCGAATTCCAAAGTCTAGGTCCGGCGTCAGTTGTCGTCGCTTCTTACTTGACGTCAGTGCGACAGGGGTATAAAAGAACCAGCCAACGCCATTTTCTTTAGTTTTTCTTGCCCCAGATGTCAGGTGCCCCCAGAAGGAAGGCAATACATAAATTTGTGTAATAAAGCAATGCCATATAATCAACATACAGTAGTGCAAGCAAATACACCATAAATGAATACCCCAATCAGATTGTATGAGGAGGTGTTAGCCAATAGGCCTGTCCCAAGAGGGGAAGGAGGGAGGGAAACCTGGACTGCAGCTGTATTAGCACTCGAACATATACATTTATGGTAAGTACAAAACTGTACTATGTTCATCATGCATACAGCTGCAGTCATAACAGATGGGTAGAATCCCAAAGCTAAGAAATGGGTGGTAGGCACTAGGTGGAACTAGGAGGAGACAGGATGCCCTGCAAGACTGCAGTGGCAAAGCCTGCTCTAGATTTGGAGTATAATGGAAGGTGGTAGTGTTTGGAGAAGGTATGCACAGAACTCCAAGTGGCTGCTTCTAAAATATCTTTGGTAGGAACTCCTCCGAGGAAAGCTGCAGAGGTAGCCGTGGCCCTTGTGGAGTGAGATCTGATGCCTGTAGGTACAGTTTTGCCATGAAAAGAACAAAAGCATATGCAGTGGGCTATCCATTTTGAGATCGTCTGTTTGGAAATTAGCTTCCCTTGAGCTCCTATAGCATAGGACACAGAGCTGTTCTGATTTTCTGAAAGGCTTTGTTCTGTCCAAATAATAACGCAGTTGTCTGTGGATGTCCAAGGAATGTAGTAATCTTTCCCCTTTGTTTTGAGGATTAGGATAAAAGGTAGGTAAGTGTATAGCCTGATTCAAAGCTACCCTGGATACCACTTTTGGCATAAAGGACGGGCTGGTTCGTAAGGAAACTCTGTCCTGATGGAAGATGATAAAAGGCTGCACAGCCATTAGGGCTTGTAATTCCGACACCCTACGAGCTGAGGTAATAGCCAGAAGGAAAGCTGTTTTCCAGGACAAATATTGCAAATCTGTTGAGGCAGCAGGCTCAAAAGGAGGCAAGGTCAGTTTTTCTAGAATGAAACTGAGATGCCAAGCAGGTATTGGTTTGTTTCCTTGGGGGTTTTATATTCTTAGCCCCACTGAGGAACGGTCTTAAGAGGGGGTGAGAGAATAAAGGTGGATCAGTGTTGTATTCTGCAGAAATGGCGGAGGCATGGATTTTGATGGAGTAGAATGAAAGCCTACTGCTTAGCAGCTCAGCTAGATACTGTAATCTTTGAGGTAAATTCAGTTTTCCAGGATTCTGGCCCTTTTTCTCATTCCAGGCACAAAACAGTTTCCATTTTGCGGAGTAAGCTTTTCTAGTAGATGGCCTTCTGGCCTCCAAAATGACATCCTGCACCTCCTTGGAGAGTAGGGTCTGTTGTGATGTTAAGGAATCTTCCATGCGGCCAGATAGAGTGTTTTCAGCTGACTGTGAAGAGTTTTGAAGCAGTGCCGAGTCAGAAGAAGAGGCATTAGAGGCAGGGTTCATGGTGGGGAATGCGTCAAGCTCCTCAGGAGTGGGTACCAGTGTTGTCTTGGCCAGTCTGGAGCAACAAGAATCATCTTTGGTCAGTCTGCTCTGGTTTTTATTAAAACTTTGGGCAGCAGAGGAAGAGGTGGGAAGGCATAAACTGTCATTGTTGTCCAACTGAAAGAGAGAGCGTCCAATCTTCAGGCCTTTGGATGAAAAATCCTTGAGCAGAATTTTGTCAATTGGTGATTTTTGTGGGAGGCAAAGAGATCTATGTCTAGCCTTCCCCATGCTTGAATTATCTCTGTAAAAACTTGAGGATGCAACTTCCATTCGTGTGGATATGTCATATTTCTGCTTAGGTTGTTTGCCAGCGTGTTTTCCTTGCCTGGCAAGTACTGTGCTTGACGTTTGATTTGTAAGTCCAGAGCCATGTTCCAAAGTGACATGGCCAGCCTGCATAGGGGGTATGAATGGGTTCCTCCCCGTTTGTTTATGTACCACATTACTGTGGTGATGTCTGTCCTTATCAATAGTTGACCTGGATGCAGACGGTCTTTGAAAGCTATAATAGCATTTATTACTGCTAGCATTTCCTTTTGATTGATGTGAAGGTGCTTTTCTTTTTGGGACCATTTGCCCTGAATGCACCGATCTGTCATGTGCGCCCCCCAGGCATAGTCCGAGGCGTCTGTTGTGATGACTTGATTTGCTTGAGGTTTGCTGAATGGGAGACCTGTGTTTGTATGGCATGCTTGAGCCCACCACAGAAATTCCTTTTGAAGACATGGAATTAGTGGTATTATTGTTTTCAAACGGTGGCTGTGTTGAGACCACAGGTTTTTCAGGTACCATTGAAGTTTCCTCATATGCAGCTTTGCACATGGGATTAGTAGGATGCAAGATGCCATGAATCCCAGAGCCTGCAGGATTTTCCTTGGTCAGCCTGGTGAAATTTGCTAGTGTTGAGTTAGTTGCCCCTGCTTCTCTGGCGTGTGGTAGGCCATCTGGGTGTGTGTGTCCAAGTTGGCACCCAAGAAAATTATTTTCCGAGAAGGTATTAGCCTTGATTTCTTTTTGTTGACTCTGTATCCCAGAGAATTCAACAACATTATTACATAAGCCAGATGTTTCAGAAGTATGTGCTTGCTGTCCGCTTGGATCAGGCAGTTGTCCAAATAGGGGTATATATTTGTATCCCTTGAAGTCTGCAGTAGGCAATTACTGATGCCAGGCATTTCGTGAATACTCTGGGCGCAGTAGATAAGCCAAAGGGCAATGCAGAGAATTGATAATGGGTTGAACCTGCAAGAAATCTGAGGTATCTTCTGCAATTTTGTCTGATTGGGACATGCAGGTATGCCTCCTTGAGGTCCAATGTTACCAGCCTAGACTCCTTGCCCAGCATGGGAAGAAGCTGCTGTAAAGTGAGCATCTTGAATTTTGGTACGAGTAAAAATGTGTTTAGGATGGATAGGTCCAAAATAGGTCTCCAATCTTTTCCCTTCCTTGGTACCAGGAATAGTCTGGAATAAAAACCTTGACCTTGTTCGTGAGTAGGTACCTCTTTAACAGTTTCATGTCCATGAGATCTGAAATTTGTCTTTGTGCCTCTGCCCTTCGATTGTGTGGCAGGTTTGGCATGCCTCTCATTTTTGGAAGGGTGTGAAAATGGAATCTGTAGCCTCTGTTTATAATGTCCAGGATCCATTTGTCTTGTGACAATATGCCAATTTTTTGAAAATGCCAGCTTTCCGCCTAAGGGTGCTGCCATTTGAGCCTTGCTTGGCATGCAAAGGGGAAAGTCATTGGGCTTGCTTTCTGAATGGCTGCGAACTATCCTCACCACCTCTGTGTAGGAGCTTGCCATTGTCTGTCTCTAAACGATCCTTGGAATTGCCCTCTGCCCTCGGGCACCTGTATCTACCGTCTGTCCGTGGCTGGAAAGGACTAATTTTTGGTAGGCCAATTTCTACTGAAACGTGGGGGTTGTACCTGTAGAAAATCTTTCACTGTTTGCACTGATTTAGCCTTTTCCTCCATTTTCTTTAATACCTCCTCAGCATTAGCACCAAATAATACATACTTTTGTAGAGGGGCATCTAGTAATTTAGCTTTGACATGATCTGGTAAGGTTTGTTCCTTGAGCCAGGCATGTCTACGTATGACTGATCCTGTAACAGCAGCTCTACATGAGGCCTCTAGAGCATCAAAACCACATTGCAAGGTATGTTTACCCACTTGTTCTGCACTATGCATCAAATCCTGCAACTCCTTCAAGTCTGGTTGTTCAGGTTGTGACATTTTACTTCTCAATTGTGATAACAGAAACTGTTGGTACTTTGGCATATGGAACTGGTAGTTTAATGCCCTCATGGTTAAGATGGCCGAGGTATATACCGTTTTTCCCCACCTTTCTAAGGATCTGGAATCTCTCTTGGAAGGTAATGGATTTTTAGCAGTGGAGGCCTTAATTCCCTTGGGGCCCTGTGAGATAGTTTCTGGGTCAGCCGCATGGCTTTTGTATAGAAATTGGTGAGAGTCAGAAACCTGGTAGTACCTGTCAGGCTTGACTGGGGCTGGAGGTAAAGAATCTGGGTTAACGCAGGCCTCAGAGTATACATCATCTAGTATGTCCAAGACAGGAGGTATAGCCAGAGGCCTGTGCTGAGGTAGCAAGAGAAAATCCCTAAGCCTTTTCTTGGAATCTTGAGTACTCTTGGCCTTCCCAGTGGAAGTGTTCCCTTAAAGTATGCCAGGTTTCCCCAAATGAGTAATCCTCTGGGGGGCATACAGAGGGAATGGACTCCTCTGCATCAGAATCTTCAAAAGGGGAGTAAGAAAGTTCCTGTTCAGACTGCTCTGATATAATGGAGGCCTGATCAAAGGAAGGGGATTCTTCCTCCACTCTGTGCCTTTTGTCCGGGGGGGGTTGAGAACCCCTGATGAGTAATTAAATCCTCAGCCATTTTAAGCATCTGTTTTTAGGCATGGGGCCTGGAGATGGGCCCTGTGTAGCTTGTCTCTTAGAAAGCATGGCTGCTTTAGACTTAGTGAAAGCCTTGATGGAAAAAGAAGAGGAAGGTCTGAAGACACCTTGAGAGGAGGCAGACCTGTCTACATTTTGAGATTCACCACCAAGAGTGGCTTCGGTATCTGTAGTCGGGGTGTGGGCCGAAGAGCCTGCGACCTCGGGCACAGAAGACACTGCCAATGAAGTGTCGTCGGTAGTCAGGGGCTGCGTAGGCGCCTCGCTGAGAACCGGACCACCTGTAGTCGGCTTTGGCGTGGTGTCGGTACAGGTCGCGGACCTCATGTGTCGGTCCTTATCTTTGCACTTTTTAGACAAAACTGGAGTCGGAGTATCCGACATAATAGTTAAATTTTTTGCCAAAATAATGCTGGGCGAACTCCGCCCAGCGCTTAATGGTGCGTTTGTTGAATATAACACAAAAACTACAGACCGAGACGTCGTGGTCTGGGCCTAAACAAGGAATACAGAGGGAATGAAAATCCTTATGCGGTATTTGCTTCCCACATGAAATACAATTATTAACTTTGTCTGACATCGGTCTGAGGCAAGAAAAGTTTCCCCAACGGGGTACTTGGCTTTCAAGAAGACTTCGGTTGCAAAATTTTAGTAATTTCAGGAGCTGGCCGACCGGCACTTGCGAACTGCTTCTGCTTAGGGCACTGCGCGGCAAGAAAGACTGAAGAAAATGGTGTCGGCTGGTTCTTTTATACCCCTGTCGCACTGACGTCAGGGAAGAAGCGACGACAACCGACGCCGGACCTAGACTTTGGAATTCGGCCGACCAAGGACCCGCCTGACGGCAGGAGAACCCATCTGTTATGACTGCAGCTGTATGCACGATGAACATCCGAAATATTTAGAGGCAAAAATGTTCCGATGACAGGTAGTGCATGATTAAATAAAGCACAAAACCGACAGCAAGGTACGTCAGGGTCTAGGCAAAGAATACAGTACAAATGAAAATATTTGAGGTATTTGCTTTCCACAAGTAATGCAATTATTAACTTTTACTGATATCGGTAAGGAGCGAGAAAAAGTTTCCCCAACGGGGTACTTAACTTTTAGTTGAAGACTTCAGTTCTGAAACTCGAAAATGAAAATTTCAGGAGTCTGCCGACCGGCACTTGCGAACTGCTTTGGGCACCGCATGGCAAGAAAAACTGATGTAATGGCGTCGGCTGCATGTTTTATACCCCTGACTACCTGACGTCATGGAAGAAGGGACAGCAACCGACGCAGGACCCAAGACTTTGTTAATCAGGCCGATTGATGGCAAACAGCCAGCAGATTACCCAAATGTAATGACTGCAACAGTGAAACACTAAGAATATCAAACCTGCCAGAATTATTTAAAACTAAATACAAGGACAATTTACTGAAAAACTGTAAATGGTCTCGCTAATCTCACACACTAGTCAATCTTGTTTATACACGTGTTGTATGTGCTTAAAGTACTAAACTCCACCTACTGACTACCTTCATTGCTCAGGTTTGTGTAGTAAACATAAGTACTTGTCATACCCCACCTTCTGCTGTGAGGCATAGTTAACCTTAAGCATGAATACAACAAAATCCTTTTCTTGCCTGCTGTTAGGGAAGAAAGCAGTGGCCATTACCTCGAAAGTGAGACGGTTCCTATTATATGTAGCAGCATTTTGTAGTCCGGACCATCAACAAAGCTCCCAGGGAAAAAGTTACACGGCACGGAGAACTTCAGGTCCACATCACAAGTACTAGCCACTATCTCTAGTATTTTACTTATTTATATGGGATAATGGACATTTTATGGCCTCTTCCTTATGCAGTAGGCTCCCGTTACTCCCAAATGTGAGCCGGGGCCACCACAAACCAGTTTCTGTTTCAACTCAAGTGGGAAGAGGGTATAAACAATGAAAAGTCTTCCAGACAGACTGTATAGTCAAGTCGTACGTCTGCCTCCTTGTATAAAATATGCTGTTTTATTCCTGAACTGTTCGACAAAAAATTGCACTTCCCAAGATGTCCTGACTTTCGAGGAACACTTGTAAATGCTTTCAAACTCCCGCCCACCCAGTCTCAGACAAGTCAGGCAGTGCATCATGATCATGAAGCTGTCATCACACATCCCCTGCAGTTGGGATATGTTGGCATGGTGACATCAGCCATTCTCAGAAAAAAATCAGAGTTGAAGGGGCCACTTGGAAATTTGTGGCACCCCATTATTTTGGGCTCAAAACCAGTAAACAGAAGAATTCGGTACTGCTGAGAGGTATGTGTAGGATACCTGTAAAAGAGAGAGTGCTGTGAAGCTATACTGCAAGCTAACGTGGCTAGTCTGCAGAGGGGATATGACCTGGTTAAACACTCATTTATTGATGTACCACATGACTCCGGTATTGTCCAATCTGAAGAGATCCCTGGAACCAAAAATAATTTAGAGAGTTTACTGCCTTGATCAGAGAAAGCATCTCTTGTGCATGCATCTGTCCATTGCATCCCGCACACCCTGCACTTTTATCCCTCCTGAAACTGCTCCCAAAGAAAAGCCATGAGCAGTCTGTAGTAAATGGCTACATTGGAACAGGGAGAGAAAAGGGGAGACATGGCTACAAAAATATCTTAACTCTTAAGTATTTGTCTTCTGCAATCTCAGCCCTGGGATTTGAAAATACAGTGTTGGTCCTGGAATCAGAGGCGCTTCAGATATGACTTTTCTCATGTGAATTTTTGTCTGGGGTATTATGGGAATCAGAGGCTATGAGGCCCAAAATACTGAGGTATTCTGTCAGTGAATGAAGTTGGAGTGAAAAACCTTAGAAACAGATCTAGACACGGATTAATTTTTTTTCCTGTGGAAGAAGTTTATTTGAACCTAGAAGCAATCCTGTTTGAAGAGGGAATCCTAGCCTGTCCAATAACTCTCTCACCCTAGAGATTCCTGACACTTTGCAGAGTCTTTTCCAAAGACAAAGTAGTCATCTAAATAAGAACAAATTATGTATACCCTGTAGCCTGAAATCTACAACTTGAGCGAGACATCTTGTGAACATGCCTGGTGCAGTGGATAGTCCAAAGGCTAAAGCACACAAATTGTGTTATCCAGACAACCATAAGTGTCAGAAGTCTGTATAAATGGGGATGGGATAAGCACCGTTTAAGTTAACTGTTTACAGAAAGCTTGAAAGAGGAAGGAGAGATAACTGTGTGTGTGTGTGTGTGTGTGTGTGTGTGTTTGGGGGGGGGGGGGGGGGGGGTTGTGAAGTGACATGCTGAGTGAAGATTCAAAACTAGTTTCCAAGCATTTTCTTTATTTATCCACTAAACATCCTTCAATAAACCATTCCCCACCTGGGAAGGAAGAAATGTTTCTACCGCTCCTTGGGACACAATGAGATAGAGAACTGAGGGGGGGGGGTCTGATATGGAGGATGAAGAATGGCCCCCGGAAAGGGAGAATTACCTCACACTGCCATCTCTAAGCCTGATGAATTATCTTCAGAACCCACTTGTCTGTAGCTACCTGTTGACAGAGAGAAACAGACAAACTGGCAGAAAATTGGCTCAGGATGGGAGAAGTCAAAAGGTCTCTTGAATAGTCATTTAGACTTGGATTGTTCTTGGCTTTGGCAGGTTTGATTTTTTTTTTGAACACCCTTGCCACTAAAGACTCTACCTGTGTTCTACTGATTTTTATTTTGCTTTTTGCCAAAATTTGGATGAGGAGCTATAGAATCCCTTAGAAAATTTGGAAAAGGGTAGAAAAAGATTTCCTGGATAAGCTTACCATTAACACGCATCACCTTTGCAGCAGAGGGGCCAAAAACAATAACTAACCAAAGGGAGATTTAAATCTTATTTTTATCTGAGATTTTGAGAATGCAACCATGCAAACCTCCTCAAAACAGTACCAGTGGGCACAGCCTTAGAAGTAGCAAAGACATACGCACTGAACAATGAACAGGGACCAGTGCAATAGAATTAAATTTAAAAACAAATTTTTTCCTCAATGTCAGATAAAACGTTTCACACTTTCTCAATTAGTCGGAACAAGCCAACAGCCTGACAATTCAACAATTCGAAAAATCAAAGTTGCAGAAATGTGCACCCCCCCCATACTTAATGTTCCCATCCTCATCAGAAAAAGCATAATTATAATAAAAAGTTTAGCAGCAATGGGATCCAATAAAGCTATAGCTACTAGGTCACGTTTTGGAATAGTGTACAAAAAATTAAGACGGAGGATAAATATATCCTATCCACCTTTTAAGGGTAGCTCTCTGACTATCAGAAAAAATGCAAGACCTTAACATTCTCTAAAGCAGACAGAACAGGGGAGTGCATATAAGTTAGTTGAAATTTGTTCTGTAACTTATAGCATTGTCTAAGGGACAGAGAAACCTCAGTGTTCTCTCACCAAAAACGCTGGCAGATTCTAGAAAAAGTCTCGGAGACAGAACTCCCTACAGGAAGAATCAGAAATTGAGCTCTTCTCAGTCCGAATCAGAAATCAGATGAAATCCCTGTATTGGATTCAGAATCTTGAAATCTGTTCAGGAAATCTATCTTTTTCTTTTACAAAAATTACTTGACAAGTAAAATCAATAAGCCTGAATTAAATCCTGAGACAGAACCCAGAAAATTACTCTTAAGGAAATAGGATAAGTAGCCATAGTTTTCCATTTCTGACAGGAAAAAATGGGAAC